>NC_142204.1:14274059-14624893 GCF_049639895.1 Pseudopodoces humilis
TGAGAAAATGTCCTGAGATGAACTCAGTACATTTTATTTTAGTCTCATGTCAGCCAAAATCCGGAGTTTCTAGCAGTGTGGGAGTTAAACCAAAACAAAGTGCCAAGGATGAGTTCTTATGTTAGATGCCTCAGGACAAGATGTGAGGGGTGTGTGAACTCTGTGTTGCCTGGATTAGAAGTGTGAGAATTCTCTTTACTTGCCTCTACTCCTAGGAGGAGTTTTCTCAAAGTGAAGGCTGGTCACACCAGGCACTGTTAAACATCAGAATCAATATTCACAATTTTCCCTCTCTGTAGCTGCACAAAGGGAATCTTCCACTTGGTGCTCACTGCCCCACAAGGACAGTGCCATAAAACCCTAACAGCCTTTTTTGTTCTGTCAAATTGCAAATGCATCATTGGCTTCCTCCTCTTCTTCTTTCAGCATTATTGCTCTCCATACTTTTCCCTCCAGTGAATGCCATTTCTCCCCTGATAAATTAGTGCACCATTTTCCAAGAGCTGCATCTCACTTATTTCCTGCCCATATTTCTAAGCTCTCCAGGGATCTTTGTATTATTTCTCTTGCTCTCATTTGTGTTTCTCTACCCTCTCCTCTCAACTTAATGTTATCTACATATTTTATTAACCAGCTGTTTTATTCCCCCTCGCACATCACAAGTAGAGATGCTCCATGAAATGAGAGCTACCCCTTGTCTCTATAGGAAACATATGAGACACAACCCCCTTGTCTATTATTATTCCATGTTTGCAGTCCTTCAGACAGTTCCTGTGACAGTATTTATGTCTGAGCCAATGGGAAATAATATTTTGAGAGGCACTTTATCAAACGCTTTCCTGACACCCAGCTCTTTGATGCCTGCTGCTCTCCCTGCTCTCATTCATTTCGTAATTCTGTCGACTTTATATGCATTTTTCTCATGGGCTCAGTCTTTGTAAACCCATGGTGCTCCTTGCATATGTTTCTGTAAAGAGATCTGTGTAATTCTCAGGATATTATAGGGAGAGCCATGAAAAGATCCCTTTGAAGGCCAGCATGAAAGCTCCAGTTGTGTTCTGAGCTCCAAAGCAGTTTCCAAATAATGAGATACACCACAGTGTCTGACTGGGCTTGGGGAGAATAATGCCAGATAAACACTGGGAGATAAAAGGGATCACCTTCCCCTTTTGTGCATTTCCTTGTATTGTGTGAACTCTTCTCCAGTGGGGATTGGATCACATCTTGTCTCATACAGAAAGCAAAAGGAGTCATTAGCTCTGCTAATTGTTGCAGAAAAAGAGTAAAAGGCGATGACAGTTTGCTTTGTGTGTGGTTAAGCTTGTTAAAGGCATAAATCAAGCAATTCTTTCAATTCTCACTTGTTCATTACTATTATGATATCCCATGATGGCAGTGCTTTCATTTCTTTGCTCCACTCAGTTTGAATTTCAACTCTACCTTTTCTTGTTATACCCTTTAAATAAACACAGTTATGGTGTCGTACACAATACCCAATGTTTTAATTTGGTGTTGCATTATCCAGCATGCTTGGGGTGTCTGTGTGAACACATAATTTAGTAACACTTTTAGAGAGCATTGATGACTTCTATAGCTAAAGCTCATTTGCCATGAAGCCACAATACATATATACACAAACTCACTAGAAATACGTGGGTTTGGACAACTAGGACATTTTGGGTTTAATGTTTATAATTGAGTTTCATTTACATCTGTTTGCTTTTGAGAATATATGAACATGCTTAGTGCACCTTGAAGGTTATGTGTTTAATTAGATTGTGGACGGATGTCATCCCAAGATGTGGATGGGAGTTGAGCCATCAGGATTTTTAGCAGCATCAGAATTCACAGTTTTAGGATTTTCAGCTCTCAGCTGTGTGCAAGGAGGTGATAGCATTGCCACACATGTCCTGGCACCCCAGCACTGACGCTTAGAGACACTCTTAGTGTCTACAGAATGTGAATGTCACCCCAAACCTCTCCCTGACTCCCACACCTGAACAGTGTTAAATCTGCTGTGGTTTTAGGGTGTCTGTTTTCACAGAGCTGTTATGGTTGGAAGGGACCTCTGGAGATTATTGAGTCCAACCCCCCGTGCCAAGGCGGGGTCACCTGGAGCAGGTGACACAGGAGCGTGTCCAGGTGGGTTTGGAATGGCCCCAGAGAGGAAGACTCCAGGCCCTCCCTGGGCAGCTGTTCCAGGGCTCTGCCACCCTCAGTGTGCAGTTCTTCCTCATGCTGAGGTGAAACTTGTCATGTTTTGGTTTATAGCCATTGCTGAGAGCATTGACATGTTTTCCCCTCTGCAATGTGCAGTATGTCATGGAAAACTTTGGATTCTGCTCCACCAGAGAACAGCAGCACACAGCAGAAGAAACTGCAGCATCAACACACACCAACCCCTCCCCACACACTTTAGCACTTTAGTCTCACAGGAGCTGCTCCACTGTTTTGGAAAGTAAACTAACTTGCTAAAAAAGCTTTGAAGCCTTCAGTGAACATCTCCTTAGAGAAGTTACTCCCTCATTTAAACTCACTGAAGTCTGTCGACATCCAGCATCTTCCTGGCTATACAAGTTCCTAGAGAAATCCCGCAGGTCTCACTTTCCCCACCGGCTCCCTTCCTCCTGTAGGTCTTTGGCATGGAGCTGAGAGCTGCATGGACACTTAGTGCAAAACCTAGATTGGTTTGTGTCATGGGGTAGCTTTACCTTTAAGGTGGTTTTGAGAGCTAAGGAAGTTGAGGCTGCTGGTGGCTGATGGGAGTTTTTTCTCCTGACCAATTATCAGTCATTTCTAAAATTGACAGCAGGTCTGACCATTAAAAAGTGAATTCAACCTGTGAACACCCCCTTAAGAAGTACAGTCAGAGGTCTGCCGCCCTTTTTTGTTTCCGGCTTTTGAGAAGGTAGCAAGGCCCTGTTGTATCCTCCTCTTTCCCCCCCTCTCTCTCCCTCGTCTGGATAAGGCCGCAGAGGACGAAAGGGGGGGGGAGAGGAAAAGAAAGCAGAGCTGCTCAGTTACTGCTGCTGCTGGACTGAAACCTGATACCATGAACTCTTGCAGTTTTTCTAAAGCTTTTAATTCTTTTACTACTTGGATAAACCATACAGATTACTCCTTTTTCCTAGAAAGATAGAGAAAGAGAGAGACAATCAACATGAAGAAGACATCATAGAACTACTAAAAACAGTGAGGAAAAGAGTTAAGTTTTAAATAGGAGAGAGAGAATAAGAAGATGCTTTACAGCTGAAATATCTTTCTGTTAAAGCTATGGAGATGGACAATAGTATTTTAAAAAGACTCCTTTAATTCATAACAGAGTATTGGGAGGAATGGAGTGTTCAAAGTGTGGAATTTTGAGAAAAAGAGAGAGTACTTGTGATACTGTGAGTTGCTGGAACTGGGTAGAGTGAAGATTTTGAAGCCTTGGGGGGCAAAAAGAAAACTGTTTTTCCAGGAAAGCTCACAGAGAAAGATGAAGAAGACTTTTGCCTTTGAATAACTCATCCTTAAAATGACATCCCTAAACTCATGGCCCATACACACCTCAGAGCGGTGTGAAATGGGAGGAGAAGAACTGATGACAGATTTCTGGGCAGCTGACATCAGAGCAATAAGAAACTATAACAGCAATAGTTTTCTTGTGAGAAACTCCATAGGTTAGCAGAAAGAGACTTTTGTTTCTCTACAAAGACTGATGAAAAGATTCTAGCAAGAATTGGGACTGTTTTTGACCACCAAAGTTCTAAAGTTTTTTGTCTCTATGTTGTCATGTGTACAAAGAAATGGTCAAGTGGTGGGAGATAAAAGGGTTTTCTGGAAGTTTGTTCTGGTGTTCTTGTTCTTGTAGTTTGTTAATAAACTGTCTTTATTCCTTTTAAGTTTTAAGCCTGTTTTGTTCTAATCCATATCTCACAGCAAAAAATAAGTAATTTTTTTTCAGTTATTGGTTTAAAACCACGACAGTTTGGGAAAATTAGTTCTAAAGGCACTTATACATTTGGGACTTTTTAAGGTCAAATGTAGGAAGTGCACAGGCTAAGGTCCAAATTCCCAATGAGACATCTATATACATCTATATACATAGATGGTGATATTAATAAATTGAGAGCCCTGGTTGCCAAGAAATAATATACCAGGACAAAAAGGTGGAAGCATGCATATTTTATTATAGGATTCTTTAAAAACCGCTGCTGGTAAAGCAGGATTTCCAGTTCAAAAAAGAATCTTATTTTTAGTCAGTCTTTGTTAATTTAGTCACTCTGGATTTTATCAAAGAAAAGCTATATTGCTAGGAATTCACTGGCAAAGGAGACCCTCAAAATTGTAAAGATTAGCCAATTTGAATATAAATAAATGTATAACAAAGATGACTGACTAAAGAGAGAAGTCTCAGTGGAAAAGAGCAGGAAGGAATGTGAGGAAGTGTGTGAGAGAGCTCCACTTTCTCTTTATAAGTAATGTTAAAAGAGTTTTACCTGCTATTAAGTTCCGTGGTGAGTGGAATCATAGTCCTTGGTGCTGAGTGTTGTGGCCTGTTCTCATTCCTTTCTGCTTTTCTTCTCCTTCTCTCTTTTTTGCTATGTGCAGACCCCATGCCTGTATGAAAAACTGACATTGACTCTTAAGGAACCTGGGGTTTTTCTTAGATTTTCATGTGTTAACAAAAGAGGGGCTCTTGACATAGCCGTGTTTGAGATGTGCAGGCAGAGAATAAAGTTTGCTGCTCATCCCTGCCCAGGTCCTCTTTGGACCATTCTAGGTGTCTTTTCCCATATGTTTTTTCTGCTCTCTACCTAGAAACACACTGGCACCCAAAACTTTCCTTGCACAGATAGAGGGAAATGTAAGATCAGGAAGATCTTTGCCTTCCCTATGGTTTAAAAACTTTCTCTATTGACTAAACTGTTTCTAGACTATTCCTAAGGGTAAAAGTGTCAGGTTTTCTCTTTGTTGCTGGTGTCATTGTGTTTTCAGAGCCCTAGGCCACTGCTATAGTGATGTATGTACAAACCAGCTGTGGGTCAGAGTCGCAGCATTTCCAAAATTTTGTGGTACAGCTGCCCATCCCTCCAGCTGCAGCAATACAGAAGCATGCAGAGACTGCCAAAAAATTCAAGCTAAAAGAATGTTCCCCCAAAACTTTTTGTGCTGAGTTATTTCAGTGGCTAGCTTAGAGTGTGGTCCTACAGGCAATGAGGAGGGAGAAACGTGCCAAACTGTGGCAGCCAGATCAAAGTCAGAAGAGGGTGAGAGCCACCTCCAGTCTCCCTGTGCTGACATGAAGCACAAATAGATCAGGACTGAGTGGGAGCAGAGATCTCATGGGTTCCCAAAGTTTGCAGGAAGGCAGAGGAGAGGCAGCCAAGTGTTACATTTGCTGTGCACTTCTCCTGGACGTGGAGGGGGCAGCTCCCTGAGGCTCTGCTTCCAAATCCATCAATGCCAGCGGCAGCCTGGAGGCAGCCTGGCTGTCCTGAGCAAGTGACTCACTGCTATGCCACTCTGCTGAGTTATTTGGAGTGGGTGGGTGGTATTTGTCACACCGTGGATGAGGATTTGGCTATTTTAAGCAAGCACATAGGCTCTCTGGGATGTTGGGACAGAGTTGTCCCAAGACACTGAGTTCTGACTTCAACTTATTTGAACGAGATGAATGTGGCAAGGGCAAAAGCATTACATGCACAGAAGGCAGGCAAGGCACTGCATCTGTACTAAATAATGAAATTTATTGCAGTGGATGCCACGTCAAAAGCTGAACATTTTTTAGACTTCATTCACAACCTGTCTGTTAAGACCTATGATGAGTATTACAGTCTGGGACTGAGTGTTTGAAAGGGCTCCCCTGACATGTGCGCTACTTAAAGGAACACTCAAGTGATAAATTTGTTTTCCTGTGCTTAAGGGGGATTGAATGTTCCCCAGCTCACACAAGAGGTCCCTGATTTTAGAGCAGATGCAAAACAAACCCCTCTTTGTTGGGATTCTGAAACAAGGGAGGGCTGAAATCTCTGAAGTCTTTGAGCATGAACTCTCTGAGTTAATGCTGAAGTGTTAATTCTGTAGATTTGTCTTTTTCCAGGAAGGAAAAAATCATGAGAGATGGGAGGAATTGTCTAAATTTTTGAAGAGAATCAGCTACACAACTCCCACTAATGACAGGAAGTTAATAGCCAAGGCAGCCTTAGAGGCTGTAGACTATATAGATTTAGAAAAACTCAAATTCAAACAGTGGACTGATGACTTTGTGCCCCACAAAGAATCTTTTAATTTCTGATGGTAATGGATGCTACTTAAAAGTGAAAGAGAAATAGACTTCAGTAATTTTAATGCAAATGGATTTTTTCAGATGAAAAGCACTGCGTAAAAAGTCGAGTGGCAGTGCTGTAAATATTCTGCCTCTGGTACAATCACTTACCAGTAATTACTGACATCTAGGCTAGGTGCTGTAAGGAAATACATGATTGATTTTTTTTTTAGCTAAGCAATGCTTTTGCACTTTCAAACCAACTTCTGTACTTTCACTGCTACCGGAAATAAAAAAATTGGCGAAGTTGATCCTGGCAGTCATTTTGGAAACACCTTGGACTGTTCCCCTGAAGCAGAGGAAAGCATTGGGAATTATCTCTTGAACCAGGATGTCCAAGTGGCTATATTCTGGTTTTCCCCTGATGTGGGGGGGTTTGAGTACCTTTTCTTGGCTGCCAGACCAGGGTACTCTCTCAGCCTCGTGGTACAGAGTCAAAGTTAAATCTGTGTTTTAAGGAAGGCTCTCACTCACAAATAATGGTGAGTTCAGAAAAATCTGCAAATGTCCATCGTCAGTACAACCTTGGCATTTGCATGACAGGTCCAGCATCCCATGCTGTTTATCATTTCGTGTTGCCCAGCAAAGGGAAGCTATCCTGGAGAGTCCTTTTTGACATGTTTCTTTTTCCAACCATAGCTCACATAAAGTGCTCCCTGCACTGTCAGAATATTGAGCTGTGCCAGTGTTTGCCAACAGAGGTGTAAACCTTGGATCAGAAACCCACAAATCAGGGAACTGGAAAGGAAATGAGTTTTATATGTTGCTACTGAAGGAATTGTTATGGGCTTCTGTATAGAACAAGGTGTCACTAGAGTAGGATCTCATCTGAAAATAAAAAGAAAAATGATATTTCTTTACAGAGTGTGTCCACTATCTGAGGACAGCTGCTAGCCAGCAGAGTTCTGGCAATGGGACTCTGTTCCCAGCTTTTCCTTGGATGACTTTAGGCAAGATGATGATGATGATGCTCTGTACCTTAGCTTCCTGTTCTGGAAAAGGAAGATAATGATGTGCTCTGCTTTGATGTTGTGCCAGAACTAGATGTTAAAAATTCAGTGCATGGGCTGCTGCTCTTCAGAAATTACTTCCCCTCCAGCTAGTTCAGATGTATCTTTTTGCCTGTTTGAATAAGACTTAGAGAGGTAGGTAGAAGCTAAGATGAGGAGTCAGATGGCTCCATTGCAAGCCAGAAAAGCTTTAAATAGAAAACAACAAATATGTGCATCTGACATCCATGGTGATGAAAAAAGCCTGAACATGTGAGCTAAATTTTGCTGTTAATATTAGAATTAAAAGGCTCTGGGATGAGCAATTCATTGAGGTAGAGGGTCTGCAACTGCTTCTGTTTCATGCAATCACAGAATGGCCTGGCTTGGAAGGAACTTTAAATATAATTTATTTCCACCCCCTGCCATGGGCAGGGACATCTTCCACTATCCCAGCTTGCTCCAAGCCCTGTCCAGCCTGGCCTTGGACACTTCCAGGGATGGAGCAGCCACAGCTTCTCTGGACAACCTGTGCCAGGGCCTCACCACCCTCACAGGGAGCAACTTCTAACCTAAATTTCCTTTTTTTCAGGCTGAACCCAGCATAGGCAAGGAGAAAACCTCTGCTGGTGTATTTATTTCCAAGGGTCATATTCAGGCTGCCAACTCTTGCATCTAAAATTCCTGCACAGTAGTGTCTGTGTCAGCCAAGCCAGCAAGGCAGCCCTTCCAGCTCCCTGGGACAGCAACAGCTGAACCTAGGCAGAGTGCTCCACTTAGATCCCAGTGTAGGTGGCTGGAATGTGGCCTGAGGCCTCTTTTACCACCAGCTCTGGTTCCTTTTTCTGAGATGAAAATTGAGGTCTGGCAGAATAAAAGGAGGTAAAGTCTGTTCATCAGCTCAGTGCAGCCCCGTGTGAGCCCTCCCATAAGAAAGCTGAAAATGCAATTTTGGGGGGCTCAGAAGAGCCACACTCAATGATGTCTTCTGGTGGATGTGTGAAAAAGCCACAAACAGACCTTGGCAAAATATGGTGAGCACTTTGGGAGGAGAGCATTTTATTTTTTTCAGGATCTTTCTCCTTTAAAATTGAGAATTGCTTTGGCTCACAGGAAATGGTTGCAGCTATTTTATCACAGATGGCAAATGCCAAGTCCTTTAGGAACACCACTTGCAAAAATGTGTTGTGGTTGTCTCTTGTAAGAGAAATGTTTTCATAATGGGTCCTTTTGCTCCTGTGTTAGTGATAAAGGTCACAGGTAATTGCATTCACATTTTAAAGCACAACGTTGTTAAACCTTTTGTGTAAGAATAAAAGTACAAAAAATGTCTAGTCTCCAGTAGAGACAGCTTTTCCCTTAACAGGGGGAATCCAGAATCAAGCAGAGACTGGAATTTTAAAGCTGATATCACAGATCTCTTCCAATGCCCCTGGTAATTTAGAAAATAAAAGAAACTGCCTATTTTTAATCTTACTCTCAGCAAGCCAGATAAAAACCCCAGGATTTACTATCACACAGGAAAAAATGTGCCTTTGCTAATCTCTGTTAATCCACAGGAAAGGTACTTGAAAATAACCACTAAAACTAAGCTGCAAGTTCTTTCAGCTTTGATATCACAGATCAAACAGTGACCAGTGTTACAAAAATCAAAGAGAAAAGGGAAAACCTGGTGTTTTACTGAGTTCTTATATTGTATATATATCCAGGAGCCATTTGCCTTTAATATTTGCAGATTTGAGCAGCAAATGCTCCAGTGCTTCACAAACCTCCCTCAGATTTTCTTTGGGAGGATCTGGTGAGATTTAGGACAAGCCACCAGCTTTGTCCAGTGGTGTCTCTGTCACCTTCCTTCAGAGATTTGGGACCATGTTGTCCAAGTCCTTGTTGGATCAAGCACAAGAAATCTTGTGATCTCTCTCTGTCAGCATTGCTTCAGCTGGAGATGTGGATGTGGATTATTAGGATCTAAGGATGTGGATTATCAGGATCTGAAGGAAACCAGGAGATTGCTGAGAGCAGCCCACAGTCCTTGCCTGAGTTCCAGCCATGAACAATCCAGTCCAGGCTGCCCAGCTAGGAGCTGGCACTGGCTTGGCAGCCCTGCTGAGTATTTTTAGACAGAGTTCTGTCAATCTGGGGATGAGAGAAAGCCCAAGATAATTTTTTACCCCTGAGTTGCCCAGTGGTAATTGTGTGTTTGGTCATTTTTAGCTAGACCCAAGATAGTGAGAATGCGGAAAAGATCTGTGATTTTCATAAGCAGTGTAAATTATATAACTTCCCCAAGGCACCATAATTCACACCTTACAAAGTGCTGAGTGAATGTTGACTTTTAGTCTCACCTTTTCACATTTACTCCTCTCCTAACTCAGTTTGGCCATACTTGCTCCTCTTTTCTCTCCTTCTGTAACCTCTTTACTTAATTGAAGCCATGGAATTTTAAGACTCTTAGATGACGAATTTACCCTAAATATGTTTAAAAACTGAAAATGGATTTTAAAGACTGATGTAAAAAAGCTGGGATTTGGTGGTGAAAATTATTTATCTTTTAAATGTTAAATAACTCAGAAACACATTGAAATACCTCTTCTTTCAGCCCTCCCTGTTGATCTACAAAAAACAAGTACCTTGAGGAAAAGATGTAGAATATAAATAGGCTGTGAAATGTTGTTTGATTGTTTTTTTTCAGGCTATGGTTTGGTACACCCCTCTCTACTGCAGCAGAAGACAAGGATGAGTGTTGAAAGAGGTAAAATAGATTAAATTTATTTATTTAAAAATAAAATTTGAGAACATTGTCTTACAACTTTCTCAACAGAGCAAAAAGAGGGATGGCAAAATGAACAGGAATTTACTACAAATGATGCAGAGTGGAAGAGGCTGACCCATGACAAGCACAAGAAAAGACAAATCTTCATTAAAAGGTGTGTGTGACATTTGTTATTTGCACTCTGCAATTGCAGCATTGTGCCAGACTGGCTCTGTAAGTGAATGCTTTTAAATGAGTGTCTTGGTAAGCAATTGTAGAGCAGCTGTGCATCTTGAAAATACAAATTAACCTTAAGCTTCAAACAGGAATACAGCCCAAATCTCCTTACAGGAGTGCAATCACTGTCAGTCAAGACTAAGTGGAAAGTAAAATCCAAGTAAAATTCTTCTTCAAATGTGATTTTATTGTTACATATTATCCTCTCTGCCCCACTCAGAGATCACAATTGGGAAAGCCAGGATTTAAGCCTGATTCACAAGGGTAAAATATGTTTTTAAAAGATAAAGTATTGGCCAATGTGGATATATTCCCCCCCCGCAAAAAAAAAAAAAAAAAAAAAAAAAAAAACAAAAAATTACCAAAGTGGGTGATTTTGGGGGAATTGCTCTTCTCTAAATTTCTTCTCCAGACTGTGGCTGGAGATGTTCATAAGATGAACAATTTTCAGCATAGGTTACACTGACTGTTTTTCACAAGTTTTGTTCTTAAAAAATGGCTAAATTGCTTTTACTCAAACTCTCCAAAGAAAGTAACTCAGAAGCAGGGTAAAATTATGTAAAAATTCAGTGCAAAGAGTTCAAACCTGGCAGAGTTATAACCAAAGGCAAATGGTAAATTATAATGTGATATGTCAAACTCTGTGGAAGTTCTAGTTTTACCTACAACTAAATGCAGAATGTGTCAAATATATGTGTGCTGTTTGTTAGGTATATTGCATAAATTTAATGTATGTGTGTAGGAAGCTCAGTAAATCTATGCAAAAGACATAAATAAATATGCTAATGCAATACAAGAAATAATGCAGTAATATATAAAATACACATATTTTTTATACCCTGTGCACATACATGCATGTGCAAAATGTGTGAAAAACACAACAGCAGACTTAAGACTTAAAATATGTCTTCCTTCTGTAGCAGTGATATCCAAAGGTTTATAATTGTGTACTTTTATCAGTAAAAAATCCTTGAACACACACACACACAGTCTCTGTCCCCTTCCACAATATATGCACTTACTTATTTGTGAATTATGTGTATTTATTACTACAAATATATATTATGCACACTGTAAAACATGCACATGAACAGACATTTAAAAGGAGGACATAAATACAAAAAGATTTAAAGTATTTCAAAATGTGATTTCTAGGAATGCCAGCCTAGGAAAAGCCTTTCAGTTGAGAGAGGGGAGTGTTTATGCAAATGTTTAGCTTTACACACCCAAACAGTAATCCTGCAACCAGGGAGGACTGTAAGGAAGATCCCCCTCAACTCTTAAATCCAAGCAAAGCAGACAGCAGGACAGGGACTTTTTTATAGGGGCAGGTAGTAGAAGGACAAGGAGGAATGGCTTCACACTGACAGAGAGCAGGTTGAGATTGAATATTAGGGAGAAATTGTTCCCTGTGAGGGTGCTGAGGCCCTGGCCCAGGTTGCCCAGAGAAGCTGTGGCTGCCCCATCCCTGGCAGTGTCCAAGGCCAGGCTGGATGGGGCTCTGAGCAAGCTGGGATAGTGGAAGGTGTCCCTGCCCATGGCAGGGGAATGGAACTGGATGATCTTTAAGATCCCTTCCAGCCCAAACCATTCTGTGATTCTGAGATTAAAACCTGATGGAATCAGTTGTAATAGATCACATATCGTGATTTGTTTCGTGCTCTGTCTTAATCATTGGTAGCATCAGCTACTGGGTGTCAATTTTGTGTAGTCCTGGTTTGCCTCATTGCCCAAAGTTCATTTTCTTTTGTTGTGTGTCTCTCTGGTCTTCTGCAGAGCTGGCTCCCCCATGTGTATTGTTCTGGTTTCCTGCACAGGGGAAAGCTGGGGACAGAGTGGGAATCGACATTTGGAGGTGCTGCTGACATCAGAGGTTGTGATGAGCAGGAGCAGGCCTGTAGAACAAAACCCTGTTTGCTGCAGATCTGGCATCCACCCTGCACACATTTTAAGGACATTTTACTTTGTCCCAGCTCCAGGCAGGGAGGTCCCACCTACCTCTGCATGGCACAGCTCCTTTCTGGGTATGAACCTTCCCGGGCTGCTCCAAAGCGAGCTGCCAGCACGGTGTGCACAACCTGTGTGCATTCCTTTGCTGTGTTCCCATCTCTTGTCACATCCCCCAGCATGGAAGTCAGTGCTCTTGCCACTCACTACATTTGGTTTCAAGATTAAATTTTTTTTTTACTCCCCCTTGCAGTTGTTAAGACTAAAAACTTTTGCAATAGATAGGAAATCAAACCAAAGCACCTGAGACTGCAATGCAGTCACATTGTTTCAGGACACAGGGCTGCAGGCAGAGGGAGAAGGATGCCTGCAAATTTATTTCCTGATCATGGGAACTCAGAGAAAAGTGGTCTGTCACACATTAAATACATCTGATTTCTCTAGGTTTTCACATGCAGCCCGCGTACCCTCAGTCTCTGAGATCTTTGCAAGAGATAATTCAGCTCTATTTACTTTTGGTTCATTTGCAGTTCTTTTCACTACTGAATTATGAAATTATTCCTCTTAATACTGCCAGGAGAGTTAATAATATCCAAAATCTCAGTTTGAAAATTAAATAAGGACATAATAATTTTTTTACTCATATAAATATTCATGTCTAATACATATTACTGATGGATTTTTTCCAGAACTGAATACATAGAGGTGTAAGCATCATTCTTATTTTATTACAACACAAAAATTCAAGTGCTTTAGGCAGATTTGTACAAGTATGCCACCAGACATTATCTCTGATGGTGATGGAATACTATCTTCAAATATACAATAGTATTATGGTTTTAAACTGTATAAATATGCTCCTTTTTTATCTTTTGATTTTTCTTTACTGTTTGTCCACTTTGCCTTCTGAGTCCCTCCTGTAGCTCTTTGGTGCTGACAGCAAGACTTCCCAAGTTATCCACAAATGGTTCCACTTAATTCCTCACTCTCTTTAATTTAGTCTTTTCCATTAATTGTTGAACTCTCTGTTTGGTTTCCTCTTCACCCAAGTAGCCCCATTTTCTTCTGTAGATTGAGGGATGAAAGGCAAAAAACTGCTGCTGCCATAGATCACAAAGTTTGAGCTGAGCTCCTGCCTCCCATTTTCCTCAGAAATGCATCACTCTGGGGACGTTTCTTTTCTGTTGTTGTTGATGAATTTCACTCTGAATCGAAATGCTCAGCTGTGAATTTGGGAAGTTTAAAAATAACCATGAAGTGAGCACTTTGAAGCCTCAGCCAAAACCCGCGGGTTTTGTCAATCAGGATGTTTCCCTGTTGCTAAGGAACACTAATTAAGCTTTCAGGGCCAAATTGAACCTGCAGACGAGGAACACATTTAGCACACATTTTCGGTGAGAAAGAGCCAATTCCTACCACTGAGAGCTTTCTGTTCTTACCACTGGTTCTCCAGGGTTTTGTCCCAGAAATTAGGTGTTGAGATGATGTGCACTCACATCATGATGCATTTCCTCTCTTAACTTGTCCCAAGGACTTCCACAGTTTCTGGAACTGCCCAGTGATTTCCAGTTAGCTGTGAGGAATGTTTGCAGATTCATCTCTTCTGCCTCAGGGCGTTGACATTTTACAGGCAAGACTAAGCAATAAAATTGGCCATTTTAAATGATGTTGTACAAACACACAGATGCAATTTCTACGTAGCAAGAGGTCAAACAAGACACAAGAAGGTATCCCACAGGAAGAAACTGAGTCAGCTACTTTCTCCAGTAGATCAATTGACCAGAGTGGATCAATGAACTGTTCCTGTTGACACAAAGTGAAGAGCTTCTGCTATGATATCTCATGATCCAACACTGTCTTTCCCTATCTGCCAGGCATATTAAAAAATCAAAATTATTTCCTTATCTTTTTGTTGTTAACCACTTAAAAAACAGTGATGCAATGTGCATGGGT
The DNA here is from genome assembly GCF_049639895.1 of Pseudopodoces humilis. NCBI lineage: Eukaryota > Metazoa > Chordata > Aves > Passeriformes > Paridae > Pseudopodoces > Pseudopodoces humilis. The sequence continues at coordinate 14,288,248 of NC_142204.1, forward strand.
GTATTTTTGGTGCTTCAGGAAACAAAACCGAGAGGTTATTCTGACCTAGAATTTTGGCAGAGGGGAAAAACAGGGCAAATCAAGGGACAAATAACAGTTCTCTGTGGCCATATATGTAAATTGTGAAAGGAATTCAGGATAATTGGCAACATCTTTTAACAATATAAACAAGAAAACAACTTCCATCATGGTCAAGTAAGTCACATTATGGATACTTCAGTGCCACAGAAAACAAATTAGAGATTTAACCATCATTTTGTTGAATGAGAGAGGAGGTGGCATTTGATAGGAGGCTTTCTAAAAACTTCAGGAAACCAAATACCTCTCCCACTTTTGATGTGGGTGACCACACTGAGGTGTCCTGACACATTTGGCACTTGCCAACTCTGGTTATGGTCGAGAGAAAAGTCTGGAGAGCTGCCTTTGAGATGAGGACACTTCCACAAGGACAAGTCACCTGGAAATATCAGCAGCACTGCCTGGATGAAAAGTTCATTTATTGCCCTTGGCTTCTCTTGCAAGCTGATGGCTATGGGGAAACTGTGGTTGCAAGTGTGAGGTTGGCCTGTGACAAAGCAATTCCCTCCTGGATAATTTTGGCAGAACAGTCTGACCTTCAAGAAGCCATGACTAAGGGTGGCCCTTTATCTTCTTTTCACCTATTGCAGCACACTGTCCATGGCTGAGTCATATAATGGAGTGGTAAAATGGAGTCCAGAGATTTGCTCCTGGAAATTGCTTTCATGTCATCACAACCCCCAGCACCCAGGAAACCTCCAAGTGAACTTGCTTAGAGGTGGTGGTCACAAGAATATTAATGTGGAGTAATTTAAAAGATGATTTTATGGTAAAAGTGTGTCCAGGGCTGAGATTAGGTTTGAACACAGCTCTAAAAGTGACAGAATTCCAGGGTGAGTGAGTGAAAAAGTTTGTTCCCTCCCTGCCAGGAATTTGTGAAGGACTGAAGGAAGTGAAAAGAGGGAGCCAAACATGTGATGTCTTTTGCAATGAGACTTGTGGGGATGGTGTAAGGCAGAGTCTGAAAGTACCGACTGGAGGGAAAGAGACAGAGGGGAGGAAAATGAGGTAATCTCCATTCAGAGGCTGATAAAGGTTTGGAGAGGTACATGTTGTCCATGGGTAGCCAGAGCAACCCATGATTTTGGCCAGCCAATGCTTGCTGAAACCCAATTTAACCAAAAGCCTGAAAGAGAGAGGTTGATCCCTTAAAGTAAAGGTATCTTAGTGACAGCTAGTGACCTTGCATGTGACTGTATATTTATCCCAATGTGACTTCTACTTAAAATGTTCTTCCATAAAGTCATAAGAAACAGAGCATTTTTGTTGCAGCGTGTTTGATTCCTGAACTGACTTTCTTGTCAAAGCAGGTGTGTGGAAATAATGAGTGTTGTCATCAACATGAAAGAAGTAGCCAGAAGAAAAATCCTTCAGCTCCCAGCTGGGGGAGTAGGAAAGGTGGAAGGCGGCCGACTCAACCAGGGGTGAGCAGAGTTGCTACAAAACAGTTTTCAAAACCAACAAACAAACAAAACAAAGTAAAAAAAGTTAGAGTTTTAAAACCCCCCACGTTTCAGAGTACAAGAATTTCTTTGTTTTGTTGAAAATCCTTTTTGTCTTCTTTCTGTGAGGAGTACCTGTGCCAGACCACAAATGGAAAGCATCTGGATTCAGGCATTGCAACTTGATCACAGCCACACACATCTAATTCTAGAGAACTCCATGTTTGCATCTCAGGTTTGCTTTCATTTGGAAACTATTTACAGTGTTCCTTTCAGGGAAAATAAAGGTTCAAGTGAACACCCAGATATAATTTCTTAATCTCTTTGAAGATTCTGTTGCATGCTTTACCCTTTCTATAGGCCCAATCTGGGGTCAGTCGTGAAACCTCCACATGTGAATACACAGACACTCAAACTCGAGTTGTGCAAGTTCTTTTTTCCAACCTCTTGATTTCCTGACTCTTCCCTGGGAGCTGGATGTTTGATTTTACTTACTATCAGCTGCATGATTCATTGTAATTCAGAATATTTTACTTATGGCTGTACTAAAAAATACCGTTAAATACTCAGATGTTGGGAAAGCATTGCTACATGTTAAATATCATTCCAAAATCCTATTTTACTTCTTAGGTTCTGTAGCAAAAGGTATAGAAATTGTGGGGTTTGTCCATGAAACTAGTGATATATACAATTTTCTATTATTATTGCCATAATAACTAAGTTGTGCAGTATGTATTGATGTTGCAATGCTTAGTTTTCTCCAAAGTACTTTACACTTTTTTATAAATACATAAATAAAAATGTATGAGAATATGAATATATATATGTAGATAATATGAATAAATATACCTATATACACACAAATATATAGAAGAACAAGAATAATCAGGCTATGCACATCAGGTAGAGATAAAGAAGAAAAAGGGAACTGGTGGATTGTTGCTTGTGCCTGTCTGTTCACTTTGCCCAGGTACAGACTTATACATCAGTGCTACAGCTTTGCCTTATATAAAATGATAGTAATAACACTTCTCTGCTAGGGGCAGTGTGAGTCAGCAGTGTTTGCAAAAACCTTTTCTTTCTTTAGCTGAGAGGCACTTCAGAAGTGCAATGAATTGGTGTTTTTCTCAGTGACACTAGATTAAATGCTTTTTGATTAAGAATTCCACAGTTCCTGAGGAAGTTGCTGAATTAAAATGACCTCCAGAAAACCATGACCAAGTAATTTGCTTTCTAATCTCTAGGTTTGTTACCTAATAGTCAGGGTTTAGTGGAAGGATTGCAACAGCCAAAGACAACTATGTGACATTTTACAGCTTTATGGGGAGGAGGCCCTTAGCACTTGATGCTGGTTCACACTGTGGACATTTCAGAACACAAAAAACAAACTCATCCTGTGACTTGTAGTGTTATCAGCAGTAACTGACTCTATACACAGTTGTCTCAGAGCAAATGAAAACATGGATATTTGTTTTGTTTCAGCAAAAGAGATTTAAAAGTATGCTTCAGACTACAGGATGTTAAAAATTCAGCTTGACGCTGACCTAGCTGTCCTGTAGCAAGTCATTAAATTCTGGTGTCACAGCTGTGCTGCAGAACCCTAAAAATACATCTGCTTCTCAGCCAAGTCAGGCATTCATTCAGATGCTCCTTAAAAATCCTTTCACATGATAGCATTCTGCTCTCAGTCAAGCCAGAGTATCAAGAACACTGCCTTCAGTCCCAAGAGGAGCTCTCACAAGGGCTGGCCACTTGCCCTCTTTGCCATGAAGAGTGGTCCAAAGTAACTGGGATGGATCTGGAAGTTGTTGCACAGGGTCAGAAATAGCAAAGCAGCTGATGGTGCTGAGGCTGAAAGGACTGTGGGATGTGCTGCTGGAAGTGAGGTGTGCGCAGCCCCCACGAGGACACAGAACTCAAGTGCGGCTTCGCTCTTGTGCCCAAGCAAATCCACTTGCTAATTGCCTTATAGAATAAAGATAATTTTTTATATTTTACTGCTAATGATGGCTATAGACAGTTTTTAATGATTTTCCCAAACTCTGTGTACATTTGGAGTGCTGTAACAATGATGACGATTAAGGCAACATTTGTGTATAAGGTCTTTTGGCTCACTATGACCTTATTTTCTTAGAGAAACAATCAGAATGTTTGTGTAGTCCTAAATTCTGTCCTAAAACCACATAGTAGACAGGAGATTCTGAGAGACACCAGAAACTCAGAAGCACAAAAGCCTTCATGCTATTTAAAGGTAGTTTCAGTGTGGGAAACAGGAACAGGTAAAATTCAATCACTAAATTCAATCATTATAGGGATAGTCTTATTCCCAATTAGAACTCCATTTTCTTGACTTTCACTTTCAAAACTATATAAACTAAAACAGAAAAAACTCAAAAAAGCAAAATCCTCAACTCTTATTTTGAATGGAATATCTATAAGGGCAGTCCAATCCCTGTGAACCCAGTGGTACAATTATACAAGTAAGTTTTCCCTTACAGATCACCTTAATAAATACCTTCACTAAGTATAGATAACATGTTCTTTCCTGTATAATAATGGTAGAGGAATACCTGTGAATATGCACTGGGCTCAGATGACTTAATAATGGCTTCCTGAGTGATTTCTGTTGTTCTTGAATTGGGTTTTTCACAGCATCTAATGCAAGGAAAATCTGATTGCAATAATCAAGAGGCTTTACCCCTGAAGCCAACTGGCCTAAGAGTGGTTTTATTTCTGGGTGGGAGTTGGACCTTTTCCATACTAAATAGACATTGGGAAAGCTTAGAATATTTGAAAAGAAAAATTTGATTCCATGACAGGGCCAGATCAGAAGTGTTGCTGTCCATCCCAGTGCAAGGCTCTGTTTTGTGGGTGAGGAAAAGCAGGATAGAGAGGACAAGGCTGGCTGCCTCCCAAACTCTTCTGTGGGGCTTCATGGCAGCTGCAGGATGGGAAAAGGGGTTGACTCATCTGTTCTTTCTCATGAAGAGCTCTAGCATTTAAAACACAAGGATTTAAAAATCCAAAATGCAGATTTCAAATCAGCAAGGTCCTGTGGTTGGTGAACCATACTTCTTCCATTCAGTTTGGTTCTTCTGCCGTGGCTGTTGCTGTGTCACAAGGTATTTTTTTTTTAAAGCAATGAATTAGAAGCAGTACAAACAAGCTATGTTCAGGCACACAGTCAGCTGTCAGAATAGCAGTGCAGAATTCATGTTGATATCCTCCCCACTGCATTTCAGGTCATTGGGAATAGCTCAGGAACAAGTGACACTCTGGATTACTGTTAGAGGAGAGATGGAACAGGCAGCCTCTCCTGGTAAACTTTTGTTCTCTCATCCTCTTCCACTGCACTCTGAGTCGTTTGGCAGTCAGGCCCAGTGCTGAGCCTGAGCAGTGGGGATGCTAAAGACAGGGATTTAATTCCAAAGGCTCTCTCACCTGGTGTCAGCAGTGTGGGTTATTATGTCCCAGCTGCTGTCACAAGCAGATTGCAAATGTGTGGGACGTGTCTGTGGGTGTCAGCTGAGCCTCTGGTAGAGAAGCCACCCCTCTGTGTGCTGCTGGTAGCAATCCCAACAGAGAAGGCAGAGACTGCACAGGCAGAGAGCAGAAGCAAAGCTGTGGGACAATTTTAAGACAAAATAGATGGATAGCATAAGAACACAGTTTCTACTGCTTACCCTGTGTTGTGGATTTATGAATTAATGACATTTACTCTCCAAGGCTAGCTGTATGGCTTCTTTTACAAGCTAAGACAATGTCAAGCACCCAAAATAGATCCAGATATTTCTAGACATCTGTGAAGACAGGCTCGGTGTAACTTTATGCCATTCAGTTCTTCACACACACCTGAGGCTGCTTTGGACACTGTAGGATAAAACAGGATATTTCAAAAGAAGGAAATTAAATCTGCACCTTATCTCTGATCCCTGTATTCCCTAAAGTTTACAGTTCTCCTGATATGGAACTCCTCTATCTAGACTTACCCCACTTAAGTAATATGGGGCAAGGTCACTCTATATTCTGTCTTACTCTTTAATCACAGAATCATGGAATGGTTTGGGTTGGAAGCGACCTTAAAGATCATCCAGTTCCAACCCCTAACAAGGGCAGAGACACCTTCCACTATCCCAGCTGTCTCCAAGCCCCTCCAACCTGGCCTTGGACACTTCCAGGGATGGGGCAGCCACAGCTTCTCTGGGCAACCTGTGCCAGGGCCTCAGCACCCTCAAGGGAACAATTTCTTCCTCATATCCAATCTAAACCCACTCTCTGTCAGTGTGAAGCCATTGCCCCTCATCCTGTTACTCCAGGCCCTTGTCAAGAGTCTCTCTCCATCTTTCCTGTGGGTTCCCTTCAGGCACTGCAAGGCCACAATGAGGTCACCCCAAAGCCTTCTCTTCCCCAGGCTGAACAATCCCAATTGTTCCCTCAGCCTTTCCTCCCAGCAGAGCTGCTCCATCCCTCTGATGCCCTTGGTGGCCTCCTGTGGACTCACTCCAACAGCTCCATGTCCTTCCTCACATGCAGCAGCCACGTTTGCCCACAGGTCTGGCCCTCAGCACTTCATTTTTGCAGGAATATCTGGTACAAGTTCCAAGCAATCAAAGGACATCCATGCCATCCTTTCTGGAATGATTGCACAATCACAAGGCAGGGCACGGTTTTTGGAGAGTGCCCTGTTTTCTTTCAGTCTGCCTCTTCCCTGTTAAACAAAACACTTGGTGAATCACAATTTTGCTGCCTGCTCCACCCAGGAGACACTATAACACAGAGTGAACTCCCCCACGGGCTGGAGATGAATGTTAAACATTTATTGTCCAATCTGTAGGCTGATATTACTGTGCGTAATCCCAGGCAGTTGGGACATGTCTGGGTGTCATGGCACATCTTCTTTAGACACAGCTCTGAAGGCAGTCTGGAATCACATGCTATTTTTATCACAGTTATTAGAAAGACAGGGAATGTAATAGAGCTTAGGAAGACAACAGGGGCTCCTGTGAATTTCAGGGTATTGTAGAAGCCTGGTTTGCAACCTTGCTAAGAGAAAATGCATTCCCAAAACCTCGTGAGAGGTCTCTGCTTTTGACAGGTTCCCTTTTCTTCTCCACGGTGCTGAGAGAAACTTTCATAACAAAACTTTAAGCCAAAAGAAATCAGTCACTGTGCACATCTTTGCAGTTTCAAAGATTAAGTCATCCTGCTGAAGTGATGTCCACATGTATTTTTTGACTTCACCTGTTCAACTCAGGGCCCATTTTTAGTTTTCAGTGGCAGTTTCAAGTGGGACGTAGCCAATGAAGGAAAGAAGGATTCTACTCTAAATTTTATTGCCAAAATATCTCAATGCATTCTACCAGTGAAGTCCAGGCCTTCGCAGTGTTACAGTGGAAGGTTACTTAGGACAGTGAGGTAAACATGCATAAAACTTCTTGTGAAAGAGCTTCAAAGGAAGATATGTTCTCTGAGTTCAGTAGGGGTAAATTAGGCTTCACTCCTCACTTAAATGAAAAATGACAGTATACAGAAAAAGCAACAGCAAGAGATTGTTCATGATGCAAAACTCTGTGAAAAAAAACTGACCAATGCCAGAATTAGGATTTCCTGTACAACCTCAGTTTAGATCCCTGAGGAGTTAGAGCTCTGCCCTCCATCCTGTCTCACTCAACTCTCAATGTGTGCAGGTTATGCCTGGACCAAGCTTTTCTGGCAAGTTCCAGTATCCTCCAAGTGTTTAATCAGGGAGTTCCTACCTCTGCTAGCTGGATCCTGTACTGGATTCCCAGCTGGCTCCCTTGTTTCTTATCAAAACTTTATCCAGCTACTCAATCCTTCCATCCTCCTGTGGGAAATTACTGACTCCCTCCAACGTGTGTGGATCTTGGTCTCTTCCAGCTCTGTGTTGCCATCTCTGCCTTCAAAATATTTTGATTTGCATCACATTTCTCACCAGAATATTATTTGGAAATGGTTTATGGAGAGGTAAGGTGTAAAGCTGGTACCTGTGTGCACACTGGAAATCCCATGGATGGAAGATTCATTGCAACCACTCTGAGGTCACTGTGCTGGCTATTGATAAAGACAGAGGAGTCCTCTGAAATCATTGATCCACTCTATATTTATGGTGATTGAGTGAATTAATGGCAAAAAAAAAATTGTTATTTTTCATAGTCCCTTGACTCAATCAATCAGTCAACCAATATGACTCAAACATTAGGAAGTTGGTTAGGGTTTTTTTTTTTTTTCATGCCTCTTTTGGCTTTCAACACATGGGATTGGGTCCATTTGCCCTTTGGCTGCATCCTTTTCTGTCTTACTTGGGCATCCATTTGCAATAGGATGACATTAGTGCCTTCTTTCATCACAAAGAAACTTTATTTTTGGTGTCCCTTTATCTTGAAGAAACTGAAGTGCAGCCTGTGGAACAGCTGGCAGGTGAACACACCACATAAATGGCTTTGATTCCTTTGCTGACATTGGGGTTTAAGGGTGGGTGCTGTGTTCTCCTTGCCTTCCTTTCTGCTGTTGTAGTGTGTGCTGAGTACAAGCATATCAGATGGCTGCAGAATAGAAACTAGACAGAAAGGAGGCTTTTTTCCATTTCTCTAATTGCAAAATACACTTTGGAAAGGTAGGTTCAGTCTATCTTGACCTTGGAAAGAGTTCTTTTGGAGTTGTACAAGATTGCCATATTTTAAACTACAACCTTGCAGCCCTGCCCTAGTGATCATGGGGAGGTGATTGTGCTGGCTTTAATGGTGATTAAAGAGATTATGTTTCCTCAGTCTATGGAATCACTAGAACAACAGCAAGAGGTGCTGGCTGCAAACCAGAGGCAGCCTGGCATGACATGAGGCAGGAGGTGTAAAGGCTGCAGGATGTTCTCTACACACACAGGAACAGAGCCTGAGAGCTGGGCTTGAAAATCATTGATTTATTTCCTCCTATTGACAACACTTCATTTTGTGTTCTTTAATTTCTCTCACTTAGGAGATTTTTGTTTTACTGTCTTACAATCTCTAAATAGAGCTCATCTGGCAGCAAGAAAAATCTTGATCATTCTCCATTAGCTGTGCTGCAGACAGAGTGATTTCCCTCTGGAAGGGCAGTCAGTGCTGTGGTCACATGTCCTGTCATTTCATTGCTTTCACAACAGCCTGCTACACAAGATTTAATGACCCTCTATGAAGTGTTAGTACAAATCACAGAACCACAGAATCTCAGAATTGTTTGAGTTGGAAGGAACCTCTGGAGATCACCCAGTCCAGTGCCTCTGCCAAGGCAGGGCCCCTGGAGCAGGTGACACAGGAGCGTGTCCAGGTGAGTTTGGAATGTCTCCAGAGACAGAGACTCCAGGCCCTCCCTGGGCAGCTGTTCCAGGGCTCTGCCACCCTCAGTGTAAGAAGTTCTTCCTTATGTTCAGGTGGAACTTCTCATATTTTTGTTTATGGCCATATACTTAATGCATAAACCTAACCTTACAATTCAAAATAAATGATGCTGTGATACCATCAACTCTTTTAATCATGGGGGTTTGCCCTCCTAGTTTGCAAAATCGGTTAAACTTCAGTATGTGCAAAACCTGTGGCTCCTCAGAGTTTCCAGACTGGTCTTCCTTGAGACTGCTTTTATCCACAAATCAAAGGGAAGCCTGAGAAGTGACAGGATGAGTTTCCTCTGAAAACTGATGATGGTACTTGAGTCTCTGTGCCCTTTCATTTGTAAGTGCCTCTGCAGAGAATGTCCAAAGAGATAACAAATAATACCAGATGTGTAGTAATTCTACTGAGGATAAACAATGTCTCAGTGAGGGTGGGGTGAAGGGCAACTAATTCACAGAGGTCACCAAATAAGCAGGTTACATCGCATTTCCGAAGCACTGGGTGAGTTGTTTGTTTTGGGTGAATTATCCAGTAAACTTTGGCCCTGGCTGATTTCCATGCAGGCCCAAATTTCCATAAATATGTCAGTCATACAGATGAGTTTGCAATGTTTGTTATGAAGAGAATATTACAAATGCACTCGGTACAAATGCACTGGTATGATTCACAGATAGTCTGTGGACCTGCCCCTTTTATTCCTTATTCTAGCAGTGATGAAGCACTGGGGAGCCTAGGTAATATTTCAGTCTGTAGGGCAGCCAGTCAAACTTGGGGTAACTTAGACAGACTCCCTGACCCTGATTTGTCCCACTTCCCCATAAATCATGACTGGGGCTTTTCCATCTCCCAGGCAGTTCTGAATTGAGGTGTTATGCAGGCTGGAAGAGACAACGTAGAGTGCTGGGGACTGGCCAGCAGTAGAGGTGGGAAGTTGTGTATGATCTGAGTTCTGGTCTGGAGGTCTGTGGGGAGCTTGACAAGGTGCCTTCATCTCATCCTTCCACTCCTCACTTCTGTTAATGGTTGTAAATCCTGCCCTGCCCTGGCAGTGTGAAGGGGCTGTGTACTGATCTCATCAGGACACACATCTCAAGGGTGGGTGTCAGGGGAGGTGCCAGATTCTTTTCAGTGGTGCCCAGGGACAGGACAAGGAGCAATGGACAAACTAAACATGAGAAGTTCCACCTCGGTAAGAGGAAGAACTTCTGTACACTGAGGGTGGCAGAGCCCTGGAACAGCTGCCCAGGGAGGGCCTGGAGTCTTCCTCTCTGGGGCCATTCCAAACCCACCTGGACACGCTCCTCTGTCACCTGCTCCAGGTGACCCCGCCTTGGCACGGGGGGTTGGACTCAATAATCTCCAGAGGTCCCTTCCAATCCAAGCCGTTCTGTGATTCTGTGGTGCAGTTGCCAAAGCAGGGTGAAGAAAAGCCCAGACCAAAGGCACTAACAGTGCAACAGAAATAGAGTAGCTTGATTTTCGTTCAGTCCAAATCTGATTTTTCACACCTGAAGCCAGCTCCAGCTGATCAAGCAGCAGCAGATACAGCACTTGCCACAACTTCAAACCAACCCTTTCTTGATCCATCCTGTGAGTGAGTGGTGCTCCATCAGACACAGCAGAAGGAACCCTTCCCATGTGGTGTGTGCCATCACCTTTACCAGACCTCATGTCTCCTGGTCCTCACTTTGTGCTTTTCCTGCAAAGCCTGGGCAAAAAGCAGGATTATTGATCTATTATGAATATATTCCCTCTGAGGAAAATATCTTGATCTCAGGCTTTATTGCTGGAACTTTGGAGGATAATTGGGTAAATATTGGCCGTGGATGGTTAAACATTTGAAAGCAGCTAAAAAAAATCTGCTACTTTCCATTCTTTCTCTTCCATAGACCCCAGCAATTGCCAGGGTGACCATCCAGATAGACAACACAATGGCTTCCCTTGCCATGTGATGTTTTCCAGCCCCTCCTCATGGGCAGCGTATTTCAGGCAGTGACTGTGTGGCTCTAAAGCAGCTCTCGGTGCTAGAAAGCACCAGTTTGTACACAAAAGTGTAAATTCAAATCCAGTGTAATGAGATCTTGTCCTCTTGTGATGTTCTGTTGGCTTTAGAGGACAGACTCTGTTTTACTTTGCTTGAGGAGTAGCCATAGAGACCAGCAGAGTTTGAAGATTTGTAATTTATAACCTAAGAAAATAAAACAGTAATTTCATAGAAACTGCCAAACTCTTTTTTTATCTCCTAATAGAACAAATATATATATTTATTGTCATAAAAGTAAACATATCCTTCAAAATTGGTGAGAGAGAGTAATTCTACTTAATATTGTATTAGATTTTTGTTCTTTTACAGACACTATCTTTTCAGATATGAAGTGCACCTCATTTCCCAATTGCTACTTTCTCTTTCCTATGACAGTTTGTTTTTGAAAAAGGGAAGGACAGCTGAATGATCTCCCAACATTTCCTTGCTCTGCTTTAATACATGTTATTTACCTTTGCTGCCCCTGTTCTTTCATTTAAGGTGTACATGGAATAATCTGTCACTTCTTGCACTTGAGAAATATCTGCACAAAACAGAGACTAGGCCCTAATCCAGGCTTTATTTAAGCTAGGGCGAGATTTCAGTAGAAGACTGTGCATAAGGTCCTAAATGTCCCTTACACAAAGGTTCTCCACAGCTGGGAAACCACTTAATTGAAGACGTGCCTCTGATATTTTAAAATCTTTGTTTTCCTTTCCCCCTGTCCATGGTGGGGGCCACAGGGCTCAAGGTGGAGAGTCAGGAAGGGCAGGGTGCCAGAGATTGGTGAGGGCAAAGATGGGCAAAAGTGTCAAGAGACAGTGGGGAACCCTGGGGTCAAGGCAGGCAAGGGAACAGGTAACCCAAGGCAGGAGAGATGTGGGTAAAGCAGGGCAAGGGTTGTGGAGGGTGAGCTCAGCCTCTCAGAGAAATTACTTATCTTTCCATTTGCCTCAGTGGACCCATTTGAATACAGGGCATAATGTCTTTGTGAAGTTTAGATGGTGCTTGTTTTTAAAGCACCTGAAGCAAAGGGAATTAAGTGATACCAAAAAAAAAAAATTGTTTAGAAAGATAAATAAAGTTCCATAGCATTTTCATAAGTCTGAGGAATAACAGAAAAGGTTTTGCTAAACACAAGCTTAACGCCAACCTTGGAAATGTCCTTTTACTCTTTCTTTGGCATCTCATAACAAACATGCCAGGTTCATCATTTCAAAGAAATTATGTAATGAATGAGGATCTCACCCCTACTCTAATCATGCTTCATGGTACATAAATCAAGTAGATTGCCTATTAGGCTCATGTCTCCCCAGAAGAGCAGATGCAGTCTTACTCTAAATGTCTTGTCAGATGCATCCTTTTGGGCCAGAACATTGTGTCCTCAGTCAGAGCCTGAGCCTATGAAAACCCCATTGCAAATGGGGAAGTGCAGCACAGAGAAACATCATGTTCATCCTGTAAAATTAGGGATTGCTGCAGGAACCTGAAGAAGGAGTGAATTGATTCAGCAGCAGGACACCATGCTGCAGAGAAGCCTGAGAGCACAAGAAGAGGGGTGATTGCTTCAGCCTTCACCTGCTGAATGACATTTCACTAAATCAAGTGCAGTGTGGCTTGCTCTGGTGGAAGCACGGGGAATTGACTTTGCCTCCGTGACTGACAAACTCTCCATGAGTTTGGTAATACCCATACCCTTTGGCACCCAAGGCTGAGCTGGATACATCACAGAACATTCCTATAAATGTTTACTCCCAAATTTACAACATTTCTGTCAAGGGCAAACCCTCCTGTGAATGCACCTCAGGCAGCTCCCTCCTGCTCTTCCCAAGTGGTGGCATTGGACTCCAGGTCACCTAGAACTAAAACAACACATGCTTTGGTGGCAGTCACAGGCCAGCTCTTCTAGCTGCACATTTAAATGTGCTTGTGGCCAGTGGTGTGACTGAAGGTGATGCTCAGCCTGTTGTGTCACCTTGATAACTACAGTTGAAGCACATGATAAAGGCACTGTGAGATGAGTTGGCAGGAGGAGGTGAAGGACAGGAAAGTTGGCCCACTTTAGATGGCACAAGACTAAGACTGGAGGTCAAACACCCAGTGCTTGTTGTGGGCTTCTCTGGATTTCAGTGAAAGTGTCTGATCTTTCATTCCTCCAGTCCCAGGGTAACAGCCTCTCCTTTCTTAGTCTTGATGCTTCTTTAGGACGTTGCATGTGCCCAGGGGGCTGGAAAAGAAGCTCTCAAATCATTATTGCAGTGGGCATGGGCAGAATCTCCCAGCACTTGAAAGCTCTTACAAAACAATATTGACCATCTGCAGGGCTGCAGTATTTCCTAAGGACAGCTGGTTCTTCTCCAGCTAGGATAGTGGAGAATGAGCCAATAGACTATTTGAGGTTATAGAAATGCAGTGGGTTGTGTAGGGAAGCACTTTAGAAAGACACCTGAGTGGTGCAGGAGGGAGTCTGCTGGGATTGTTCAGAATTACAAAATCATTTAGGTGGGAAAAGACCTCCAAGATCACCAAGTCCAGCCTGTGACTGATCCCCACCTTGTCACCCAGCCCAGAGCACTGAGTGCCACATCCAATCTTTCCTTAAAAACCTCCAGAGATTGTGATTCCAGCACCTGCCTGGGCAGTCTCTTCCAATGCTTAACCACCCTTTCCATGAAGAAATTCTTCCTGAGAGCGATGCTGTGCTTCGTTAGAGTGCACGAGCTCTGCCAGTCTCAGGAAGGCTTTTCTCCTGGTATTCCTGCACCTGCATCCTGCCCTCTTCCACTGGGTACTTATGGCAGAGCCACCCACAGTAACACTGAGTGCTGCCAGCTCAGGTTTGTGGAGACAAAACAGCTCAGCCTCAGCTCTTGGCACAGCTGTTTCTTCCAGTTTTTGCACAGTTCTCTTCCAGAGAAACCAGTGCAGCTTCATCATGAGGGCTGTGCTCTGCAGTGTCCCAGAAACTGCTTGGATTAAGGGAATCCACGGCACAACATGTGCCATGAGAGGCTGCCTACAGAAAAGGGAGAGGTGGCTGTCGTGCTGTCTCTGTGCAGGAGTGGCACAGTCTCATTGCAAGGATGGGGATACCTTGCCTTTTCTTGATTAGTTCTGTGGGAGAACAGGGGAACTTGAGATTCAAGCAATGTTTTTCCAGCACGTTTTAATAGTGCTGAGATTTCTCCTAAATGATGGAGGAATGGGATGAGGTACAGTGAAATATGATTTGTTCTAGGCAGCTGTGGCATCACTAGCTGGATTAGTTTTCATGTCATCCAACTGCACTGTTTCAATAAATTAGATAATTTTTATGGTTGAATTGAGCACTGTGGTGCATAGTCTAACTAGAGATAATTCCACATATATCTCCTGCCAAGTAGAGAGTATCTACACCCAGCTTGAGTATCTCTGTGTTCCTATTGTAATCTGTCAGCAAAATAGCATGATTTATTTTATCCTAATGATATGGAGTATATTTGGCTCTTCTGAGTATCCTCTGGGATTTTTCATCCATACATACACACACACATCCTTCCCCACAGTGAGATGCTCCCCCTTACTGTGGGATTGTACTAAAAGTGTGAAGCACATAATTCTTCCCAGTCCTAGGATATCCTGCTAGAAAGAAATCCTTGGCTAGAAACAAGCCTGTATATGGTGTTTTTTCAAAGTAGCAGTGTTCATGTCCAATTAGATAAATAAATCAGAGGCCAGATTCTTATTTGAACCTCCTCTGTTTGCAAATTTAGTTAAAAAGAAGCAGGAGAGTCATTGTACAGTGATTTCCTCTTTTTCTCCTAGAATTCAGCAGTCTCCTTAAGCATCTGGAAGAAATGGATGGACATTGTCACTAATCTGGTCCAATTTCAGAGCTGCTTTAATTTCAGAGAAAAATCATCCATCTTTAGACCTGCTGAGTCTCCTGATAAGTATTATTAAATACTGAGTTCTTACCATGGGCACCTATTTTCTACTAACTCATTGCTCTCTATTTTTGTGTCATTATTGCTGAATCAACAAGATCTGTCAATTTCTGCTTCAAAAATAACAATTCTTAGTTATGGAGAAGCTAATGAGAGTACAAGACTCCCCAAGGATTCCCCTCTCTGTACCACCAGTGGGACTGGACTCTGTTGGGAAGGGAAGAAAGTGGGATTGTCTTCCACCTCTCTGTCAGGAACAGAAGGCTGCAGCTGCACGACCTGGTAATGTCATTATTTTTTGGAAGTTCAGCATTCACTTGGTAAGCAAAGGCAGGATGAAACTTTCAGTTGGTATCAACCAGCACACACCTTTGTTGTCAGAAATGAACCCTGCCAGATCACTCCATCTAAAGAATTGACCTAAAGTCATGGGAATTTGCTACTGGAATATACACTGAATATTTTTTCACTGTAGTCCTTCTCTTGAAAACTCACTTTAAGGTTGGTGATACTCCAGAGGCATTCACAAAGACTGTTTCTTGAATTAGTCTGAGATCTGAGTTCTGTCTGAGACAGAAAAAAGATCACTGGAGATGGCTGGAATTTCAGCAAGGAAAGGACTTATTTAGAGGGAAGGGAAGGGAAGGTGCGGGAAGGTGCGGCAAGGCAAGGGAAGGTGCGGGAAGGGAAGGGAAGGTGCGGGAAGGGAAGGGAAGGGAAGGGAAGGGAAGGTGCGGGAAGGTGCGGGAAGGGAAGGGAAGGTGCGGGAAGGGAAGGTGCGGGAAGGGAAGGTGCGGGAAGGGAAGGTGCGGGAAGGGAAGGGAAGGGAAGGGAAGGGAAGGAAGGGAAGGGAAGGGAAGGGAAGGGAAGGGAAGGGAAGGGAAGGGAAGGGAAGGGAAGGGAAGGGAAGGGAGGGAAGGGAAGGGAAGGGAAGGGAAGGGAAGGGAAGGGAAGGGAAGGGAAGGGAAGGGAAGGGAAGGGAAAGGGAAGGGAAGGGAAGGGAAGGGAAGGGAAGGGAAGGGAAGGGAAGGGAAGGGAAGGGAAGGGAAGGGAAGGGAAGGGAAGGGAAGGGAAGGGAAGGGAAGGGAAGGGAAGGGAAGGGAAGGGAAGGGAAGGGAAGGGAAGGGAAGGGAAGGGAAGGGAAGGGAAGGGAAGGGAAGGGAAGGGAAGGGAAGGGAAGGGAAGGGAAGGGAAGGGAAGGGAAGGGAAATGCTGCTCCATTTAACATCCCTTTACCTGCCTGGAAGGGAGGGCAGGAGGCTGTGAAATGAATGATTGGAGCCAAGATGTTTTACTCCAGTTCTGTGGGGTTTTAGTCATTGGCATCACTTTTGTGGAGCACCACGAGGTTTTAAGGCAGCTCACGCAGCCCCTCCAAGGCAGAGGGAGGCAGAGGGGCTCTGTAGAGCTGGAGACAGAAATACAGCCTCACCCACAGGCTGAGAGCTATGTGCAGATGGGCTCCTGCCAAGAAGGGTGTAGCAGCCTTGGAAAGCTTCTAAAATCCAGCTCAAGACACATGGAGTGGGTGTGTTGATTCCCTAACCCAGCAGTGATCAGTTCTTGGGCTGTTCCTTTTCCCAACCCCTCTGTGCACAGAGTTCTGTGTTCTGGCTGCAGTATCCATGAAGCACAGAGCCTTCTGATGGGATGTGCCAAGTTATAAAAGCTGTGTGCACTGACTACATTCCCCACATCTTTTTGGGATGCTCAACTCAAAGCTGACAAGTATTTTTTTTGAAAAAACAATACTTCTTTTGCATAAGGCAGCAAATCAGAGGGTAGCCAAAAGCTCACAGGACTGATTTATTGATTCAAGATCCCAAAGGGGCACCAAGAAGTTATATACATGTGACATATCAGGAACTTTATCTTGTATGCAAAGATCACTTTTGTTTACCATACTAGGTACCAAGCCAGAGGAATAGCAAGGAAATGCAGGAGGTAGACCCAGAGCTTTTACTGTATTTGCAATGAGGGAATGAGAGCACAGCACCAACATCTGGCTTCTTTTACTGAGGTTAGAGATTGGCACGTATCTTTCCTGAGGAGGTCCTAAGCCTTGATCATTCCTACTTTTTAACTGGCATTTCTAGAAGAAATTATACCCCCTATTTTATTATCAGGATCATTACAATTTTCTCTGTTTGATTGTGTGACAAATTGTTGGGTTTACTCCATGAAGATTTAACAATAAACTGTTTAGATTGAAGCATAATAATACTGTGATTTAGAGTAAGACTTCCTTCATTTAACATCAGGCATAAAAAAATCAGTTTTAGTCTCAGTCTGGGCTCTATTGGCAGCCTGTGAAGAGAGAGGTGCTTCTAGAAGATGATTCATCCTGCCCAAAAATAGGTGCCTAGGGCTGACTGGATGATTTTCCCAGTGGAGTTATCTTTCTCCATACAGCCAGGGAAAATCTGTATGACCAGCTTGCATGGGCTAGCTATCTTTTAGCTGGTTACATATTTGTGAGAAGGGTGTGCAGAAAGCTATTTGGTTACAGTCCTATGGGGCTTCTCTATTTCAGTTGAGGCTTTGGACCCACCTAGAGGCCGAGTAAGGTCATGGCAAAGTGGACAGAAGTCGATAGTAAAGATAATTTCATTCCCAAAGTAAAAAAACAGTTCATGAAAGACCTGGTTTTGCAATGAAGTGCGCACTGATTGATGACACATCCTTTGTGTGGATGAAAGGGAGCAGAAGGGCCCTAATACATCTCTCCTCTCGAGATGCTGAATGTTTTGTGGGAGCTGGGCTATCACACAGCATGACTGGATATCGTGGGAGACTCTGAAAGATGTGGTTTCCCACTGGAGCTTCTGAGATGACAAATTATGACTGTAAATTGTTATCTTCCACATCCAATTTATTAGACCAACTTGTTGACATCTGGAGGTTCATTAAAATATTCTGATTTCTCCCCTTTTATTAGTAATTAAAAACTAAAGCAGTACAACCCTCCTTCTAAGTGTGCTGCTTAATAATTACCCCTGCAAGAGTCCCTTTGCTGTCATTAACAGATGGTTCTTGGCTAGGCTTAAGCTGATCCATGTATTAGGTTGGTGTTGACATTTTTCTGATTCATCCCTGTTTCTGTCCTTTTAATGTGGCCATAAGCCAGGCCACAAGAGCACATGGCCATTTCCCTTGGGTGACCACCCAACCCCTCTGTTGACACCAGGAGCAAGAATGGGGCAAATGACAGAGAAATTGGTGATGGGGAGATCAGTCATGCAGGTTGGAACGCCTCCAAAATTAAGCATTGGCACCCTTCTTGAATGAGGGAGCTTTTCTGACTTGGTGGAGCATCACTGCAGCTCTGGGAGCTGCCTGCCTGGGGACACTCAGCTGCAGTGGCTGCTGCTGCTGCTGCTGCTGCAGGGAGTCACTGTGCTGCAGACATTCCCAGAATCTCACTGGCACAGCTGAGGGGATCCACTGCCTCTGCTGCATTTGCCAGAGGGAAGAATTTGTAAATTTTTCATTGTAATCATTAGCCACACCCTTCCTCCCCCTAAGAATCACAATCCCAGCAGAGTGGTGATTTTATCTCGGGCTAATCGCTCCAGATTTAGAGATGCCCTCGTTCTTCCAGAGCCAAAGCATCAGCACAGAGGGTTGTTCTGGGCAGTGTCCCATGCAGGACAGCTCTGTGTCACATGGGGCTACATTGATCACAGATAACCCCAGCTGAAACCAGCCTGGATGAACATCAGCTGTCCTTTTACTGCCCTCTTTCTTCTGCCTGCAAACTTCTC
Source organism: Pseudopodoces humilis (assembly GCF_049639895.1). Classification (NCBI taxonomy): domain Eukaryota; kingdom Metazoa; phylum Chordata; class Aves; order Passeriformes; family Paridae; genus Pseudopodoces; species Pseudopodoces humilis. Next base: position 14,306,866 of record NC_142204.1, read on the forward strand.
TGCTGCATGAGTTAGTTTAGTCACTTCCACTTTCACCCAAGGGACTCAACACTTAATGAATTGATTTGCTTAAAATCAGATTATTTCAGAAAGATTCACTGAAGTCAAAGCCTCTTGAATTTGCAGCACTACTAAACACCAGAGAGCAGCAGTTTGGGGTTTTTTTTGCAGGCAGCTTTGAAAGGTGGTTTCATGAATGTACAGAAATGATCTGTTCGGAATATCAGTCCCAGCAGATTCCTAGAATAGATCTCCTTCTTTAATAGGTAAAGATAATTGTGTTTTCCCTTGTTGTACACAATGGAATTTATTTTCCATCAAAATCCTGTCATTCTTCCCCGGTACATACTTAAGATTGCTATTTTAATAAAGAAAAAATAACTGAACTGTTTGGATGGGCGCATTGTGCTGAAATACAGAGATCAAAAATACCAGCAGGCTGTCTTTATGTTCCAAAATTTTGTCATTTTAAGGTCTAATGCAATTTGGCATTAGGAGCATAAGGAGAATAGACAATATTAACATAAGATGAGAATCATCTGAGACTTTTCATGCAGCACTCCTTATTCAAAGTACTTTTTATTTAATCTCACAGTGCCAATATCTGAGACTTATTTATCGGGTTCCTTGTAAGCACCTTAAACAAAAGTCAAATTACTACTCAGTCTTAGAAATTAGATAAAACAGAGAAAATAATGTGTGAGAAAATTAGACATTTTCACTTTGGCAAAGGATTAGAAGCAGGTGTTTTAATGATCCACGTTGTCAGATGTATTATTTGCTGTTTTTATGAATGGTCTGGAAAACTGAGTGAGCAGCAAAGTCAGAAATTTTGGAGATTACACAAAGTGGTTGAAAGTCACTGAGGACCAGGGATGGCAGTGAAAACTTTTAGAAGACTCTAGGAAAGCAAGATGAGATAGAAATATAAGAGCAGGCAAAATCTTCTGTTTGGAATAAATACAAAATAATCAGAGTTTAGTGGAGGAAAAAAAAGAAGCAACACCACAAGTCAGCTATTCATAAAAGCTGAAAATTACTCAGGAAAAAGAAAAAAGAGTGGGTCATCATTGATGACAGTGAAAATCCTTACTTAAAATGCAGAGACATCCAAGAACCAAGCTGTGTGAGTACTGCACAGCCCAGGATGCAAAACAGGCTCTGCAAATATTACAACACTCTTTGATAAACCAAGCTTATTGGCATATCTGAAATGCTGTATTAATTCTTGGTTATCTTCTTAATTGAAAGTATTTGGAAGAAATAGAAAAGGTCTAGAAATGGGACATTGAAATTACCAGATAAAAGCGTTCATGGGAAGTGAAGCTCAAAAGATTGAAGCTGTCATTTAGCAATGAATAAAAGGAAAAACACTGGAGAGAAGGTAACTCTTTTAGTTAAGCTTATTCTTTCTTCTCAAGAAGAATAAAAGGAATTTAATTAAACTGAGCATTTAGAACAGATCAAAGAGGACTCTCCTCCACAATGCACAGTTAATGATGAGATCTTCTCACTGCAAAGGATAATTTTGCCTAGGAGTTACCCTGTGGCTGCTCCATCCACTCCCACCTCTGCCCCCATTTCCTCTTCTCCAGGAACTTTTGGTGCTGTCCACTCTCCATGGCTGGCAACTTGCACAGTTCTGCTGCTAAATTCCACAGCAGCTCCCCATGCCACAGCCTGGGAGATCTTTGAATTATACTGTGGGTTCATTTACAGCTAAAAATACCTGCACCCAGCAGGGAATTGGCACAGGCCAGCTGCAGGGCACCTGCCAACACATCCTTCTTAAATCACTCTGCCTATCTGATCCTGAACACAATCAGCTAGAGGGCCCAAATTATTGAAATAACACTGATTTTCACCTCCTTTGTCTGGGTTTGGAAATTCAAGGCTGTGATTAATTAAGCCTCTCTACTACCCCTACATCCTAGGTATCACCAGCCTGATGCCTCCCGTAACCTTTTGAAGGTCACAGTGCAAAGAGCCACCAGGGACAAATCTCTGAGTCTCTCCTGAAAACCACACTGTTCCTTTAGCCACTAGCCCACATCCTTCCACAGCAAAGCCCCTTCCTTAGCCTTCTATGAGTTCCCAGGCAGGACACTGCAGTTGCTGCAAGCATAAAAAAAAAATCTTGCAATCTCATATTTGGCAGTGACTCTTGGCCAAGACATTTTGACAAATGTGTCAACTTAGCTGTGTCTTACACCTTTTCTTCTGACTAAATGGACAATTGCAGCTGGGTTGGACAAAGTATTGGAGGGACTCAGTGTGATTTAACATTGTTTTCAATCTTACAAGGCCTTATGGAAGCTAAATTAGAAGGAGAGCACAGCATTTTTGTATTCAACCAGGAGCATTGCTAAGGTGCAAAAGCCCACAGGAAGCAGTGGAAAGTTGTGTTGACCTTGACCACTCCAAAGTTTGGATGTTCCCTTTGTGAGTGCTTTGGCAGTAATTGCATCACTGAGTTTCTCCTCAGTGGTTCAGGAATTACATTTTTTGCTTCCTTGGTGCTTCTTTATGCAGCTGTCTAAAATTCCTGTTACAGAATCACAGAATAGCCTGGGTTGGAAGGAACTTTAAACATCACCTCACTCCAACCCCCTGCCATGGGCAGGGCCACCTGCCACTATCCCAGCTTGCTCAGGACCACATCCAACCTGGCCTTGGACACTGCCAGGGATCCAGGGGCAGCCACAGCTTCTCTGGGAAACCTGTGCCAGAGCCTTGCCATCCTCACAGGGAACACTTTTTTTCTAATATCTCTTGTTTTCAGCTGCTTGCATGCTACCAGAAGCACAGCTAAAGACTGCAAGGTAATGAAAATGTCAATTTGTTGGCACGTGTTCTTGGGTGCAGTGGCTAAATTCGGGATACACTTTTTTTTTTCTTTTTTCCCACTGAAGAGAGAAAAATGTAAAGTCTTGAACTTCAGAATGTTACCTGAATGCCATTTTTTTAAACAGTTTAGGTCCTTTCTGTGTAGAAAAATACCACTGATCTACAATGCTTTGGTATTCTGCCCAGAGATGCTGTGGCTGTCCCATCCCTGGAAGTGTCCAAGGCCAGGTTGGATGGGGCTCTGAGCAAGCTGGGACAGTGAAAGGTGTCCCTGCCCATGGCAGGGGGTTGGAAATGGATGGGCTTTAAGGTCCCTTCCAACCCAAACCATTTTATGATTTAGGTGATCACCTTGAGTAGCCATTGATTTTTCTAAAAGTGAGTGAATGTTTGTACTCAGGGAAAACCAGGCCCTTTTGCAATACCATCATCATTCTCCAATATCAGCAGCACACTTGGAAAATCTCAATTTCTCTTTTTGCTCCTTCTCTTTTGCTCTGATGAAATTCCAGAAAAGAGGGCAGGGACAATATGGGTCATAGAACAGGGAAAGACAGGGATGTTTATACTACCAGGGTCCTCACCTGACTATTTTTTTCAATAGAATTTACTGGTAATGATCATTTTACAGCTTGGAAAGTTAAATACACAATCCTGTGCAGTCCAATGCCCAGAAAATGAATGCAAAAAAATAACACCATGATCTTCTCTAACACCAGTTATCCTCCCATAGAAGTCTCAGGAAAAGGACCCAGAAACAGAGTGGGCATCTCTTGCCAGGGCCAAGGCAGCAGGAATGGCACAAGGAATATTTTTGTTATTGCTCTGCATGCCAAATACTGAATAAATAATCAGAGACATTGGTGAGCAGTTAGATGATTACTAAGAGGAGAAAAAAAAAAAGTTAAACTATATCAGCAGGGATCAAGTTAAAATTATTGATTGTGTGCACTGCCAGTACTTACAAGACTTTCTTGGGTTTTTTTTCTTCCAGCATAGTTTTGGTAATTTTTGTAGGGTGTCACCCCATCTGTCACAGCTCTCTGGGAGTACTGTCACTCCATCTTACATCTCCATGCTGAAAATACTTGCTTTAGCTTCCAGAACCACTTCTATGAACAGGAAGAGATTGTCTGGGCTTGAGTTTTTGACTTTTTTTTTTTTTTAATCCTTTGCAAAACAATAATTTCCTCAAGAAAGGAAGAAATTTGGCTCTGTGGTGACACCAGAGGTTGTCAAACTTATCAGCACAGACTGATAAGTGTATTTTAACAATAAAGTTTATTTTAATTCTTCTCATTACTAGCATTGCTCAGTAATTCCACATTTGTATTGATGCACACTGAGGAGTGTATGATTTATAAATTTTCTAAGTACATATGCCTGTATGCAATATTTAAGAGAAAAAAACCCCATTGCATCATAGGTCAGTGATTTTACCTCCAGAGCTCTTCAGAAGCAACGTCCATTTTGCATATGGAAGGAAGGGGTATTGAAAAGATTTTGCAGGATGCTTTCCCTCTCTTGATCTGCTTTCTTCTTTAGCTTTATAAGCCACTGGCAAGTCACCTGCTGGATGGGAGCTGCTGGGATATTCCAAGGGGTCAGCAGAGCTGGTCAGATAGGGTGACCTGTAGGCCAGCAGGAGGTAATGATCAGATTAGCTGAGTCAGAAAGGCCAACCACAGCTCTATTTATACCATGGCTCCTCTTCAGAGGAGCTCACCTAATCAGATCTGTCCCCAGGAATATGTTTATCCTGTCTAGAGCCTGGCTTTCAAAGCAATTTTTTTTTAGATCCCAGTTCCCTGTAAACCCAGGAGTGCCAAGATCCCAAAGGCCCTTTGATTTCCCTCATTATGAGAGTGTTATGAAATTTAAATCCAGACTCTAAATGCCTAGTTTTAATCCAGGTATGGAAAGCTGTGCTTCTGCCTCAATCCTGCTGTCAGCAAGAAAACCTCGCTCCAGTTCTTTCTGCAGACCTGTTTTTTCCACAGACTTTCATAAATTAGTCCCTCAGCTTTGAGCATCTTCCTTGGACAGAGATTTGTTGCCCTGCAGGAGGCCAGGAGGTGTGTGATTTCTGCCGCCAGGAGAAATGCCTGTGCTTCCCCTCAGTGCTGAAGGATGCAGGCAGCATTCCTGGCCTTGCAGTCTGCATCCCCAGAGGTGTGTGGTGACCTCGCTGATTTTTACATTCTACTGAACAACCCAGATGGCAGCAACAAAGCCAAAGCAGCCCAAAGCTTTCAATGACCCCAAAATCTGAGGAGAAAGTCCACTGAAGTCACATACAAAGAGACAAAACAATTCCCATTTCCTGCCTCTGAGGTGCAGCTTTCTCCCAGGCTGATTACATTTGTATCTTTTGCTAGAATTAACCTATTCTGGTGACCTGATTTGATGCTTTAAGGCATTATGTGCAGAAACGTTCATGAATAGGTGTTTCTGGAGCTTTTCCTCCAAAATCTGTGTTTGTGGGTTGCACCAGCACATCAGGTGAGTTCTGTCCTCCTTCCCTGCCCATCCCAGTTCTGCAGGTGATGCTTTTTACAGGGAATATCACAGCACAGCAGTGTCAGGCCAATGAACTTCTCTTTGCTGCTTCTTTGCCAAAAACAAAGTCAATCTTTTTGTTTGCATTTTGAGCAGTGCCTTTAAATCCTAGGTCTGTCACATAAGGAAGCCAAAAGAACTGGGAAGGGTGAGGGTTTACCCCAAAACTTAGAGATATTCAAAGCACAGCTTTGGAAGCAACTTTAATTGGTAAGCCAAAAATCTCTGCTGCACTTCAGTAGCACAGAGGGAGCTCCACAATTGCTATAAACCAGGAAGGAAAAGTGCATCTCTCATCAGTAAAGCTGTTTGCTGTGCTTCGCTTTGCACTGCATTTGTATCCATGCATTTGTCAGCTTTTCTTGCCTTTTGCCAGGCTGTTACTGCAGCAGAGAAGTCAATAAACACAAGTTTCAAGTACTTTTCAGATTATGATTATGATATAACATTGCCATTAAATCCTTTTTTTCCATATGCTGTCTCATCCAGAGAGATCTTTTAGCTTCTGTTACACTCAATTTTTACAGTGAACCACAGGCTCACTAAAAAGAGCAAGGACCACAAGACCCAGTTCCCAGAGGTGGTGGTGGCACCTGAAGGGAATGGACAGCAGGTGGAAGATGGTTAAATCCTTAAGACAACCCTGATGCCATTCTACCCCGCCTGTCCTCATTCTTTGTCCAAAAGATGATGGGTAAGTACTAATCTGTGACAACTCTGGCTGGAAATTATTCTGCGGGATGGACTGAAAACATGTTTCTGTGTCAATCACCCCTCCTTTTCTGATATGCACAGTATCAACACAAGGAGGGGAAAAGGAATTGTTTAGGCTGGGACGAGGAGTAACCAGGGGCAATGGGAGGAAACGGAGCAAAGCAATGTCTAGGCTGACTATCAAGAAAAACATCCCAACACTGAAGCTCAAAAGGGCTGTTAAGTATCTCCCAAAGGAAGCGGTGGGAACCTTTATCAATGAGTCATTTCAAACTTTGAAGGACAAAGCCTGAGTGTGGGGAACAGTTCTGTGCTGGCAGGGCATAAAGGGTCTTTCCCATTCCTCCTCGCTGACTCCCTGCCCTCACCCTCCTGAGAGAAACAGAGCCTGAAAAACACGAGACCGGTGGTTTCCTAAATACAGGCACACAGAAAGAAAAACAACATCCTTTGGGATTGGGAGCCTGGGAAGTGTTTTTTAAATTAGCTTCAATAACATGACAGATGATAATAAGTTTTAGAGTAATTTTCTTTCTTTTTTTCAGCCACATGTGTCTGTTCTGGCAGGAGCTTTCTTGTGAATTAATGAAACATCAAGGCTGTACAGTCAGCCAGATTGGAGTGGTGTGTTTCCAGGAGAGAGCCTGAGCTGGCAGACCCTCAGCTGCTACAAATCAATTAACTCCCTCTGATTCCAGCAGAGAGGGCCACCAACTTACAGCTGCAGAGGATCTGGCCCATTCCACATTGGAATAGAAAGACTGCTTTCATTTTGCCGAGAGCTGGACTATTTAAAATTTAAATGCCGTTAAATTTTAAAATCCCAATTTAATTTAAAATTCCCTTTGCAGTCTCTTTTAGTGACAGCATTCATTTCTGCTCCAAAGAGCTGAGACCTTACCTTTGCCTGAGACTGCCACATCAGGGTTTGCAGGGCTTCACTGTCCTGTGGCCAGCAGGTGTGATACGTCTTGCCCTCAGATTTTTGATGAGCCTAGTTTCTTGCTTCTCTTGGTCAAATAACTGTAATAAGAATAATCATGGAACCACAGAATCATGGAATCAAAGAATGGGTTGGGTTGGAAAGACCTTAAAGATTCTCCAGTTCCAACCCCGTCCCACAGGCAGGGACACCTTCCCCTACACCAGGCTTCTCACAGCTCCATCCAGCCTGCCCTAAATAGCCCAGCACTCCCCAAATTGCCTGAATCCCTGGAAAGCAGCAGTGTGCCTCGGTGCTGGAAGGAGTGGAAGCACGATGGAGAAGGAGCCCCTTGTCCATGGCAAAGCCCTGATGCTCAGGCAGGCTGCAAAGACATAAAGTGCTTCTAACAAGTACAGCTCAGCACTGACTGCACTGCGTGTGTGCTGGAGGCTTCAGTTTTGGGAAGAGAGGATTCTCCCAGCTCCCTGGACAGACTTCTGGACATGTTGCAGGGCTGTTGCAGTGCTTGTATTTGTGGGGAGTGAGTTTGACCACAATGTGAAGAGAAGCCCAGTGTCTGAGTGTGTGACCCTGGCCATATTTTGCTATGCCAGCTTGACAGGTGAGTGTTTTGCCTTATTAAAAGTTATTTCATGGAGTCTGGTCCCCAGTTAGTTGGGAAGCAGTGAAGAAGAAAATCCTCTTTTCCCTCAGCTCATGGCCATGAGGGAAGGGGCTGTCCTGGAAAGCTGCAGAAAAAAGCAATAGAGAAGAGGTGACAGTGTTGGGAGAAGAGAAGGAGGCCAGGGGTTAAAGCAAGAGGAATGAGGGTTAAAAGGACTTTGGAGGGGCTGAGGAGGTGTTGTTAGACCTGGGAGAGCAGTGCCTGTGCCCACAGGGAGAGCTGCACCCAAGAAGGCAGCACCACATCCCAGGCTGGGAGACATCTGTTCAGCTCACCCCTTTTTTTTTTGTAAAGATGGGCAATTTTGAGCTTCCAAACAGCAACTGGGTTTGTAATTTGGCAAAGAAACCTGAAAAACACCAAACCAACAACTCAAAGCACGTCATCACAAAGTGTTACAGCATATGCATTTAGCACCTCGCTGCAAAGCCCAGCTGAGAGCCAACTTTCCAGTGTAATTTTCCTGCACATCTGCCAAGCAGTGCATGGAAAGAGCCATCTGCGTTGTCTTATGGGGGCATTTCCCGGTCACAGCTTCCAAAGGATAACTAAAAACACGGAGTTCTGTACATGTCATTGCTCCAAAGGGCTTGAGTTTTCACAAGAATATAAGTTAAAGCTGAGAGAACAACTGATGACTCCTGCTGTTTGCTCTGTCTGGATCTGGAGCTAATCAGACCACTTGGTAAAATTAACATCTCCTAAGTACTTCATAATCCAATTTATATTTTAAAAATTTTGCTTTAAGGAATTAATAGCATGCCCATCAGGCACAGTTCATGAAACATTTTTGGGTCAGGCGGTATCTTGGATGACCAAGATCCTGATGGTGTTTACATTTCAATCTCCAAATGATTGCCCATGGGAAAAAGTGATTAAGGGAAATGGTGCAGTACCTGGGAACACTGGTCCAGCTTGAACTCCTTTTTGGGATGCAGGCTTTCGCCAGGCACATCTTGTGTAGCTCAGAACGTCTGGAGGAAAGTCCATATGCAAGAGGCCAAGACTACATGATCTAATGGTCCTTTTGGCCTCAGAAGCTTGAATCACTGAATTGGAATCTGTGAAAAAAGTGTCCCCAGCTGTAGGAATGAACTGGCTCGGTTGCAAATGGGTCAATTAAATTCAAACCGACAACCCTCTGGGGTCATCTTAAAAGTTACAAATTGGATTGAAAGGCATGTAAGTACAATTAAACTTCTGTAGTTTCAAGCTAATGCAAAATGTCTCATTTCCTGTCCAGCACTCCTGTGTGATGTTCCTGTGCTTGCCCAAAAATCTGATGCATTATTTTCATATCTGTCTACAAAGGTCTCTAGTTGGGATGCAGTGTGAGCGTGAGGCTGGAGCTGGACTGACCAAATGGAAGGCCCATCCTGCTCTGGGCAGTCACAGATGTCCCCTCCAGGTGTTAAGCCAGATGATTCTTGTGGTGAGCAAAGGAGGGACCCTGTCACCTTCCTTCCTTCCTTTGCTTTCCTCTCCTCTCCCACTGCTGACACAAGTCCTACTCCTGGTCCTCCCATCTGCTCCTCCTCACAACTTCTCATCCCCTCTCCCCCTCATCCCCCTCCTGTTTCCCATCTCACTTTAAAATACAAAGCTTCTCCAAAACCTGAGTGATTGGATTTTACAGGAAACAAACACTGTCTGAACCAAGCCAGGCTCTGATTTGCTCTTTTTTCTGGGACAAGGATAATCAGCTATGGAAAATGCTGTAAAAAGCCGGGTGCCACAGCAGGGTGGGCTGCGAGATCAGCCCCCAAGAGCTGAGCAGGGCCAGACCCAGGCAGGAGCAGAGTGTGGCTGCAGTGTTCACAGTGCCATCTTTTGGATAAGGTGGAAAACTGTAATAAGTTCCCAGATCCATCCAAAAACTCTCCAGACAACCCTCCCACAGAAAAAGATGCTTTTTATCCTGGCTGTTGCCAAAATTGCTGCCTTGATTCCCCTTGGAGTTTTTATGGGGAGAAGTTATTCTTTCCTTCAAATTCAGAGCTGCTCTGTGGTGTGTCTGCACTGCATCCAGCCTCTCTCCAGTCAGCTGCATTTCAGCAGTGCAGCACAGGGAAAGATACTTTGGAAAGGATTTTTCTGCAGGAACTCGGGTGCCTGATGGAAGCCTCTGTGGCTCCTGATGCTGGAAAGCCTGACCACCGGCAAGAGCAGCATGGATGCAGAGGAGGCATCAGTTCCAAATTTGCCTGGGCTGATTCAGCTTTAAGGCTGAAATAAAGAAAAACTCTAAAACCCCAGTATACCCTGGATGTAATCTTATACTTCCCCATGTAGCACACCAATGATGCTGTGGTAGAAATGAATGCTGCACCTCCACTAGGCTTTTGAAATTCCATGAAAAGACCTGATTCCTGAAGGGGCCTTAACTGAGAATACACTCATCCTCAGCAGTCATGCTAATGCTAACTATGTCTGAGCCAAGATTCTGTAAATCCAAGTCAGCTCTGTCTCTTGTGCCTAATAATATGAAGCAAGAAATAGCCTAGCCTTAGAAAAGCTGTGGGGTTTGGCCCCAGCACATATTGATTATCTAGCTCAGTAAATGGAGCCCAAACTTCTGGTTCTTGCCAAAACAACAATCATTTTAAAACTCCTGCCTACAACTCAGACTGGCTGATACTGGCTATGCTGGGCTTGTTCAGACTCACATCTCCCAGTTTTAGCTGAGCTCCCTTTTGTTTACAGACACTTTTCTTGAGCAAAGTATTTTTCTAGTTGCATGGAATCAAAATACTCGAAGACTTGTAGAGATCAGATCCTACTGCCATGAAATTAATGGCAAGATGCTGCTGATTTTATTGTGATCAACTTTTCCCCACTGGGAAACTCTCATCTTTGCAGTAGCTGCCAGAAAGCAGTGCTGTATGAAACCAGGACTAACTAAGCAATGTGATGAAGCATAGGGTGTTCAGCCAAACCATCCCATAAATGGGAGCTTAGCAGAGACATCTGAGCTACTTCTATCAGCTCAGTGAGGAGAAATTGTAACTCTCTGGTCAACCCTGTGTGCCAGACTCTGTCATGGACCTGCAGCAAGTATTGCTCCAGCCCCTGACTGTTCCCATTGAAATCAGGTTAAATAAAGCTGGCAGAACATAGCCTGGTTACCCTGAGCAGAAGGTTAGGACAGCTTCCCCACATTTACATTACTGAAAATTGCCATCACCAATTGTCTGCACCCATCTGATTTTCCCTCTCCCATTTGGCAACTGCTGTCTTTTGCTGGGTGTTGATAAGAGCATTTTGGCCACACAGGTTTGTGAAGTCTGCCAAGAGAAACTATGCCTGCCTAATCCTGGAAGTGTCCAAGGAGCTGGATGGAGCTGTAAGCAACCTGGGATAGTGGAAGGTGCCCCTGCCCATGGCAAGGGGTGGAACTGCATGATCTTTAAGGTCCCTTCCAAGCCAGGTTACTCTATGGCTCTATGATAGCCCTGTAGCACTAGGGCCCCTCTCTCAGCACACCTGTGCCAGCAGAACAACCCTGTCTGGAGGGCTGCTTCCTTCACCTTCTCATCCCTATTTCCCTGCCACACTGAGCTGGAGATGAGGGCTAAGGGGTGGAAATACCCTCACTTGATGTGGTGGCATGGAATAGAAAGCTCTTGAACACAGCTCTTTCCATGCAGATGGAAAGCCCTTGGATTTGGAGAAGGCTGGATTAGTTTTCTCAGGACTGAATGCCGGAGAAAGGACAACATGTTCACCAAGTGGGGAATCAGTCAGAAGAGGGTACAGGTGCCTTTGAAATAAAGTTGCTCTATCTGGGCAACTGAGACCCCCAAAAACCCCTTGTGAGTAAAGGAGTACATTGAGCTCTTTAGTGGACTTTGAGGGAAGCCCTCAAACAGGTGGGGGCATGCCTGTGCTGTTCTATGTGCACAGTAACCCTCTCTCAGCTGTTTCCTTGGTGTGCTGGCTGAAGTACTCTTTGATGCCTTGGGAAAATGTGTGCATCCCTCCAGCCTCACAGGTCCCTGCAGACATGGGTTGTACACTGGGACACCAGAGATGATGTTCTGAAGCCATGTCATGTGAGCAGGTGAGAGAGAAAACCCTCCTGGGTTTCATGAGGATGATTTTGTCGGGAAATACCATGTCCTGAGTGTGGATGCTCTTTGTGCACAGCAAATGTGTCAGGAAAAGCAACCCTAGAGACCTGTTCAGATGAAGGGAAGCCTTAAAGAAAACCAGTCCAGCAAAAGGAGTTTTATTAGGTCTCTGTGGCAGATGGATTGAATTATTTGAGCTTAAGCTCATACAAACTTTCCATGTCAGACACTCTGAGTTTCACTTCATGAGGACTGAAGTGTTTTGGGCAGTGTCTCTTTAACGTGCTGCTGAAGTTTGCACAAGCAGATACACATATTTGGGGCTGCTAAAATAATCCTGTGTGTGAGGGAAACTGTGAGAAACTGAGGAAGAAAATGACACTTTTGAAAACTAAAAGATGCTTCAGAATCCGATGCATGCTTTGAAAAATAAAAACATTTTATCACTGAAGGTTCCTGGCTTTTGACCAGGTGCCAATCTGAATCTGGTGTTTTGCAATTTCCATTCTGCCATCTCAGCTCTCGCTCTCAGTGGGATTTTTGCCTGAGTGGGAGCAGGAGAGCTGGGCCCTTGGACAGCAGAGCTGTTCCTCCCCCAGGGACAGCCTGAAGGGCAGGGTACAGCAGTGATTTTTCCTACAAATGTGACATTACAAACATCCACATCCTTTTAGGAAATCAACTCACCCTGGCAAAGCACCCCATGTATTTTTGACCATGTTTCTTCAAGATCCCTGCTTAACTTTACTCTTACTCCTTGAAACAAAGCTTTGCACCTGCTTGTGTGGTTTGCAGGACAAGGGACAATGCTTTTTTATCACCCAGAACCCAAATAACAACTTTTTGCTCTATAAGTCTCTGTGCTCTTGAGCTAAACGCTATCAATTCAGCTGATGGAGTTAACAGCAAAAATGTAGAAGGAAACAGAGCTGGCGAAATAGCTTGTGATTATTATCTGAGGGCTGGGTGGAGTAGCTGTTGGAGAGGCAGCAGCTGGGAGCTGGCTCTCCAGAATAGAGAAGCTGACATTACAGAACTTCTTTCTTTCTTAAATGCTTTCGTTTTCTCTGAACTTTCCAACTTTCCGGGAGGGGTGGCAGCTATGTGACCTGCAAACCCCAGGGAAACTGATCCCAACTTTTAGATCAAGGAACTCAAAGTGACAGTGGGAACAGAGAGGAAAAACAAATGCTTCTTTTAAGGAATGCTCTTTGAATTATTTATCTGCCTGTTACTGAAGTCTGTTTTGTTCCTCACTGTATAAGGCAGTCTAATTACAAGTATTTAAGACACAAATAAATTACCTTGCCAGCCATGATAAATGCTGCTTGTAAAGCCCAGAAGTACTGTTTCTGCAACTGCAGCCAAGAAACCTTAATAGACCACCTGTTAGGTGAGATGCAAAATTATCACTAGCATGCTATGAGTAATCTGAATTCCAGGGAAAATAGGTGGTACTTCTTTAGTGTCCTGGAAACTTGTAGCCCTCCTTATCTGTTTGCTACATACCTACTGCCAGTTCCTCAGGGATGTAGCAGGGCTCATCTTTAACTGGATGCTTTGAGAACCAGCAAGGTACTGTGAGGACAACGACCTGACTTTGGGTGAGTGTCCAAAGCTTTGCTGCTCAAATGCCGTGGGAGCTTTGTACCTGTTTTTTCCTGGCACCCCAACCCTTCATTCTTTTTTTCCAGCCTTCAGAAAGCATTTTGTGACATCCCCACTGATAGACGGTGGTTGTGCTGGGGAAAAATGACAACGTAGAACATAAGCACCGACACAAAGCGACTCCATGGGTAGAGATAATGTTGATAGAGGCAGACTTCTGAAAATACCTGACAGACTTCAAATGTCAGGCTGCTTTTTGAGCCCTAAATAAACCTGCTTAGACTGCTGCTTTTGTTTTTTCATGGCTGCAAATTTAATTCCTTGCAAAGATGTCCTGTGATCTTTCAGCTCAAGATACGGCTGTCTTCCAAAAGCATCAAAATGGCCTGGAGCAAAGGTCTGTGGTGGCAGAGGAGAAAGACCAGTCACAAAGTGATGCCAAAAACCATCTCCCTGCAGCTGCAATTGGATGCTGAGCCATCAGCCCAGGCTGCAGCCAGGAGCTCTCTGGCTATGAGCAGCTAGGAGGAAACAAAGTTCAGATGCAGCCAGAGCCACAGGTCCTGAATCTAAAAGTGCCTCTCTCTGGGAGGAAAAACATTTTTGGCCCACACATGTCTGCTTGGTCATACAAGGCAATGCTCTAGGCTTCAAACTAGGCTTACACAGGGCAAGAATGGAGCCTAGACTTGGTGTGAGATATATGAAAGGACTGGACCTGCTTAGCTTGTGTAGGGTGCCAAGGGATGGTCACCTGCTCCCTAGAGTGATACCTCAATCCCTGAGCTAAAGCCTGGAATGTGGGCTGGAGGAGGAGCTCAGGCCAGCATGGGGTGTGTTAATTATCCTCTGTTTGCACTGGGACCTCAGGGAGGTGGGCAGGGCTGTCCCTCCATCAGCCATGAGCAGGACTTTGCAATTTAAAGTGTTAAGCCAGACTTTCACAGAAGTTTCTGAGGACTTTTTTCTGGGGCACACTGTGCTTCCTCAGCAGTTTTGGGATGCCGACGAGCTGACAGCGCTGAGCAGCTGGAAGCACCACTTGAAAGCTCTGTTCTGCTCTGTATTAGCACTTCAGTGGGAAAAGGCTACAGGAGAGGTTTACCTGCTGCAGCTCCCTGGGCCCAGCACAAGCTCCATCTCTCTCGTCTGCCTGTCTGCAGCTCTGTACCTTGCCTTCAGAAGCCACTTCACGCACCAGCACAACGAGGGCTTTCTAAGGATGCAGTAATGTCCTGTGGAACCATCTGCATGGAGCATTTGCCAAAGCAGAGGTCAGGGGTGCTCTGCTTCCCGCAGAACACCTGCAGATTGAGTGGCAGCCCCTGAGATCACCTCAGCAGTCAAAAGGATGGCATCAGACTGTTAACTCCTGTGGCACCACTGCTACGGTTTCCTGAGTAAAAGAGCCCATTCTTGCTGGCACAATCTGCAGCAGTGAGCAATTGGCCAGGGCCTGTTCTCTTCCCTGAGGTCAGACAAGCATGCCCAGAGCCCAGCTCATGTCCTCAGGGCTGACCTCATTTTCTCCCCAGGACAGGGTGAGCTCACCCATTCTGCGGTCAGCACCAGCCCCAGAGCTGCCAGCTGGGACATCCCAGGGCACCATGGGCCAAAACAGTGGCAGAGAATGTGCTAACACTTAAAAACCACATAGGGCCCTGTGTTGCTGCTTGAGGCCATACCTGTACTCTGGTGCAGATATCATCACTGGAAATAAGAGGAGAGACTGAAGTTATGCTCTGCTCAATTATAAACGAGGCAAAAGCTTAAATTATTGTCCCTTCCCCCAGGAAACAGGCTGCCTGGGGAGAGCCTTCTGTGCTACAGGGATGTGTGGTCTCTCCTCCGTGACTGATCACGAATTGATGGGAAATGTGGCAGGGGCATTGGGCACGGCAAGACTCATCTCTCCAAGCCCAGAAAAGATGGGAAATTTACAGCTCTACCCTGTTTCCGGAGGAGCTTGCAGTGGAGTTGTGTGGTGTGGCTGAATCCAACCCCTCCGGTGAGCTGCCTTTCCACGTACAATCCTGCCGGGCAGCCAGAGTTCAGAGCCTGGCGGAGCTGCTTCCCTGGGATGACAGCAGCATGAGTCAGTGATGAGCTTGGTGTAACCTACTTATTTATAAAGACTGTGTACAAAGACGATTTTTTTCCCTCCTTGGCTGCGGCAGACACTTCCAGCAGGGAGAAGCCTCCTTGCTCTGAGCTCACGACGAGTTCCCCCAGCGCTGATGAGGCCTCACTTCTCTTTTCCTTTGCAGGATCCCCTCGGACATTTGGAACCAGCAGTGAAGAACACAACCCATCTGCACATTCCAGCTTCCAGGGAATGGCTGCAGGGGTTGGCCGTGGGCAGGATCCTACTGCAGGTGTGTGTAGGTACCTCAGGCACGACCTAGAGGTAACCAAAACCTTCAAGCACAAAGTTGTGACCCCTCCAAAAGGCCACACCCTTCCAGTTTCCACCTGACTAATCATTCCTTCCCCACCTTGTTTTTTTCTGAGCACTGCATCAGTGTGATGTGTGTAGCCCAAGGGACCAAGTCTCCCCCCTGCCTTGTGTCAGGTACCAGAATGACAGCACAGGGCAGGGTTTCAGATGTGCCAAGGCAACGTTCATTTGCCTAAATGTAGTCATGCAGTGCTATTTTAAGCACATTTGTTTACCCTGCCCAGCCTCTGACTGGCTGTTTTATACATCCCACAGTGCCCCACACACCCGTATGGGCCTGACATGTCTGACTCGCAGCCCCTGAGAGTCCTGTGCCCTTCTGGACTGGCAGGGTTGGACATGACACACACACACATGACTAAAATAGCACAAGACACATCTGCTTCAAGCAGCTAAATCTTTCCCACCAGAAGCTTCAGTGTTTCCCTGGATGGTCTGCAAAGTCCTACTAGTCCAGCTGCTGAAGTCTTGCTATCCAGGGCTAATTTTCCACGTCAGTGCAATTTTAATTTTCCAGAGTTGTGCCTAGTTAGGACTGGTTATTTATTGTTCCAGCAAGAGAAGGACTTGATGTAATGTTCAAAACCATATATAATAAAGTTCAAGATAACCTGGCACTCACAAGAGCATTGAACAGCGTAGAAATGCCAACAGCAATATAGGATTTGATAGGACTTGGCTGGCTGCACGGTGTGAATACTTATAGATCACAGGTCTGAGGCTTTATGGCACTGCCTCTTGTGTGGTCATTTATTATGCCTTAAAATGGGTGAGCAGTCAGCCTTTGAAGCACTTCATAGCAACTTTGCAGTGGAATGGGTGACTAAAATGCATTATCATTTGGTGCTTTAAATCTATTAATGTAACAAGACCTTCCTGCCCTAATGCTTGCATTTTCTCATGACCAGGTTCTGGTTCTATCTGCCTTTTGGAGGAAAACTGGCATCTCTGGATGTGCATGTAGACACAGGCAAAGCGATAAGCTTGCCTTGCTGGTGGCACCACCTAAGTAGGTTTTGATTACAACACAAGAAGTGTTTCATTACACAAACCAACTGCTGTTGTGGTAGAAAGAGCAAACAGAGCTGTGGTCAGAGTAGGTTTCAGCTGGTAAGGCAGTGCAACTCCATGGGTACCATGATGATGCTGCTCCAAAAGGTTTCAGCTTCTGGAGCTCTTTGACATCAGCTGGAAGCAAAGCAGGAAAAGGGCAGCTACACAAGAGTAGCTCCCCCTTCTTAACCTGCTCTGCTCATCCAGATTGGCTTTTACTTCTGGGGTAGAGGGTCAGTGCTCAAGATGCAAAAACGCACCCCCTTGTTACACACAGGGAGCACTGGGACACAGGGATTCAAATCCAGCCACAGCACCACCACCCTTAGGCATGTGGGACTTCTCTGAGGTCAAGGAGACTCCAGAGCCAGTGCAAGCTGGCCCATGGTAGTGGGACTTTGTGGGGCAGGGGGGTGGGAAGGTCCCTGTGCTGAGCAGATTTTTCCATCCAGCCCTCCCTCAGAGCTGTGCCTACTGGGACCTACCCAATCTTTGGCTGCATAAGGAACTAAGATTGGTGGTTTGGAAGCAGAGAGATGGGCAGGGTTAGAGGGGTACTGAGAGTGAGTCTGACAGGGGTTATGGCACATTGCCAGAGCAGGACTGGCCTGCAGCCCTTTACAAAGTCCCGTCTGCAGATGTGTCTGAGTCCCTTACAAATCGATGTCACTTCTTTGGGATAGAGATCAGAAACGGCTCATTCTTGCAAGCAAGGGGGAAAAAAATAATAAAAAAAAAGTGGTTTTAAAAGCCTGGACTCTTTGCCAGCTGAAATGGGAAAATCAGGAGAGAGGGAGAAACATGAACTGCCCATTTTAACTGTTATTTATACAGGAACCCAGCTACATGTTGGTCTGTGAACTCATTCCCTGCTTTTCTCTGGCGCAAATGCAACACAGCCATGAAACATGAGTTAACATGACAACTGAGACCTGCAGCCTGTGGGTCTTGGCATTTTCACTCTGTATTCCCTTCCCTTGCCCTCAGCACACAAGCTCTGTGAGAGCCCATCAGGCTCAGACAAGTCCCTGGGGCTGCAGCAGAAACAGAACCCCAAGGTTCCACCAGCAGCAATCAGGGATGCAGGAGCAGCTGCCATTCACTCTCACTTATGGCCCAGCTCTTCTTGTGAAAGTCTTCACACTGAAGGCCAAATACCAAGGGAGCTCTGGATGTGTTTAAACAAAGCTAAGCTTAATTACAGCTGCTCAAAAATTAAATGCAGAAACAGAGTGTATTTATGTTTGCACTCAGGAATATATAAGGCTCTCAGGCAGATCTAGGTCACCTCAGCTCAAGCGGAATTACTGAGGAACGCAGCGTGTGGGCAAACATTGTTCTACCTGTTCAGTGGGAACAGGGGAACTCCTACAGGAGCTGCAATTCCCCCACTCACAGCACTGGCCTTCGGAGCTCGATGAGGCACAGCCGATGCCAAGAACTCAAAAACCTTGAGTGATTGTTCATATAATAGATTCTGGCTCCTTTTGTCTTTTGGCTTGTCTTTTCTCTCTCCCCCCTACTATGTGTGTCTCCTTTACAGCTACCACAATGCATCTTCCTGCACAGTCATGAGATGAAGAAACTCTTCTGTAATTAAAGCTGAGAGTCTGTTATAATCAGATAACTCAGAGTACCATCGGTCTAAGAAAAACACCCCACATATGAGCCTTGAGATCAATCCCCATATATTTCCATCTCCAAGTTGCGCTGCTGAGCTGTTACTAAACAAAAAGGGTATTTTGTATTCTAAGGAATACTCAGGCTTCTGATTTTGTCTGCTGCCTTTCAAGCAGCAGTCTGCAGGTCTAGGCTCTGCCTAAGGAAGCTGCTTGCCCCTGAGTCACTATCTGTGTGGATCTCCTTGCTCAGGGGAGGTTGGGATGTGGTGTGGTGGGTGTAGCACAAATCTGGAGGCACAGCAGGAATTTGAAGACCCTCAGATCAAAGGTTTGGGAAAGGTCGATTATTTAGCATGGGTGGGCTTTGGGGTCAGCTGGGCTTGAAGGAAGGCCCTGTGACTGCTGCAGGGCATGGGAAATCTCTCTCCTCTTTGCCCAAGAGATTCCTCCTCCTGCTGGTAAAGCAGAGAAGGTCTGTGTCTTGCTGAAGAATCAGGGCAACTCTGTAAATTCCAGGAGCTGTCAAAATTCCAGATTTTCATGCCAAGAAATATGAACATTTTCTAATATTATTTCAGGGTGAGTCAGCAAAAACTCAACAGCACTCCTTGTTCTTAATTTGGCCTCATTTGAAAGATATTCAGCTTGCAGCAATGATGACAGACCTAAAGGAGCTCTCTGAACAGCCCCTTGGGATATGAGAATGCAAAATCCTGCTTCCATAAAGCACCTTGCATTTTTTTTTTTGCCTGGAAACTCTTTTTGGAAGGGGAGCTGTGTTCCCAAAAATTTTTGGGCAATTCCAGTGAATACATATCACTCAGTTCTTCAAAGGGCAACTCTACAAGAAGCAGGTGCTCAGAGCATCCCGCTATCCTATTTTTTTTAATAATGGATTTGGGCCAGAAGGGACCATAAAGATCAACTCATTCCATCCCCCTGCCATGGGCAGGGACACCTTCCACTATCCCAGGTTGCTTAGAGCCCATCCAGCCTGGCCTGGAACTGGCCTCCAGTCTTCCACACAGCTGGTCCAGCCCCAAGCTGGCTTGGAGTGACCTCCCCTGAGGTCTGTCTGCTCCACTGCTTTGTGCCCAGCTATGGTTTGCATGGGCATTATTGACTGTGGTGTGACATGCTCTTGACACCCACAGTTCCAAGGGTCTTTTTTGTCTTTCCCACCGCTCCTAATTCCAGAAACACATCACTGGGACATGCTGCTTGTGGTCCAGATCTGATTCCTCTCTCAGGCAGGGGGACAGCACTGTGCTGAGCATCAGCATAAGGGTGGGGAGGTAAAGTCTAACAATTTATCCTCTGTTTTGCTCCAGACACTCACAGATTTAGTCTCCTTTCCCACACCCTTTTTTCAGCACATAAAACCACGGTTAATTTCCATGACACTCTTATGACCTGCACCTGAAATGCAGATAACATTTTCTAGCCTACAGGGTAAAGGCTTTGCTTGTCAAAAGTAGAAACTCAAATTCCCATGCTGAGGCTCACATTTTTACAGTAAACCCTTCACACCCTTTATTACCTCCTTACTAAACGATTTGGTGCATTAATTATGATTATCATCCAATACATGGAATGTATTTCAACAGCACTTTTGGGTGAAGAAGCAAAACACAATATACCAATGTAGGAGTAATTTTCATGCAATTTGCCTGCACCCGGGTCCCATGAGGTGGGGGGTACTACTTTAGCTTTAGAGCCTACTCATTCAGTTGTCACTGATAACATTTCGGAGGCTCTGAGGGGCGGCCCCGGGAACACGACACGGACCGAGGGGTGGAGAGCAGTGCAAGGCAGGGCAGGGTAAGGCACGGCCTGGCCAGCGCTGGCCCGGGATGGGCGATCGGGGCTCCCTGGCCGCTGGGGGGCGCTGCGGCCCCGCCGGGCAAACCGCACCGCTCGCCCCGCCCCTCGCCCTTTGGCCACGCCTCTTTATGCAAATCTAGCGAGCGGCTCGGCCAATGGGAGCGCGCGGCCGGCGTTGTATTTATAGCCGCTATTTAAGGAGCCGCGTGAGGCGCTGGCGGCCGCGGGGCCGGGCCCGATCGGCGGCGCCGGGGGCGCTCCGGCCGCCCGGGCTCGGCTCCAGCTCCAGCTCCAGCTCCAGCCCCAGCCCCAGCCCCAGCCCCAGCCCCAGCCCCAGCCCCAGCCCTAGCCCTAGCCCTCGCCCTCCGCGCTCCCAGAGCCTCGCCAGCCGCTCTGCCGAGCGCTGCTGCTCTCACTTCCACCCCGTTTCATTCTCCTCCCCTCAGGACCGGAGCTCAGCGCTGTGAAAAGGCTTTTGTGACACGCGCCCCCCCCCGATTCCCCCCCGCCCGATAAAGGTTCAGCGGTGAGGGTTGGAAGGGAGACTCGGTGATGCTCCAGGGCTGGCGGAGGTGGCCCGGCATCTGTAGGTGTGTCAGATGGCATAATCCCCGGCACTGCCGGGGCAGCAGGGTTTTGGATCTGTTCCGCCCCGAGAGCGGCTCTGATGATCAAAGCCCGACTCGCCAGCTCGGTCTCAGGCCTCTACAGAACAGGCACCCAGGGGTTTTCTATCACGAACAGCAGCTTTGTGTCTCCATAAGCTACACTTGTCATTTGTCATACAGCTTGCAGTGCTACTGAAATCAGCAGCGTTTCCCCCTTCATTTGGAAGCCCAGCCTGCTGTTTCTGGGTGTATTATGTGTTTGCATACGTAGCCTTTCATCTGGTTGATACCTGTGCTTGTCTCTCCTTCCGGTAGCACAGCTGAGCGCTGATTCTGTGAGTAAGAATTGCAAATGTCTTTACTCCAGTTTTAAAGAAAAACGTCACATTAAAGTATCACAGAGTGTGCAGAGCTGTAAGGGACCCACAGGGATCATCAAGTCCAACCCCTGGCCCCACACAGGACGCCCCACAAATTCCTCCCCATCCCTGAGAGTGTTGTCCCAATGTTCCTGGAGCTCTGGCAGCCTTGGGGCTGTGACCATTCCCTGGGGGAGCCTGTTCAGTGCCCCAGCACCCTCTGGGGGAAGAACCTTCTCCTAAGAACCAACCTAAACCTCCCTAAGCTGTTGGCAAGGCAGCCTGGATACTTTCCTAAGGTATCACAGAATAGCCTGGGTTGGAAGGGACTTTAAAGCCCATCTCTTTCCAGCCCCACAGCTTGGATTGATCCTGGGAGTTTTCCTGACCCAGGTGCAGCAGCAGCACTTGCTCTTGTTAAATCCCGTGGGATTCCCATGGCCCAGAGCTCAACGTTGTCCGGGTCCCTCTGGATGCCCTCCCATCCTTCAGGTGTGGCAGCTCACCACACTGCATGCAATTAAGAGGAGGATGTGAATGTGAATGGGGACAGGAACTGCTCTAACTCTTACTGCTTGACACAGCAGAGGCAGACTGAAGTTTTCCTACAGCTTTTATCAAGATTTCCTTCAAACCAAGAAGAGAAGAAAACCCCACAGCAACCCCAAACCCTATGTATGTATTGAGAGCTGGCTGCCAGCAGGGCTCTGGGTAGCCTCATGTCCCTGCTGCCAGTTTCTTGCCAGCACTCTGCCTTCATGGTGCTTCAGGGGCACAGATTGACTTGACCCCTGTTCTATTAGAGCAGGACAGTGGTTTCCAGGATGAAACTGTAATGGATCTGGGCCAGATGTTGGGAGTAAATCAGGAAAAAAGGCAACAAATGACTCATTCTTGTTGAGCATTTAAAATTATGACCAATGCCTATTCAATCAGTGCAGAGACTTATTAGAATAGTAATTTTAAGATCATGGGGGTCAGGCCCTTGAAGGAACTGTGTGCTAAAGTATTGTGATGGGTAAGTGCATTTTACAAAGGCTTTCTAGAATTGTTAAGCAGCCACAGTAGGAGAGAGGGAGAAGTGTATTTCATAGCTGGAGTGTGCTTCAAGTGACCTGGTTTTGTTTGGTTGGTGTTTTTCTGTTTTTCTAACTGCACTTTTGTAGACATCTGCTTGAGAATTGATTGCAAATATCACATGCAATTTTAAAGCTGTAGGTTTTACTACCTTCGGTGGATAAATCAATAGGGAATCCCTGAATATAGGGAAGTTTATGTAGCAATGCATCACCAGTGCATGAAATAGATGCCAGTAATTCTGCACTTTTTTCATGCTCTGGATTATATTCCATAATAAATGAAAACAAAAACCAGCCAGATCCACAAAGAGTGGAGTTAGGCTGGGTGTGAAGTTTCACCAGCAAATATCATCTGCATGCTCACATTGGGCAGGAATATAAAGGATTCCCAAATCCCCGCCTCTCTACTCACTGTGTACAAAGAAAGGGACTGCTTTCAAATTGAAAACGACCAGATATCAGCAGGGAGCAAAGCAAGGAAGGAGGTTTATGCACATCCCAGCTGAAATGGGATGGAGCTGGGCAGCAAGGCATGCACAGCAGTCCCCCACGGCTGCTGAGCAGGAGGCTTTTGTTCTGCAGGGCAGGATCAGGTGGAGAGGCAGGGCCCGTGCTGGCACAGAGAAATCGAGCTCCATCTGTGACCAAGCAGCCTGTGAGGGTGACGGGCTTTCTGAAAGGCTTGGCAATTTAGCAGCCCCTGGTGTGTTCTGGCAGGGACTTGTACTTGTTGGTGAGCTGCCTGAACCCAGGAGTGATTCTGAGGTCCCCTTGTCCCTCTCCCAGGCACTCGCCTGCGTGTGTTTGCCTACCTGTTGTCCTACTAAAGTCTCATTCTAGTTGTAACCTCTGATAGACTTGTGATTTGTTTGTTTGTTTGTTTGTTTTTAAATCACTACCCCTGATGAAAATTGAATAGCTTAGTGAATGCCTCAGGCTGCTAATGGCTTTGGCAGCAGCACAACCTTGCTTTCCGTAATTGTGTCCACACTGGGACTTGTGCCAATAAAGATCTTTTACTAGATATATTGGATAGTAATCAATGTAGTTATACGAGTGTAGAGGTGCATATACAGAGATGTATGTGTGTGTATATACATATATAAAGGGAAAAATCCTTTGGGTTTTGCTTCTTCGACAAAGGTTGAAATTTGTGACTGTCTAAACGTTGTCTGCTATGAGCAGTGTTGGTAGAATTAAGCACTCTGGGGCCATGGCAGGGATACCATTACATTGATGTTTCCAATTAATATTGACTGGCTTAGATCACAACAAAATAAATGCAGTTCTCTGGAGTTTGTAGCTATCTGGTGGGGACTGTGCAGATCTAAGGGCTTGCTGGCAGCAGAAGGGAGGTGATCTGCTCTCAGCCATCCCCATGAGGGCTCCAGGGTAAGTGCTACCAGTCTGTCCCACACATTCACTCTCTCTGTTGCTTGTCAGTCCACAGGCAGAGCTGGCTGAAGTCACTCGTGCAGCACAAGGCTACTAATGTTGAGCCAAATCACTGAAAAAAGTCACTCCTATGCTTGATGAATGAGCTGAATTAATTCCCACGTGGTTTTGGTGAGCAATAGAGGAAGTGAAAGACCAGACAGGGCACCCTGGGGAGAGAAAAGGGGACACACTGCCTGTTTAGGTGGCCAAAAGCATCTGGCTAAGGTGCAGCATCAGAGAATCACAGAATGGCCTGCACTGGAAGGGACCTTAAAGACTACCTAATGCCACTCCCCTGCCATGGGCACCTTCCACTAGACCACATTGTTCAAAGTCCCATCCAATCTTGCCTTGAATACTTCTAGGGATGGGGATGAGGCTGAGCAGCACAAATAAGGTATTTTTTGTCCCAGAATTGCCACATTTGCTTTCCCAGACTGATTATTTCAACAAGGCTGTAGAAAGATGCCACTTTTCACATACAGCTTTCTGGCTGTCTGTAATTGTCTCCTGGCTGAAAACTGCCATTCCCAGCAAGCTGCCAGTCTGTGGGAGCACATCCTAATTCTTTTCAGGCAAAAATCAGGCAGGCTGGCTTGAATAGTTGCAATAGTCGGTCTGAGCTCATCTGAAGGGAAAGGAGGAGTGCTCACTGGAACTGCTCCACAGGCAGTTGGAAGAGGCCAACATCCAGCAGAGGGGCTTGGGGTGGTAACAGATTTTACCAGCAGAGCCAGATTCACAAGATGACATAAGTTCACAGGCAAAAGAAAGAAAACAACACCTCTAGATCTAAAATGCACCATACCCTTACAAAAAGCAGTATTCGAGCCTTATTTTTATTTTTTTTTTGAGTAGCACTCACACTACTTTAATGTACATTTTGATGAATTTTTTCCACCTGTAAATTGCACTAATCTTTGGAGCCTTCCAGCAGCTTGAGACTTCCATATCAGTATGAGAAAGAACATTAAAGCCTGTGAGCCAGAGTCAGAGTACAAAACCTGGACTTTGTGTGGTGGAGTTTGCCTTGCCATCTGCCTGACAGTGCCAAGGAAGCACAGCAGTGAGGGCATGCTGAGTAGGATCCCACAGGAAACACAAACCCAGGGGAGTTGCTCAGGAAGGTGGTTGCCTTTTTCACGTTGGCTAGGAACCCAGACAGGGTGGGTGTCCCGCTCAGTGGACAGTTCTCCACAGCAATATTGCAAGAGTGGCTTTGGGCCTTCTGGAAATGTGGCTCTCAATGAGTTCATTCTTTTCTCTTCTTTTTTTTTTTCTTTTCCTGTCCTTCTGTCTGTCTTGTTAATTATTAATTCAGTGTGTTGAGAGCCACATTCTTCTGAGCGGCTCCTCCCATGTTTCCAACCTGGGCAACTTGTCTTGCCTTATTAGTCTGTGGACTAAAATTGCTCCTTCATAAAGGTCTGTACTCTGGAAAGGAACCCAGGTGTCAGAGTGTACAGAAGGTGTGTCATCCCAGCCTTGTGGCATGTTATGAGAGCTGCCTGCCTTACCCATTATGCAGCTTTTTTACATGACCTCAGCAGCGCTCAGTAAAACGGCCTCAGGTTGTCGGGGACTCTGCGGTCTTTTCAGCACATGCAATTAATCAGGAGGGGAAAATAAACCCAGCATCAGAATGAGCATTTTACTGGAATGGAATCGCCATTTCTGTGCATAATTTAACACTTTGGGGAGGAAGCGTTCTCTGCTTGCCTGAAATAATTTAGAGGCGGTTTTGAAATAGAACACGTTTGTGTAAATATGTCTTGGGATTAAAGAGCTCACATTTAGTTTCTGCAGCATTACATTTCTGTCTGTGGAATACGCCATACAGTAATCTCTAGACCCTGTTCTGCAAACTGTTTCTTATATGAAGAGATTCAAAATAGTTCTTTTGGCATAGTTTCATTTTTTCCCTCCTAAATACGGGTCTGTAGCATAAAACCCAGTGCAAGGTAACTCTGTGCCTGTTTTATACATGGGAAAACTGAGGTGAGGTTTGGCTGAAAGCGGCCTCAAGCTAGTGGTTCACATTTTTCAGTACTTAACAAGGAAAGGAGCTGTTTTGACATGTGGGTTTCCCCAAACAGCAGCCCTTGGAGTTACAGCTTGCTTTTTAAAGCTGTCCCAAAGTTACCTGATTAATCTGCTTTAGACCGCAGTGTATAGTTCAAAGGCCACATCTGTAGTTCATCCTGTGTCCTGTATTAGTAACACAGACCAATTTATGGACCCTCAGTGAGAAATCCCGCAGTGACATAGTGGATAATGCTTTTTTGTATGGAATTTGTAAATATGTTGGAGCCCACTGACATGTCCTATTTACAAACACTTTTGCATTGCCCTTCTTTCTCATTTCCCCTGAGACTGGGGAGCTTGTTTGGGATCAGGTGGTGTTGGCTTTACTCTTTGAAAAGTTCACCAACTCTATGTTCAAGGCCTAAAGGATCTCTGGGCATGTGCCAGCGCAACAGGATCAGAATCTCAGGCAACAAGCCTTAGTGATGGCATTTAGAGATCCCTTTTTGCTGTGACAATGCTGTGACGTTTGCTCAGCTAAGAATAGGCACTTGTAATAAGTTTCCCATACGGTGCTTTCAACACCAGTAAACAAAAGCTCTCTCAAGTAAGTGAGGAGTAGTGGTTTGGGTTAGTATTTTTAAAGTCAGGGCTCATTTATTTTACAATTAACCAAAACCTGTTGGGTAGGTTGGGGTGTAGGTTGCCACACTTCAGACTCCAGTCATTTGTACTCCTTGGACTCAGCATTTTACCTTCATGCATGTTATCTATAGGAGGGCAGAAGAGTTTGGTTTCTTGGGATGAGGAACCTCCTTGGTTAGTACAAAAAAAGCATTTTCAGATATCTGGGTCAGGCCTATTTCATGCAGTGTCAGGTCCCCTTGCAGGGGACTTGTATTTGGGACTTGGAGACCTGCAGAGGGCAGAAAGAAAGAGCCAGGGAGTCCATTCTCCTGGAGAGACTAGGGTTCCAGATGGTTTAGGGGCCACAACAGTGTTTAAGTGGAACTGAAGGGTCACCTAAAAGTCCCTTGTTCAGCTGTCACTGAGCTCCAGAGTTGTCCATGCTCATGTCACACTGCCCTGTTCTGCTGGACTGTTCTGGAGTTTTGTTTTCTATGAGTTCCATTTTTTTCACTCCAAGTTTCCTAATGTTCCTCTTGCAGACAGGTAATCAGCCCAGCTGTTGGGCTTGGCATTCCTTATCCCATTCCAGGAACAGGCCCCTGGAGGGGAGGCATGTGAGGCTTCCTCTGAACCAAGCTCAGTGCATTTTTGTTTGATGCATTGAAGCTGAATTGCTGCTGCTCCATGGAAAGCTGCAGCTATGAACCTGACCCCAACAGCTTCCTTGGGGGTTATGCAGTCAGGTCCCTGCTGCATCAGATAAGGCTTACCTTATTTTCCTATCCATCAGCTAAACAAGAACTTGCAGTCTGTTCAGTTCAGGGTATGGGATATTTGGGCTTGCAGTGAGGCATGCTCCTGTTTGGGGCAGGATGAGGAATTCGGTTCTCCCCTGTTTGTCTCCCACTGATGTCCAAATCTACGAGGAGCTGTTTTGTTTTGTTCTTTTCCCCATTTCGTGCCTCTGTTGGAGGAACATCCAGAGCTGGCTCGATTTCTGCCCCACCCTTGGTACAGCCCAGAATACATTAGTGGCTCCTGCAGAGCCCCAGAAGGGAACCACAGGATTGATTTTGGCTGCAAGTGATCAAAACAGGGATTTTTAAACAGGTGTCAGAACTGCTACCAGTAACAGGATTTGGAGGGGGGTGATTGCATCATTGTAGAGCAAGTCATAATTTTGCCAGGAATTAATTTGGCCAAGGGTTCTTACTAAAACTCATAGCCAACAGCAAAACCCCACCAGCACAAACCCCAGCTTAACCTGGTGAGCTGTTGTCAGTAGTCAAGGGAAAGGCAGATCTGCAGAGCAGACAAAAGCTGCATTAAACCACCTGCATGTCCTGGCACACCAAGGACAGAGAAGGTTTTACATGCTTGGGAAATGTTTTGTTCAAAACACTGTCTGATTTTTGTGATTGATTGAACACCTTGAGCGCTCTTCCCTTTGCCTGGCTGGATTGTGTGCATGCATTTGGTGCATGGATTCTTGCACAAGGTAATCTGAAATTAATTTTCAGCAAAGGCTTACATGTATGATGGAGGAAGTGCGCTGGCTGAATGTTTTTTTTGCCCAGGCAGCTCCAGTGCATGCAGAAACCTACCACAAAAAAAGCTGTGAAGAGTGACAAAAAGATTAACTGAAAAAGCTGAGTGTGTCTTAATGTATGTATTTTGCCCTCAGCCTTCACTATGACAACACCTTGTAGCTGGCATTTGCAAGAAGAATACACAGGCATGGGACTCAGAAACAAAACTCAGCACTTTCCAACTGCTTCAGTAAAGTGTTCACACATCCAAAAAGTGAAGGCTAACAATATGACAGGGACAGCTGCTGTTCTGTAATGTGTTATCCCTCATCAAACTGTGAAAAAATTAGAAAATGACAGTTCCTATCACTATCTCATAACTCGTGGGCTTTATTGCTGGGCTCTTGCAGCTTTACTGTGTTGTTGTTGTGGGCAAGTGATTTGTGGTGCCTCGGTTTCCCCCGCTGCACAATGTGGGGAACACCCACTGCACAGGACTGACAGGACAAGGGGGAATGGCTTCACACTGACAGAGAGCAGGTTTAGATTGGGTTTGGGGAAGGAATTGTTCCCTGTGAGGGTGCTGATGCCCTGGCACAGGTTGCCCAGAGAAGCTGTGGCTGCCCCATCCCTGGCAGTGTTCCAGGCCAGGCTGGAAGGGGCTTGGAGCAACCTGGGATAGTGGAAAGTGTCCCTGCCCACAGCAGATGGAATGTGATGAACTTTAAGGCCCCATTCCAGCCCAGGCCATTCCGTGATCTGCCCCTGGGAAGCAGTTCGGGTAAGCAGCACCTCACGAGTCTTTGCTGGAAGAGCCCACCTGTGAGGATGCAAAATGTTATTCTGCAGGATTTTTTCTCAAGAGATTGCAACAAAAAATCAGCCTCATTGAGTCTGGACACCATCCCAAGGTGCTGGACAGTGCCAGTTCTGTTCTCCCTGTGAAGGGTGCAGTGAGAGAAGTGAGGTGCTGCTGGAAACACCGCTGATGTCCCCCTTTCTGCCCATTAACAGCTCGTTCATCAGCACAGAGGCTCTCACAGCTATAGAATCAGACTCAGTTCTTCTGCTTGGTTTGCTTTGTATCACAGGAAAAGCCGAGCTGACTTTTCCTTCCTTCCTCTCTTCCTTCCTTCCTCCCTCCGTTCCACCCTTCCAACGAAGTGGTGGGGGCAGGGCCTGGTTTCTGAGCTCACCAGAAAAAATTTCAACATGTGTAAAAATTTAAATGTCTCAGGTCATTTAGAAATACTGCTTTTTGTTTCATGATGTACCAAACTAAAATAATTGCTAGACTTAGCTAGACTTAGGACTCTGGAAGCAAAAGCCTGTTCTCTCTCTCTTTTTTTTTTTTTCTTTTAATGAGACATTTCCTTGATCTCAATTGAAGGTTTAGGGTTTGAGTGTTTTTTCATATCCATACAATATGAACAAATTAAAAAAATCAAAAATGTGTGCTAATCATTATCAGGTGTTTCAAAAAATGTACTTACACCAATGGTAAGGGAAAACAGAGCCTGAAAATAAGAGTTAATTCAAACCAGAACCTGAGATCCAAACACTGAATGTTTTTGAGGACTTCTGAAATCTAAACATTGGTACTGCAGACTTTTAAAAAATAAGGCAGAACTATGTGAAATGTCAAAAGTTGAGATTGTTTCTTCACATTTGTCTCTCTGTTCTTCGACCTTTTGTCCTTTTTAGTCTAACTCTTTTTCAGTAGCTACAGTGGCCACTTGGGCAGTTTTTTCTTTCCAAAGAGATGATACAGAAGCACAAAAAAAAAAAAAAAAGGTGGGGACTGTTCTGTCAGAAGGAAATTTCTCCAGGATTTCTGTCACATGATGACAGTGCTACTTCAGTCAGCAGTCTTCATCATCTGCTGCATCACAGGGGTTTTGCACAGTTACTATTTCAGAGTATTCCATATAATACCAAAAACACCCTACTATCTTAAGTTATGGAAAACCTGCTGTGCTTCTGAGGTTTTGGAGCATTGTAGGGATGATTTCTCATTTATTAAATGCTTTTTTGCTTATGATGTTACCTGTGATTTTAAAGATAGCCCAATGTCGTGGTTCAACCCCAGCTGGCAATTCCTTTTATTTATGTCAGACCTTAACTACAGCTTTTCACAGGCTTCAGTTTTAAATGGAGATGAAGCAAAAAGAGGTTATGGCTTATCTTTCTTATGCTGTTGTTTTTTTAGAAGCATAATTTAGGCATGATAAGGGAGGGAACATCACAGAAAAGTTCTCTCATGGGGACTTCAAAGTCTTTCTAGCACCCTGTGGCATCCTCTTGTGTGGTTTATTTGGGGGTGAAGGTTGGGAAAATGCCTTTGGAGATTTTGTTATAGTTTGGATGGCTAAAAAAGAGAATGGATGTTTGACTGCAGGGTGGAAGTAAGAAACAAAGAGAGCAGTTCACCCCTCCCCAGCACCGTGACCCCTTGGAGACTGTGCAGCTGTTCAAAGGGGACATCACATGACAGAACTGGCTTTCCTTGGGGTTTGTGCTGGAAGCGAAGGTAAAGCAGCCTGTGGAACTTCTGTCTTGCTCCCAACATGGGCACATGCCAAGCCTGGGGAGGGCAGAGGTTACCCTGAGATGGTTTCCCTGCTCCTTTGGATGCAATCCTCCAGCTGCTTTAATTTATGCTGAACACAGGGCTGGTCCTGCAAAGAGCCAAACATGAGAGGCCACCATGGTGGTCTAGAACAAGGGAGGTGCCTTGATGTAGGGTCTGATACAAGCCTGGAACAAATCATATGAAATCCTTTCAGCTCTTTGAGCTTAATGTGAGGGTATTGAGGGTGAAACTGATGGCATTAAAACCCTCTCTGCTTCCTTAGTTGCAGAGCAGGCTGTTTACAGCAAAGATTATAGACCATGGAAAATCGATTCAGGGGGTGCTGAGCTCAAATCACGCTGCAGTGCTCTGCTGAAATCATCCCAGGGCCATTAGAATGAGTGCTAAGTGCTTGTGTTTTCAGTGCTGCACAGGACCTAGGGGGACTTTGCCTATCCAGAGGGAATTGCCCAGATGGAGACATTACAGAGCTGAATTTCCCCAAATTTGCAGAGGGTTTGCAGTCACACCCGTATTTCTGACAGATATCTTAGTGCTTCCAAGTTACATAATAAACACCAGTGGATGGGTTCTCCTTTGGTGATGTAGCAGAAAGTGGTTTTCTCCCAGGGCCAGCCGTACTGGAAATAAGTGGTTTGTTCCCACATATCCACACAGAAACTCCTGCTCTCCTGTAACTGTACTGGTTTCATTTTTAATTGCAGTCCAGGACAAACACTTGGCACTTTCACAGTTGGCAGCTGTGAACAGATATGATGCAAAGACTTATACTCATTTAAAGTTCTGGTTTATGCCTAATTTACATATACTGGCTGAGAAAATAAAAGAACACGTGCTTCCTAAAATCCATAAGGTAAATTTTCTTTGGAATGAGAGTCTGAACCTCCTCAGTGAGACTAAAGTAGGACATGCCTGAGCCCTCAGAGTTTAGCACCAAAGCTGCTAATGTTTCCCAGAGAGCTTGATGCAGTTGGAGGGGAAGGTTGTAGAGATCAGGGATGCTCTGTGGTGACTCTCACATTCCATAGAGGAGCTGCCAAAACTGTGGAGGTTCTGGTGTTACACTAATGGTGAACTAATCTGTGACCTTTACTTTGAGGCAAAGTCATGTCAGTTCTTTGGACATCCACAAGGTTGGATAAGTCCAATTGGTTTTTAGCTCTGGCTGCTCTTGTTACTGTTGCTTTGCAGAGGTCATCTCAGCTGCAGGTCTAGATTTCAACTTCCCTAGGTTTTTTGGTGTTTTTTTTTTTTTTTTAATTGAGAGTCAGGTGCATTGTTCAGCCCATCACCACAATGGTGGAAGAGTAGAGAACAAAATGGGACAAAGTGTTTAAGCACTGGAGGTGAAATACTTGATTCTCTGCCTGTGGGATGTTCCATGATAGGAGAAATCCTGCTGTTTGGCATGAAAGATGGTAGTAATGAAGGTGGGGGTGATGCTGTAGGGCAAGAGACCGGTGTGGTCTCTAGATAATCTCCAAGTATTTAGCAGGACTGTGGAAACAGCAATAGATGCAGGAGGGGACTGGATGAAAACCAGCAAGGAGGGAGTTCTGTGAGACAATTAGATGAATGCACAAAGCCAAGGAAAGCAAGGGAAAGGAAAACAGGGAGCAGTCATTCTTGAGGAAGACCTCATTAGGAGATACTAGGAAGGTGCCTCCTGTTCTGCCAAGGGCACACACAGTTCAGGTGGGGCTGGAATACAAGTGCATGGTGTGAAACCTGCCCCTAGAGCCTTCCCATTTCCTTGGGAATCCGTCCATGGCTGGGAGGTACAGCCTTTGGCTCAGCTTCATGACGGGGAGCTCATGGGCAAGAACTGTCAAAGAAAGCACAAAGTTTCACTTCAATCAGCAGTGGCTTGTAGGTGTAGGAGGTTGCTTGCCTGCTTCTGATTGTAGGATCTGGGCCTTTGCTGTTAGAAGTTCTTCTGAATTGTTGCTACTGGAATCTGTTATTTCTTAATCTTTCAAACATGCCAGAACTTGGCTGGCAATAAAACTGTTCTCGCCAGACAGGAGCATATAAAACTTTCATAGAAACTTCTGATCAAACTGATCACTTGATTAGATTGTCTCCCAGGGAACTGATCCAGTGTAACCATCGTAGTGAGAGGAAGTGTTTCTTGCTACACCAGAACTGTATTGTTCTGCTGCAGATGTGCTCCCTGGCAGGACTCATTGATCCCTTTTGGGAAATTACCTGGTGTGTAACCAGGTGGGGAGTAGATATTGCCCTCTCAAGTGCATTTTTGATGAGGTAATGAAGAGGGAATGTGACTTTGTATTTTTGCTCCTGTCTTCTGAGTAATCATGGTGCTCTTCTGCAACATTTAGAAAATCTAGCCTCTGAAATTATTTGTCTGTGAAATATCTGAAGTAACACACCCAGCAGAGAGAAACAAAAGGTTACAGCAGTGACCTGGGTCCTGACTGCAGCTCTAACAGAGATGTTTATGTCCATTTAAGAAGTTTACATACAACTTCCTGTGCCTGATATTTCTATACAATGGGGATAGTTTTATTTCCTTTATTTAAAAATAGTGATTGATAATTGGATAATGTGCTATGTAAGAGTACTGTGCATGCACATTAGCTTGTAAAGCTCCCTTAGGACTGGTCATAAACTCTTCCCTGCATTTTGGATGGGCCAAAAGCATAAAATCATAGAAAGACTTCTGTTGAAAGGACCTTAAAGCCCAGTTCCAACCCCTCCTGCCATGGGCAGGGACACCTTCCACTATCTCAGCTGGTTCAGAGCCCATCCAGCCTGGCCATGGACACTTCCAGGGATGGGGCAGCCACAGCATCTCTGGGAAACCTGTGCCAGGGCCTCAGCATCCTTACAGGGAACAATTTTTTCCTCATATCCAATCTAAACCTGCTCTCTGTCAGTGTGAAGCCATTCCCCCTCATCCTGTCACTCCAGGCCCTTGCCAAGAGTCTCTCTCCATCTTTCCTGTGGGTTCCCTTCAGGCACTGCAAGGCCACAATGAGGTCACCCCAAAGCCTTCTCTTCCCCAGGCTGAACAATCCCAATTGTTCCCTCAGCCTTTCCTCCCAGCAGAGCTGCTCCATCCCTCTGATGCCCTTGGTGTCCCTGCTCTGGCCTGGCTGCAGCAGCTCCCTATCCTTCCTGTGCAGGGCCCAGGGCTGGATGCAGCCTTGCAGGTGGTCATTTAGAACTCCTCCACCAAATTAGAGTCAGAAATCCCCAGTCTTTCGCCAGAGTACAGTGAGATACTCCCAGTCCAGGATCCCCTCGGTCTGAAGGGCAGGAAATCAGCCCGGCAGGGGTTAATGCAGCGATGACCTTTCCAGCTGGACTCCAGCTGCCGGTCCCAGCTGCAGAGAAGGGAAAGGGGTGGAGAGAAGTGCTGCTAGTCCAAAGGTAGGAAAGGCCTCATGTTGCAGAAATTAAAGGTCTCTCATTTTGCCAAGTTCATTTGCCTCCTGAGAAGTCCATTCTACTTTGTTTCCCTCCTCGCTCACTAGTAAAGAAAGAATCTTTTCTAAATTTGGGAGACCATCCTCAGTAATGAAAGCAAACAGGGCACACACTCTGCAGAAGTGCCTGAACATGAACTACTGAAACATATTGAAAACTCACCTGTGCCTGACAGCTTGGGATCAGCTCTGACTTCAATCTAAGCTAAAAGGGGTGGTCTTTGTGCCTGTTCTGTTCCATTCACTTAAATGCAAATTTTTTTCCCCTGAGGACAACTGAGAGACTTCCTCCATAAATGTGTATTTTTTAGATGTGTTTCTGTAGCGGCTGCGTAGAAAAGCCTAATTGATTTCTGTAAAGTCTAGGAGTCAAAAACTCTAAAAAATGTTTCAGAAATTATATCATTATCCATTTTCACTGTCAAACCCTGTTTCCTTAGAGACAAAGAGGGCTGACAGCCTCTCTTTAACGTGACAATCAGTTTTCACATCTCTCCCCAAAGCTCTGAAAGCAGACTCTACCTTCACTGAAATTATGAGTCAGCTTTTATACCGAGGGTGACTCAAACACACAACCCTGGCACCTGCTCCCTGCCTGCCTGGCTTTGGGGAGCGCTGGTGGTGGCACACAGAGCAAAGGTAAACAGGAGTGTGTCCCTTCCCAGAAGCTGTTTGCCTTGGGTGATAAAGAACAAAAGCTGCTACTCAGAGGTGCTTAGGACACTGAGCTGGAGGAGTGGGGCCTTGTAGGGAGGTCTTGTGTCACTTCTCTTGAAGAGGGAGCGGCCTCAGGGATGGATGCCAGGGCCTCTCACACTTCCTTTGACACTTCATTTTGCCTGCTCTGTGCACGTTCAGGGGGAAGGAGGAGAGAAAATTAAGTTAGCTAGTTGTATTAACATTACTGAGGAACCTCATGGATGAAAAGCACTATTCAAGTTGTTGTTGTTGTTATTATTATTATTATTATTATTATTATTATTATTATTATTATTAAAAATTCCTCAAGAGAGGAAGCTGCTCTGCATCTTGCCCTGTCATGCCACTGCAGACGTGTGAAGGGGGGGAAAAACAAGGCTTCACTTTACACGAACAAGGAGGTACCAATGTTAAATTTAGGATGTGTAACACTAGTTTTGATTTGTCCTGGCAAATTTACGATGTGAAGCTGCAAACAATATCCCCAAACCGAGAACTGGTTGCTCAGCTTTCCCATGTATGTTATTGTCTGAAATAATTAATCACTGTCACGTGAAATCTCAGCCAGGATGCCTCTCAAACAGGTATCTGCCCTCAGTGTGGCTGCCATGTGCGTATTCCTGTGAAAAATAAGTGCAAGTGTAGGGAAATGCTGCTCACTGACTATTTGCATTTGGTCCTGTCAGGTAGAAAAGGTGTTTTACATATCCTCAGAGACAGCTCTGACACATCAGGCCTTGCACAGGGATTGGTATTTCCAAAAAAAAAAAAAGGTACAGTTTCAGGAGGTGAGGTTTGAAACCAGGAGGCAGGGCCAAGTTGGGAGAAGCATGAGATCTGAATCTGAGTAATTCCCACACAAATTCCACACAAAGGTGAAACTACAGAGCTGGTGTGGTTCCACCAACTGTAAATGCTGCCTGAAGGCAGGAGTGTGTACAGGGATCCAGTCTGACCATGTGGGTTAAGAGTGGATCTACAGCTTATCAGCTTAAGGGGGAAGGAGGAGAGGAGGAGGAATTAAGGATTTCATCACATGATAAATGTTTTTTTTCTGTCTTTTTTGTCACCTCTGTCTTCATAAATCTTTACAAAATGTTATGGATTTTGGATTGCTTATGTTTTGAGCTTATTTGGCTCTTATTTGCTTTTACCTTACTCTGGCTTATGCTAAAGACAATTGGACAATTGCAAGGTAAGGGTGTCCCATAAAGAGACATGCTACCTGCATGAGTGGAAGTGTTGAAATGAGGGTACTGGAATGCTGTCACTGTGGCCAGCAGCTCAAAACCTTTCTGCAGGACAGCCAGAAGCTTTCCAGTATAACTCCAGTGATCCACATGAGGCTGTTTACATCTCATAATTCAGGAGCCCTGGTACGGGTGTTTTCTGGTGGCTGGTGTTAATCATGATAGTCAGAACAGTGCCAGCAGCCCAGAGCCATGGAAGGGATTTTCTGATTGTGGCAGAATCACGTAGGATTTGTGTGTGTTTGCCAGTGGGCATGAATCACAGTCTATTCCTGATAAGTCCAGTGACAACCATAGTGCTTCAGTGACAGGAAGGGAAAATTACAGTAGTTTCATTTTTCCAGTGTATTTTGGGTGTACACCTTTGCTAGCAGAAAACAGTCTCAAAGAGAAGCATTCTGCCAGGACAAGGAAGGCAAGAGCCTCCCCGGATGCTTTCAAAAAGCACTACCAGCAGGTTCAAAGGGGTGATCTTTCCTCTCTGTTCAGCACTGCTGAGGTGTGTGTGGAGAGCCAAATCCAGTCCTGGGGTCTCCCAGCATTAGGGAGACATGGAAATACAGAGTGAATCCAGCAAAAGGCCAGTAAGGTGGTTAAGGGATTGGTGTATCTGTCCCACAAGGAGAGGCTGAGAGTGTTGGGCTGATGAGGCCTGCTGGATTCCATCCATGCATATAGAGAACTGACAAGAGGATATAAAGGAGATGGAGCCAAGCTTTTCCCCAGGAACATGGCAAGGGCAAATATGGGAGAATCTACCATAAGCAGAAAAAGTCTTTTTTACTGGAAGGGTGATCAAATGCTGGAACAAGTTGCCCAAAGAGGTTGTGGAGTCTCTGACCTTGGAGATATTCAAAATCTAGCTGGACATGGTCCTGAGCAGCCTGATCCTGCCTTGCGCAGAAGGTAGGATTAGTTGATTAGTGAATCTCTGGAGGTGCCTGGAGAAATGATTAAGAAATGTAAGAGAAATGTAAGACCAGGTAGCCAAACCTTGATGTACCACACTGGAATATGTGCGGGGGCAATAAACCATACTAGGAAAATGGTAGGAAGCTCTTCAGAGAGCCACTGACAGTATGAGGAAAAGCTCTAATGAGCTCAGAGTGCTGCAGGTTGCACGTGACCCTACAGAGGCTGCCGGGTCAGATTCATCCCTGGCTGCTCAGCCACGATTTGGGACACACAAAAGCACCTTCAGCTCACCCGTCTGGTTGTGTGGCAAAAGGGTACCAAAGGAGGCAACATGGGAGGCTTAAACTATTTTAGGTCAGGTGTGGGAATGCAGACAACCCACCGGGAAACCTCAGGTTTGGGTTTTGGGGAGGTCAGTGGAGCTGCGGCAACAGGGAGGAGGAGCTAGACAGGCCGAGTGGGACAGGTTGCAACAGAGGCAAATTAACATCCAACATCCCAGGAGCAGCTCAGCTGTTGCATCACCTGTCTGTAGGGTACTGTGTTACAAGGAACACTCCTGTGGGGTGGCACCCCACACCTTTCCAAAGGCTGGGAGATGGCTCCACACCACCTAAATTAACTCACACTGAGTAGGAGCAGGTTTGGCTTTTTCAGGCCTCTAAGTCCAGAACAGGCATTACTTACAGACCTCCTTCTGCCAAAGTTTTGCATTATTTCAGGGACATTTCACAAGAAAATCTGAAGCTTCAAGAACTAAAACAATGCCAGTATCATGGCAGTGTATGTTAAATTCCATATATTTGTTGATAAATTAGTTAATAACAAGACAACAATAGGAAACAATGCCTTTCATTTTTGCCTAAACAAGGGACAGAAAGGAAAGAAATATAAGGTTATCTACTCTCTTCAAGGACACATCCAGACAGAAAAAGCCCCTTGCTCTTTATCCTTTTCCAGCTGAGAAACTTCCTGATAAATACATCCAGACACTCAGTCCTGGAGTACATCCTATATCTTTAGATTGTGTTCAGAGAGTAAAAAAATCTCAGAGAAGAGATTCCAGCTTTCCTATTTCTCCTCACATCTATTTATGCCCACCATATTTACCTCCAGTTTATATTTATGGCAGGCAACAGGATTGAATTCTTCCATTTCCACCCTTTCCCTCCCCTCCCAATATCGATCTGTGAGCAATTTCATCGTTTCCCATTGATTCTCCAGGCTCAGTCACCTTCTGGGCTTGATCCCTGCTAAGCTGGTAACCCTTGAAGGTTCAAGCTGTATTTCTCAGCAGCGTGCTGACCTCATTCTGAGGTGTGTCCTCCCTCAGTGTACAGATGTGTGAGCTGATGAGTACACGTCGTGTACAGTCATATCTGGGATCCAGGCAGCGAGCTCCTGATAGGAACTGCATCCCAGGGCAGTCGGCCCTGTCTCGGTGACAGAGGGCGTGGGGTGAAGAATGTTCCATTAGAGAGACTTGTCCAAACAAACAATTGGT
Organism: Pseudopodoces humilis; assembly: GCF_049639895.1. Taxonomy (NCBI): domain Eukaryota; kingdom Metazoa; phylum Chordata; class Aves; order Passeriformes; family Paridae; genus Pseudopodoces; species Pseudopodoces humilis. Next base: position 14,345,311 of record NC_142204.1, read on the forward strand.
GTTTGTGCCACGTGGGTGGGCTGCTCGGCCCTTTCAAAAGGCTTTCCAGAGCACAGAAGTGTTTCCAAAGCATCGCTGTGGCTTTCTCTGGAAGCAAGAAAGGAAGGGACAGAAAGACCTTCATGCTGGGGGCACCCCATTAGCTAATTAACAAGAACGATGAGCTCCAGATCGTTGCCTTGGCCACACCTTTGCCCTCTGGGCAAAACCTGGGGAACACAAGGGGACACTCATTGAGCTGCACTGTGCGTACGTGGAAAACTGCCTCTGAAGTCATGTTTCCTTATGCTAAAATATTTTCAGCTTACTGAGATTTAATTCTTCCCATATACACATCAACAAATAACTTTATCCCACCCACCAATATGCAAACAAATGCATAAGTTACGCCAAGTATTTCTCCCTCTCGCTGCCAAGTAAGAAAGGGAGATTGTTACTGCGACTTCTGTTTCCAAATACTTGGGAGGTGCTCCAATTCTGCAGCGAGGGGGACTATATAATACCTAGTCTGGAGCTGAAAGAGCTCCAGCAGCAGCTCAAAGCCCGGCTGAAATAGCTGACTGGTGAGATTCTCCCCCTAAATGATGTTAGCAGAGCCCTACCTTTAAGTGAAAGCACACATCCACCTCCTCGAGCACAGCTACCTTGCTAATTGCAAACAGGCTGCGAACATCCCAGCTGCTGCCCCACGGCTTTGTTGTGAAAAAACACCCCACGGTGTGAAACTGAGCCCAGCATGGCCCAAACCTGGCCCAGCCACCCCCCTCCTTGCTCTATTCTATTTTGGGCTGTGGCGAGGTGCTGGGACCGAGCCGCTGAACAGCAGCTGGAAGAAAAGGCCGGTTGTTCGGCAGGGGAGGTGCGCGCTGTGACACGCTGTAGGAAGGATGTGTGCTTGGAAGATGTGCAGAAATCATTAGGAGGGTGTGTGCAGCCCAAAGGGGGGGACCCAGCCACAGGAGGAAGGAGGCAGGGAAGGGAGAGCAAGGAAGGATGAGGGTGGAAGGAGCAGGGGTGGAGGGACAGAGACTAAGGTAGTAATTGGGACTACAAAAGTCACCGCTGGATGTGAAACATCTGAGGATAAACTCAAAGACCTCCTTTGGGATGAGAATTGCTTTTAAATGTTGATTTGGTCACCTCAGAAGAACTAGATCTTCTGGCCCAGATGGGCTGAACTGAAAACAGACCCTGTGGTCAGAGTAAAATCTGTCAAAGTGGTCTTTCTGGTCCCTCCAAACTTTGCAGGGCTGGGATCAGTTTGGCTCCAGAGTATTTAAAGCCATAACTTCTCTAAAATGGTCTCATAGGGGTTGTTCCATTGCGGGGGGTGCCTTAGGTCTGGCCCAGACAATGTCCTAAAGAGTTTCCTGGTCTGAGCTGGGAGCAGGTGGATGAATCATCTTTATACCGAGTCTGGATTTCTCTTCGTGTCAACTAAACAGCAGCTGCTCTTTTAGGACACCCCTTTGCCATACAGGGATAGCACAAAGAGGTGAACCCCAGCAGCCAGAGCTGCATTTGGCCCACAGTGTTAAAGGGAGCCTAAATCACAGTAGAGAGACTGTGCAACACAAAACACACAAGAGGGTGTGAGTGAAAGGCCAGAAATGAACCTTCCTGTTTGCTCTGTCTGCTCCACACCTTCTCTGCCCCCCAGCTTAGCTGTACCAGTGGCACAGCTCCTGCTCTCCCTGGAACCACTAACTCAGATCCTGGCAGGATTGACTCAGCCTCTCTGTAATTTTGAGGCTGAAGGAAACTGTGAAACGAAGGATTCTGCGGCGAGGTGTTTGCCCCAGAACATGTGGCCAAAATTGTCCTGATGCTTTTTGTACGTGGCATGCTGAGCTGACTGGTCTCTTCTCATTGGGTCTTCATTCCTTCCGGTGTATCAATTACCTTAATTACTGCCTCAGTATTGCTGGATTAGTCACGTGTTTGGAGGGAGGGAGGGTAGTGTATATTTACCACCCACATCTCCAGCGAGTGCTGGTTGATGTAGTGCTGTTGCCATTCCCAGAGTTACAACGATCTGCACAAGCTGAAGATCTGCTAATTAAACCCAGCCATTAAAATTCACAGTAGTCCCTTGATTTCAGCTTTTTATGGGTTATTAGTTGAGATGGACTGTTTACTCTTGGATATGAAAAAAGCCTGTGGGCAGTTTTTAAAAGGATCAATCTGAAATGTCTTTTATTATCTATCAGGGTGGAAGCGTGTTGGATGGGATTTTTGTTTCTTTTCTTTAAGGGAAAATAAAACAAACACGGGTGTCAAAATGTGACCCAACCCATACTTTTTAAAACTCTCCCTTTAACTTTCTAGACTTAAAAACAACATTTTATGGTTTTCTTTTTTTTTTTTTTAATGAAATGTTGCTAAAAATAATCTCCTGACCTGAAAGTTTTGACTGCCAATATTCAAGGCTTCAAATATGCTTTTATAGCCAAGTTACAAATCTAGAAAAATAGATTTATCACCTAAGTAGAAATTAACTTGAACTAAGCCAAGATCCACATGATTCCTTTATGTTTCAGGATGAATTTTCTGTTGTTCTTCCTTTTTCCTCCCAACTCTTGTAAAGGCTTGATACACAGACAAATGCTTTTAAAAAAATATGTCATAACTTAGGTTCTTAAAAGATAAAGCTCTCAACATAAAACAAACTCAAAGGACCTTATCATTCAGTTCTTTCTCTAAAGGTTTTCCATGCTCTAAATGAAATTATGATAAATAATTTAAGATGTTGCCAAATACAGTGATGAGTAAGTGGACTCCTGATCAGTCACAGCAGCAGCAGCATTTAACTTGTTGCTCAGAAGTCCCTATAGTTTCTGCAAATACAATTCCAATCCTGTGGGACAGAGATTTCGCTCTTTGGGTCTGTGGACAGAAACATCTGCATCACTCTTTTGACATTGTCTATAGAGGGAGTGTCCTGGGGAATCTCACAGCCTGAATCCCCTTGGATTGCTGTGGTTTCCCAGCACATAAAGCTCTCCTTTTGCTCCTTTTAGAGTGTCCCAGCTGAACTCATGTTCAATTCTGAATTCAAAAGTCATTCACAAGCAGGTCTGTGACTCACACAGCTCTGGGGGAGGCCCTGAACCCCTCAAGGCTCCCCAGGACCTGCAGCAGCCAGGGTAGTCAGCTCTGCTGCCAAAATCCTCCGAGTTCAAAGAGGCCCCAGCAGCAGCAAGCACAGAGCTTTAAGCTTTAAGGGCTCCTGCCTTCCTCACAGCAAATGTGAAGATGAGGAAGGTGAAGGTAATTGACCCCTGTTAGACTGCAGGTGTAACTGGGAATGCCTGTGAAGGAGTACATCCATGGTGAATCCAGCTGTCCAAGACATCCCTGCTCCCACTCACCTCATCTCAGAGCTCTCCTGCACCCCCCAGCCACAAGTACTTCTGTTCTGCTTGTCTGCCACAAGGTTTGTCCCTGCTCTACCCCTCCAGAGCCTTTCAGCCCTCCAGCTCCCCACTTCCCACTCCCTTCTGCTGGGACTGTCTTCGCTCCAAAGCCCTTTTCCCCAGAGCACACTCCACTCCTTCCTAAGCCCAAACCCCTTCCTCTGACCATGCCCCAGAAGCTCCAGGCTCTCACTAACTATGCACTCCCTCTGCCTTGGCTCCTCCAGCTCTGCCTGATGAAATGCTGTTGCCTCACACCTTGGCTCTCCTTACCTGCTACCTGCTCCTGTCACCCCACTGCTTCCAGGCTTAGCCTGAAGTGCCAAAACACCTGGAAGTTTCTGTCTTTTTTTTTTCTCCATCACAATAGCTGAAGTTATTTATTAAATTAAGGCCATTTATATTTTAAGTATTTATATAGCAACACCTCATCAGCATGATCTTTTCTTAAAAAGATCTGTGTCTTATCTGTGGTATTCCAGTAAAATCTATAAAATATCACTCACTGAGGGCATTTCAAAATGCTCGTGAAAAAGGGTAATCAGGGAAGTTCTCATTTTATATAGCTGGGTAGGGCTGCTTGCAGTTGGTAGTATAAAAGAGATAATAGAAACAATTTCTTATATAAAACTACCCAAGGTTTCAGTAGGCAATTCCAAAGGGTAATTAGGGTGGGAATAACCATCCCTACATTGGAAGAATACAAGCTCTTACAAGCTATTTCAAGCTACTTTTCCATGTAGATATGTCCATGTGGCTTTAGCATAGGTTCGTTTGGAACTGGATCAAATCAAACCACAAAAAAAAAAAAAAAAAAAGGCAGAATAAGGGTGTCCACGTGGGCAGTTCAACCACAATAACTCCGCTGACACCCTGGCAAGTGTCACAACAGCTTCCCCAAAGAGCAATGCGGAATTCCTGCGAGCTGCAGCCGGGCAGGGACACTTGGAGGGCTCCCCTGATGGAGAGATGGCTGCTGTCAGTTGTAGCTGAAAGAGCTCCAGGCGACGGAAGAGGAAATGACTCAGGCTACAAGAGGAAAATCATCCTGTGGCCCTGTTTGTTAAAGGAGGTGGAGGGAAACTGTAACATCATCAGCCCCATGCAAAATATTTTCAAGGTATCAAATTGCTGGTATGAATGACATATCAGTAGATCAGAGGATTCTGTATTTAGAATATAGATAGACAACAGCTGAATTGGTTTTTTTCCCCTCAGCCTCCCCTCCCTTTTCCTCTTCTCCCACCCACTCTTTTCCTTCTCTGTAAACTTTGGTGGTTCAGATAAACTGAAACAGGGGTCTTCCCTCGCCTCCCTTTAGATGCAAAAGGAAATATCTGCAAGCAAGATGTTATAAACCCAAGGCTTAGCCATGTGCATCCTTCCCTTACAGTATTCCTGGGTTCAACCTTCAAGTTATACATTCTCAGTGCCAGTAGGATGTGAAATTTGAAAATGAAAGTATAAACAGTTTAATTGTTATTTATTCATAGCCCAATTTGTAAATGCACAATGGTGGCATAACTGCTTACATTAGCCTGAGACAATAAGCCACCAGAAGAAATGCCTTTAAATGAACAAAAATAGGTTTATACATAATTTATAGAAATTCCTTCACACAAAGACATTTCAGAGCCATCAGTGTGTGCCATTCACTGAGCAATTTCCCCTCCTCACTTTTGTGGCTGTGTCAGAAGTAGGGCACATTTTGGCAAAGACTTGGTACATTTACATTGTAAAAACTTTATAAAACACAGCAATACGGAACCTGCAGCATGATTTTTTCCTACTGAAACTAAGTAGGAGAGCTGGGTAGGCAGAGTACATTTATTTGATGAAGTTTGGGTAGGGTTTTGAGGCTGAGATTACTCCTGCTAGGTTAGGGAAAGCTAGGAACAGGCTGGGAGGTAGGATTTGGGTAAAAGGTACAGCGACCTTTCTGTAGGAGTCAGCATCCTCCATAAGGGACCAAAGGGCAATTGGGGAGTAAGCATTCACAAATAAAAGCTAAATCTAAGCCAAAAAAACCCTGTGACTGGAAGTTCTCATGGACAGGAGCATTTCACACTGGGTTCAGTCAATCTTTTTGAAGGAGAGTACCCACCTTCCTTCAGCATCATTTAAAACTTGTCCCCTGTTCATGAGACTTTGTGGCACTGGTTTCTATCCTCAAGTTTCACACAAATGGAATGTTTCATGTATTGAAAATTCTCTGTGCCTTTCACACTGGTTTTTATCATGAGTTTAGCAGCAAAGGAGTATGCTTTGAAAAAGCGTGTTTGAAAAAGACAATAGCATCTCTTAAGGGCTGAGGAGGGAGTCTTGATGTGGCTTCACTAAATGCTGCACAAAATATTTCAAAAATTTGTGAGAACTGGTTCTTGAAATACTGTGGGAGAAAAGATGCATTCTTACCCTGCCCCCACATTGCTAAAACTGTGCTTTACTAGGTTTAACCTTTGTAGCTCATGCCTTCAGTGTGGGATTTTAGTACCTCAGCTTACACTAAACCCCAGAAAATTCAAATAGTGAAATTCCTTCTCCTCCTCATAGAACAGCTTATTTGGATGAAAATATACATTGCTATTCTACATTGTTATTATACATTTTTCTAAAATGTAATCCTCTATTTCTGCTCGAGATAGATCCTCCCTCATTCCCTGTTTCTGTCACAGTACAACTGTTAAGACACCAACCCATTCCAGGAGAGTGGCAGCAATTAAACACAGCAGGGGTTGATTTCATTGCCAGGAGAAATGTGGATTCTTTTTTCAGTACAGTCAGGGTTGAAGTGCACCCTCAGCAAATTGCAGATGCCACCAAGCTGAGCGGTCTATTACCACACCTGAAGGATGGGATGGCATCCAGAGGGACTTGGACAAGCTTGAGCAGTGGCCTGTGGACATTTCATGAGGTTCAACAAGACCAAGTGATCCCTGGGATCAGTCCAAGGGGGATAAACAGATCCAGAGCAGCCCTGGGAGAAGGACCTGGGGGTGCTGTGGGTGAGAGCTGGACATGCCCCAACTCAGAACCCCCCTGGCTGCACCCAGAGCCCCAGGGCAGCAGGGGAGGGAGATTCTGCCCCTCTGCCCGCCCCCTGCAGGGCTGCATCCAGCCCTGGGCCCTGCACAGGAAGGACAGGGAGCTGCTGCAGCCAGGCCAGAGCAGGGACACCAAGGGCATCAGAGGGATGGAGCAGCTCTGCTGGGAGGAAAGGCTGAGGGAACAATTGGGATTGTTCAGCCTGGGGAAGAGAAGGCTTTGGGGTGACCTCATTGTGGCCTTGCAGTGCCTGAAGAGAACCCACAGGAAAGATGGAGAGAGACTCTTGACAAGGGCCTGGAGTAACAGGATGAGGGGGAATGGCTTCACACTGACAGAGAGCAGGTTTAGATTCGATACTGTGAAAAAATTGTTCCCTGTGAGGATACTGAGGCCCTGGCACAGGTTTCCCAGAGAAGCTGTGGCTGCCCCAACCCTGGAAGTGTCCATGGCCAGGCTGGATGGGGCTCTGAACCAGCTGAGATAGTGGAAGGTGTCCCTGCCCATGGCAGGGGGTTGGAACTGGATGATCGCTATGGTCCCTTCCAACAGAAACCATTCTCTGAGTTTATGACCTTGTGCACTGCTGTACGTATGAAGTGCCACTGCAAGACTTGCATCTCAGTTAAATGTGCGCATCTACAAACACAGGCAGGACATACATGTACACATGTGCAGCTGGGATCTGCAGTCAAGGGAAGTCCATGGAAAGACCAGCACTGACTTTACTTTGCTTTGTAATCTAATCTTCTGTTAAAGAGATTCATTCTCCCTTTTGCCTTTATGGAGCTGCCAGGCAGGAACTCTGTCTTTGTACCATGTCTTGCACAATAGGCTTTTTGAATAAGATTTTACTATCTGATTACTGTATATTAATGTCTGTGATATAAGTTTATTACTCACCTAACCAGTCTTTATCTTGTTTTGCCTTGAAACAAAGGAACTGCAGAGCAGGCTTAAAGAGAGTCAGTTGAGTTAGATTTCTGTAATGTATTCTAATAGTACTGTTCGGCCACACACAACCTCCTTTTCTGCCTGTGATGTCAGATGATACTAATTATTTCTCTGCCTTCACTAAGTATTTTATTAATGCACACTTAAAGGAATGGTTGAGCACAAGCTGCAAAGTTCAGCTTAATGTTAAATGAGTTTATGTTTTCAAAAAGTAGCATTAATTTTAGCCCAAACCAAGTTTTCTTTTAAATAAAAAAAAATAAAAAATAAAATAAAAAATAGAACCCAGAACACTGACTTGAACATCATATAAAAAAAATAAATAAAAAAAAATCAGGGTGATTCCTCTCACAAAGCTCAGGGAGACTTTTATTTGAACTTTTGCTACAGAGCATCTCTCTGTTAAAAAGAAGGCTTTGATAAAAATGGAAGAGTGAGGTAAGATGAAACTGGCCCATAAGGAGCACAGGCTGTAGAAATATCTGTGAGACACGTGCAGACTAAAGAAGAAAATCAAAAGGCAAGCAAGTCAGAAATTGCTCTTTCATTTAGGACTGTATGTGCCAAGAAGGAATTTTCATCTCAAAGAGAACTATTGAGGAAAATAGCAAGGTAAGCTCATTCCCTGCTGCCTTCTGTCAGTCTGGCAACAGGCTCTCAAAACCAGTTTGAAATGGTAAGATCTTCCAGCTTTAAGACGATACAGCAAGAATCAAATGGAAGGATGGTAGGCAAAAGGGAAGGTAGCAAAAAAGTCTTGCACAGCATGTGCTGTAACTGGATAAGGTGATGTTTGATTTGATTTTGTGATAGAAAAAACATAGAGAGAAAAAACATAGAAAACAGAGAAATTATTTTACTGCCTTCATTATTGCCCTTCCCCCGCCCCAGCCCCCAGATTGCTATGTTCTATTTTTCACAACCACAAGCCCTAAATAAACACCAGCATCCTCACTAATTACGTATGACAAGGTGCTCTGAGAACTGCTTGGAGGTCAAATATATTCCATGGTGTTCTAAAAGCTGTGTTCCACGGTCACTCCCTCCCCATAATTGTAGGGTGATGACAGGGGTAAGTCTTCAGGGTCTTACTTTTGGTGAACTACACCATATGTACAATGGGATCTCACAGTCCTCTGTCTTCTTCCTTTCCTGGGTCCCAAAGAGATTTCTAAGCTTTACCAGCAGTGCTGCTTCATGGAAATTTCAGAGAAATTCCCCAAAAGTGTGTGGGTGACATTGCTTGTCACAGAATCACAGAACAGCTGGGGTTGGAAGGGACCTCTGGAGATCCCCCAGTCTACCCTCCTACCCAGGCAGGTTCCCCTAGAGCAGGTGACACAGGAGCGTGTCCAGGTGGGTTTGGAATGTCTCCAGAGAGGGAGGCTCCAGGCCCTCCCTGGGCAGCTGTTCCAGGGCTCTGCCACCCCCAGTGTACAGAAGTTCTTCCTCATGTTGAGGTGGAACTTCTCGTGTTTAGTTTATGGCCACTGCTCCTCATCCTGTCTCAGGGCACCACTAGAAAGAGCCTGGCATGGTCCCATTGGCACCCTTTGAGATATTTGTATACATTGATGAGGTCCCCTCTCAGGCTTCTCTCTTTGAAACACATCAGTTTAGCAAACTGTGGTAGAGAACTTTCCTCTGCAGGCACTGAGGAAGAAGGAAGACCATCTTCTCCGTTCTTCTGATCAGCTGCAACTCTATCCTCACTTTGCTTAACACACTCTCTGGTGACTTGTCTTGTCTAGTTTTGAATTATTCATACAGTCAGACTTCAGCATCAGATAAAAGAGCAGCAATTTCCTGGGACAAAATTTTGGAAATATGTCCATATTAAACAGCAATTAGTGAGAATAAATGAGGATCTATAAACTGATCAATTACTCGATCATATCCTTTGCTTTACTTAGGAAGCAGTTCCTTGAGGCTTCGTTCTTTTCTCACTGCCAATTGTGTAATTATTGAGCAACTCTAACTGGAGTCACCCCAGAGTAAAACTGACTTCCGTGAGAGCTGAAGGAAGCAAACTCTCCAAGAAAAGCAAGCAGCAGTCAGGCCTTAGCTAGAATATTTCTGCCCCTAGCCAAGAGACAGCAAATCTTGGTGCCTTGTAGGTCAGGTTTCCTCTCTCACAGCAGGATACAGAGATGCTGACTTGGGTGTTTCCTTAGGGTAATGTGTCTATTTAAAGAACATACAGACACTTGCTGATCACCACAAGGGTGGTTATAAACAGCACACAGTCAATTCCCCTTTGCAGAAACACCACAGCCTTGTCCCAAGGAACAGATGCTTTGGTATCCTTTTCTTTGGGCCACTCACAAAACCAAGAGGCAGCTGTTTGGACACATCCAGCACCCCTTTCTGTCCCCCACCCCTGACTGTGAATGGGGGGAACCTTTGCCCGAGGCTCTGACCCCATGGTGTGGAAAAGCATCTGGATCATTAAGCTTGGCTTTTATAAATCTGGGCTCAGTTTCACAAAGGCTGCTCAGAAAGCTCAGACAGAGGCAAGAGCTTCAAGCCACAGAGCATCCTTAATGATTTTGTGTGTGTGGTTACTGCTTGGGATTTTTAACTTTTCAATGAAGAATTTTGTCATGGGTGTGATGCATCATGTGCAAACCATTAACTCCTCTCACCATAGCTGTACATTTTCAAATACAATGGAGCTCTTTATTAAAGCACTTAAAAATAGCGTTGTGGTGCCAAAGGTTATCCAGTTTTCTGCTGCAGAGCATGTCAGCAACTCTTTGACAGTTTGCAGTGCATGGTAGTGATTTATTTGTGGAATTCCTAGAGAGCAGGGGCAAGCTGTGCAGAAGCCCTGATGCATCAAATTCAATGATGTGTGATAAAAGATGTAATAGCTGATAATGCAAACGTATTGAGGAGGTCACAAAGAACATGCTCTCAGTCTGCAGAGCTGGTGAGAGCTGGGACCTAAGGACAAGAGAATGAGAATCATTGCTGCAAAGCTCACATGGTGCTTTAATGTGGTCAGGGAGGGTCTTGACAGATTGGTGGGAGGAAGAAGATGCTGGCACATGACATGGGACATGTTTATTGACACATAATAAGGGACAAGGACCCCCCACCTGTCTGCACAGTTCCACTCTGGTTGACAGCTGGAGCTGATCCTAACACAGAACCCTGGGCAGACTCTGATGCAGGATTCTGGTAGTGCCAGCTCCTCAGGGCCTCAAGTCACCACTGCCCTATTGCCTTCTATTGGTACAGAACATGAGCTGCTTCCAATAATTTCAGCCTAGCCTCAGATTTACACCAGCTGAAAACCTGGCTCCAAGCAGGCTGTGAGGGAATTTCCTTAACTTTTCTCCCCTTTCCCTTTAGAAATAAATTACTGCTGCAAGTTTTCCATTTTCCTATAGGTTTTCTATCCAATAATCCAAACACTCCAAAATAAATACATACATTTCCTTCCCTGGTACTCTATGTCAGGATCTGTTTAGCTGCCTCTACAGGAGCAAGCAATCCTAAAAATCCCAACATTGGTATTAAACAGAAGTTTAACATCTAAAGGTATTACACCTCAGCAATACTTCTTGCTGTGCTCACATCCCCCATCCCTAGCAGTGGTCCAGGCCAGGTTGGATGGGGCTCTGAGCAACCTGGTCTGGTGGAAGGTATCTCTGCCCATGACATGGGGTGGAACTGGATGAGCCTTAAAGTCCATTCCAACCCAAACCATTCAGTGATTTTAAGATTCTAGGATGATTCTTGCAGTGCTTCCGGATGCATTTCCTAGGGCTGCACACTGTTGTGGACTTATTAACCCCCACTAGACATATTTTGCTGTAACTTATTCTAATTCAAGTTTGGAGTAAATGCAGCCACTCCCAGAAAATTCTGCATGTGTAAGCTGCTGAATGGACAGTGGAGTCTCCTGAAACGAAGCCAAATGAAAACTGAATTACTGCACAGCAAAGCAGGACCTGCAACCTCGAGTACAGTGAGCTTTTCTTGACATGAAATTCTAGCCCTGGCGTGTGTGTGTATGAGGAAGCAGGTAACCAAACTGCTGCTGCTGCAGACAGATATTGTTTCTTCCTGTGTTTGTTTAGTTATTATGGTAGTAACAACCAGAGGCATAAACTAAGAACAAAAAAAAATAAATTAGATTGATATAAAATTATGTAATATATATATTAACACATATCATTTATTTAGGCTGGCCCCAGGGGTAGAGTGAGGACAGCAGAACAGGATGGGAAGAGGCAGGAGTAGTGTGGGCCCTCTTTTTTTTTGCCTATGGCTCTGGCAGAGTGTAGAAGCTGCTGTGCCAAGAAGAGCTTTGGGATACAGATGATTAATCTGGTTGGCACTGGCCATACTCAGAAGCAACCACTGTCCTATGCCTCCTTGTGCCTGGGCAGCAACAGGAATGAAAAGTTTAGCTCACCAGAGGTTTCTATCCTAGTCACATGTCTCTGTCTCCCACTGTAGGGATGGAAGTGTCCTCTCTGCCTCTGGCCACACATTTAAGTTGCAAAACTTCATTCCAAATATAACCTTGTGAAGCCCAAACCTGGCTGCAAGAGGTTTCATACGTATCACTCTACTCACACTTCACTCCTTTATGCTGGTGGAGGATCTGGCTGCAGGGGCTGTCCTAGACCATCTACCACCTACCAGAATGTGCTTTGTAATCAAGAGGAATGACCAGAAAATTTGAATATTCATGCTTAGTTTCAGTTCACAGAATGATCTGCTCAGAGACCAGATGTGTTTTAAGCTCATGCCCAGGAATGTGGGTGTGTGCTTGCCCTTCTCCCCATGTAATATCCCACCGCTTCCATGTAGTGGCCTTGTGTATGTGCCCTGCGCACACAGATTCTGACACTGTGCATGAACACAGAAGTCACAGGGCACAGGGAATACAGTCTTGCATTACTTTGACAGGCCAAAAATGCCACTCCATATTTTAGCTTTCAGGATAGCAGTGAATGAGAATCATTGACAGTCATGAAAGTACCGTAGCAAGAGACGTACATCTCCATGGAAGGGGCAGCACCCCATTTTCCATGGGAAAGGCCATGTAAGATGAGCCCAGCATGCTCTTTGCCCTCTGCATTCAGGGCTCCCTGAATTAACACAGCCCTGTGCTAAACAGCCTTCTGATGGCAAATGACTGCACTCAGATGATGGCCCTGATGGAGAAACACAGATTTGCCACCTGGAATTTTCTGTGTCTATCTGTGTGGAACTGGTGATTTCAATTTAAACTACTTGCTTGCTTCATCAAAGCCACCAGGCAGCTCCCTGAACTGCAAGCCTGGGTGCCTTTGGCTTTTCAGGCTCCAAGCTTTGAGAGGTCTGTGGATCCTGAGGTCAGAAGCTTCCAGCCTTCCCTAAGTCTTCCAGTTGTCCAGCATCTCCAGAGGCTGATTTTCCCAGTCTGGCTCATACTCCCCAAACAGCTGACGCCCAAGCACAGCAGTCAGTGAGAAGGGCTACCCTGGGATTCTGCCTCAAGTTTCCCAGGGGAGCTGGGGAAATACATCCTGTCCAAGAAAAACGTGAGCTGCTACTGCTGCTGGAACGTTTTTTATTTCTTTGAAAAATATTAGCTCTCCATGCCTTGTCCTGAGCTGTAGCAACATACTCAGCTTAACAGGTCTAGGCAAAATAGGCAAAGGACTGCTGAGGTGGAAAAAGGAACATAGTTTCTGAAGTGCTGACAAGCACCTTCTTTTTTCCCCCCTGAAGTAAAAATCCAGCAGTAAAAGTCTTGGAAAGAAAATATTTCTTTTTTTTTTTTTTTCTCTTTATGAACCATTTTAATATTTTTCCATGTGTTTTTGATCATCTCAGGGCGATGTATAGTTTTTCCAAACTCCAGAGAGGTGAAGCTCTTGGTGAGGTAGAAATCAGCTTGATCCCAAAGACTTTAATAACAGCAAGGGATGCCTGCAGAGGCCAGCGATGCTGAAGGGCAGACAGTGCTGACGTGTAGGGCCAGGCACAAACAAGTGGCAGCAATGCCATTCACTGATAGCAGGACTGAGCTCTAGGCCATGCCAAAAGGCAAAATCAAACCAGTGTTTTACTCTGGGCTTGGCCTCAGCCTGGATCAGCCTCACACACGGATTCCTCTTGCCCACAGACAGGGTGCTTTGAGGCAGGATGGACTTAGCTGGAACCCAAGGCTTTGTTCACAGCCTCTGAGCCCTCGCTGCCTGAGAACACACACTCTGCCAAGGCACCAGTTCTCCTCCACAGCCCTCCCCACTGGAAGAAAAAGACACAAAACTCACGAGGAGAGCATCAGGGGGCAGCTGATCAAGGTGTGACACGGAAACCTAGGATGGAAGCAGGTTATGCTGCAACCCTCCTGCTCTTCCATGCTGTCTTAGGTAGCAGAGGTCTATCTAAGTCCTTCTTCCTTGTGTTCCTTTTAGGGAGCAGAGGGATGGTGGACTTCTACTATGCTTATGCCCTCTTTTCCTCTGCACAGGAGGGTCCTCACTCCCCTGAGGAAGCCACCAGCCCTGCACCCTCAGTTTTGGGTGCTGAGCTGCTGGTACCAACAACAGAAAAGAGGCATAGAATCAGTTTAGAGAGGCAATTTGGACACCCCACTGATTTTTTCCAAAAATTTCTGGGCCTCATTGGATGAAACCCATTAACTTCAGTGGGCTTTGGATGGTTTCCTACATACACAAAAGTTGAAAAATCGTGCTTTAAAAGAAATGTTGAAGTTAAATTGGGAAATTTTAATGATTCTCTTTTTATTTTAATTTGGTGGCTGTATGCTGACAATATAATTAGAGAGATGCTATGTTAATTAATGCCAGATGACATTAGTGGGATGGCAAAAGCATCCAGTTTTGTAAAGAATAGTTCGCAGTGGAACTGTTCTTTTCTCCCCACCCATTTTTAGTAGAGAACTATATTCAAAAAGTCAGGGACAGCTGAATTAAACCAAAAATCAAACCATTCACAAATACCATGTATCTTAACACGTTATTTCCAAGCCAAATCTAATGTTATTGCAGAAAAAATACATTAGCCATGTTTCCTTTAGTGCCTACATGTTTAAAAAAGAAAGAAGGCTTGCAAGACCTCATGCTATTCTTATGCTTAAAGTGGGTAGTGGCCAACCAAGTTGCAACTGAAGCCGAAGGAGCAGGACCTAGACTCGTGCTTTACATAGCTGAGGGTTTGAAATGTAATTTTTGGTTTAGTGTCTGTGGATTTCTTGTGGTCCATCAGATAATTTGAAAGAGATTTGCAATGATGGGACAATACATGTTCCCATTCAGTGTTAGCCCATACGTGCTGTATTCATATTCTGGGTGAGTTCAGCTTTGTTAGACTTCAACCTATACTGTAAAATTACTGGAGCCCCCCAGACCACTCCAGGAAATTTGACAGGGTGTAAAAGTCACCATCTCATGAGAACTATAGCCTTTATTTTAATATAAACTCACGTATTTCAAATTGCACATGGCGCAATATTTATCTATAGATGCAAATATTTATATATTTAAGTTCACTGTACACTGTTGTATAAATGTCTTGTAGATCCTGTCTTGAGTAGAGTGAGTTAAAAGTCTTGGGGAATATAATTGTATCCTGCTGTGTCAGCAGACAAAAAATTGCAAGCACATTTGTACTATTCTAAATAGAATTTAAAATGAAAAATCTTCTGTAGGTGATCTCAGCAAGACAGCAGCAGAAGGAAGTTGGCAGGACTTCCTTAAAAGTCTTGATTTTCCTGGGGGAAGAAGAGACAAAGGTAAAACCTGAGGGCTGTCAGATCCCAAATAACCTCTGGCTAAACCCAGGGAAGCATCACTATGTGACCAGGACCGAATCCATTGCTGTCCGGCAATGTAGGTATCACTGCCATTCTTGGCCTATCTAAAAAAATAATGCCCTTTACTAATATTCCTAATTCACAGCAGGCAAACCTGAAGTTGCACAAAGCTCACTTACCTTTCTGTGTTAACACTACACTGGATTTGCATCTGCTTTGCATAGAGTTCAATGCCAGGAAAAGCCACAGGAAAATGAACTCTTGTCCCAGCTTGTCCGATGCTCTGTTAACAGGGAAAGCTTACTATTCATCCCCAGGCTGGAGCTGAATCTTACATGTCCTGCTCCCCCAGCCTGCAACTCCTGACAGGTCAAGAATGCTCCTATATTCTCAAAGCGAAAATGTCATTGAATTTATTGTATCACGTTTAGGAATGGGCAAATCTGACTACTGTAAATGTGCCATTATACTTGGCCTAGTGCTTGTTACCATAAGGGAGGCATCTTGTTGGGGTAAGGAGCTGTGACTGGTGTTGCCCTCAATGTTCCATACCCATGGAGGATCCAGAAGACAGGGACTGGAGTATTTTATTGCCATTGTGAAGAAGGCACTTTGAATTGAAAATATGCTTTAACTTAACAGAAGTATTTAGCTGCAGCACACTGGTCTGGGATCTGAGGGTGTGCATCATCTTTGCACATGTTCAGAATTCTCTGTGCAAATTACACCAAGGAAACAATCACTAAAATGAAGATGGTAACTTACAGAGAAAAACTTCCACAGAATCTGTTTTCCATCACTTGTACTGACTATCACCAGCTTTCATATCAATGCAGTGAGTGGGCTTGCACTTAATGTTCTTGATCAGCTCATTTATTTGATCTCATTTCCAAACCACTCCACACATAAGCACGAGAAGATATTTCTAAATTAAATGCAAATACAGCAAAAAGCAATTTCATAATAGATGTTTATAAACAAAACCTGTGCACAAAAAAAAGCAGCTTTGCATTTTGCTTTTTCCAGAATCCTAACAAATCATTTTCCCTCCACATGACATGCAAAAGGATTGTTTGCACATTTTGCTGAGATCCTATGGAGATAGGACAGCACAAGCTGTCATCAGGACCTGAAGTTTTCATGGAGAAGGTTCTGCCAACAGCAGCTGCTCTCCGGATACTCTTGTGATCCCAGCTGTGGGTTCAGGGTTTCCCACATCCCAAGCTTGTGGTTTTACCACCAGGCTACTTGCTCTTTGAAAGCAAGTCTGACTTTTGGGTTTTACATCTGCTCATGTGAGGCAGCCTAATTAATAACCCTGATTTGCAAGATGATCTCATGTTACTCTGTCACATGGATTTTTGTGAGGTTTTTTTTTTTATTGTGGCTGTTGGGAACCAAACCAATAACCTTCAACACAAAAATTACTAGGTTACTGACACCTAAATTTGCAGGAGAGGTGAAATGGGGATCATACAGTTTCCTATCCCTCGAAGTGTCCAAGGCCAGGTTGGACAGGGCTTGGAGCACCCTAGGATAGTGAAAGGTGTCCCTGCCCATGGCAGAGGGTGGGACTGGATGATCTTTAAGGAGCCTTCCAACTCAGGCCATTCTATGATTCCGTATTTCAGTTACACAGAGTTACAGTTTTAGCCTTTTTATAAGAAATCATGGTTTACTATGCATCTGTTAACTTGTTTAAAAGTCCTAAACACTGTTTATTAACTGTTATTCACAGCTAATAATCAAACCTTGCATTTTTTTTTTTTTTGAAAGCTAACCAACTTTATTTGGTTTATAAGTGTCGCAGCAGTTCCACAAAGCTTCTGCTGTCATTTCCAAGATGGATAAAATCGCTCTGTATGTGTAACCGGGCACTGCCTGTCCGGACACTCCACGTGTCCCCTCAGGACAAGCCTGTCCCGAGCCTTACGGTGACTCTTGTGCCTCTTCCCCTCCAGGGTCCCCAACGGGCAGTGAGGGAAGGGGGAAACGATGAGGAAATGCTGGAATTGTATACATTTCCCTTCACCGCCCTCGAGCGCGCACTTCCCGCACGGACTCTTCCCAAATGTCTCCTCCAAGTCTCTCCCTGGTCCCAAACTCACATCCTCTGGCCCCACGGAATCCCACAATGGGTCAGGTTGGACGGGACCTCAGTGGGGAACCTGGTGCCACCTCCCTGCTTCAGCGGGGCCATCCCAGAGCACAGCGCACAGGATCGTGTCCAGATGCCCCTGGAATATCCCCAGTGAAGGAAATTCCCGGTCTCTCAGGGCAATCTGTGGGAGTCGCTTTTCCTCCTGCCCGGGTGGACCTTCCTGGGATCAGTCCCTGCCCGTTCCTCTGGTGCCATTGCTGGGCCCCCCGGAGCAGAGCCTGGGCCCTGCTCTGAGCCCTCCTTGCAGACAGCGACAGACCGGGCTGAGCGTGCCTCTCGAGGCTGAAAAGCCCCACCCCGTCAGCCTTTCCAGTCACTAAATAAACTCCGCAGCCTCTGCTCCAGGAGCTCCATGTCTCCCTCATCGTGAGTATCCCAGGGCTGGACACGGGAGTGGCCGGATGCGGTCTCGAACCCGCGGCCCCCCGCTCGGCAGCAGGAGGGAGGTGCCGGCGCTGCCGCAAGGGGCGCTGGAGCGCCGAGCGCATCGATCCCCGCCGTCCATCCGTGCATCGGTGCTCGGCTCCCTGGGCAGCGCCCGCCCAGCCCTGCCCGTCCCCCGCCATTTCGCACCGGGACGGGAAGGGAAGGGACGGGACGCGACGCCAGGCGGAGAGGGAAGGGAAAGGAGAAAAAAGGAAGGGACGCGACGCGACCCGGGCACGGTGGGTGCCGGGAGCTCCCGTGGCACGGCCAGCCAGGTACCGCCTATCCCCACCCCGCCGAGTCGGGGCGACCCTCTTCCTTCCTTCTCTCCTTCCCCGTTTTCCCTTCGAGGTGGGAAGTGCAGCCGGCGCCCCTTTTCTCCCCCATCGCCGTTCCCCCTCCCGTCCCCCTTTCCCTCTCCTATCCCGCACCCCCGCTGCTCCCGCCGGCATCCCCCTGAGCCGCATTCCCGGTCCTTCCCGGCGGGAGGGGACAGGTGGCCAACGCCCTGCGGGACCCGGCGCTCGCCCGAGACATCCCCCACCCCTCCCTGAGCCCTCATGGATTTATTTTCCCCCCCCCCCTCCCACCTTTTCTCCCAGATCCTTAAACCCGAAAAGTTGGGGCGGCGCGGGCGCGGCGCTGGCAGGGGCAGAGAGAGCCGGGGCGGGGCGGGCGATGCCCCGGAGCCGCGGGGGTCCCGCAGGCACGGCTCGCCCTGCAATTAAAAATTAATAAAGCCCACCCTAAACTGTGTAGAGGAAGCTGTGCTCGCCCTGTCTCCTGTCCGGGCACTGGAGGCGCGTTCCCGGCTGTGAGCCCCATCCCGAGGGGAGCTGGGACGCTCCGGGAAACCCGGACGGGTTCTGCGAGGCACCGGGAGGAAGCAGCGAGGAACTAAATCCCTGCACGGATTAATTCCTTGCACGAAATACTCTTTTGGCCTTTCCCGGAATTCAGTGCTTTTTACATTTATTTAGTGTATTTTAAAAAAAATATTTTTTAAAACTTATTTCGTGTTCTTTAAATCTTTGTGTGACCGCTGCCTGTCGGCCGAGTGCCCGCTCCACATTCCCTGTGTGTGTGATATTTGAGGAACAGCATTCCCTCATCCCTTTTTGTCTTGTCTTGCAGGGAGGGAGCTGCTTCCCGGTAATAGTAGAGGATCCTGACGCTGAATGAGAAGGCACCGGCAGCATCCTCGTTAGTGGGAGCCCAGCTCTGCTTAATGTTGGTTTCTTTGTCATCAGGTCTGCTAAAAAATGACAGAGTATAAACTTGTGGTGGTTGGAGCTGGTGGTGTAGGCAAGAGCGCCTTGACAATACAGCTAATCCAGAATCACTTTGTGGATGAATATGACCCCACAATAGAGGTAAACACTTTCATCTCATACTTTTTGTGAGGGGAGATTATCAGTTAATAATGGTTCTTGTTTGCTTTTGGACACTTACCACAAGGACAGGGCTTTATAGTAGAAAGAGTTCAGAGATAGATAATGGTCTGCATTGGAGACACAACTGCTGTCTTACTTCTTGATCTGGCTGTGGAACAGCAGCTGCAGTAAAAAATTACCAGTTTTGATTAGTTAAAAGCGTGGTGTTAATTGCCATGTATCCTTGGGCAGTTTGGATGCTTGTGTTTAGGATCTCCATGACAAAGTATTTGCAAACTCCCTTGAAAACGGTTGGTGAAACTCTTCATAGCTTTGTGCAACCTCTTAGATGGGACATTTTTCCTTTGATAAGAAGGAATTAAGAAGATAAATTAGTGGTTGTGAAACGCGGGTGCCAGTCTTTCTCAGCTCCTATCACTGGGATCTGTTTCACACAGGGAGAAATGTGTCTTAGAATGTTACAGTGAATGAAGCAAAAATTGGAGCCTGTTTTGTTTTATTTTTTCTCTGTTGAAACACACCAGTGTGTGTTTTCCTATCTAGAGAAAATGTTACAGCATACCTTCTGGAATGGGTTCTTTGAAATACATGTCTCAGTACCTCAAAGTTTGAAATTGTATTTAAGCTTTAAAAGTTGTGCTGTTTTAAAGGTTTATAATGAGCAGGCAAGCTCTGCTTTTTAAATACAAGAAAAATATCAGTGTTGTCTGCAATCTCCTGTGGATCATTGCATTTAACAACCTCCGACTCTATATAAAGGAGAAATGACACTATAACTTACCCCAGGTTTTTTTATGTTCCCAGCACTGAAGCTCTGCATCTCATGACTTCATTTATATGTTTATCCAGCAAGGCACTTCCAGGCTCACTTGAAGGAATCACAAGGGTTTAAATCTGGGCTTAAAATGGAGACTTGGGAAGTGTGTAGGTAGTGATTTTCAGGGAGACGCAAGCAAGAGGAGCCAGTGCCCCGAGGTGGCACAAATTTAGCGAGGGCCTGAGCACAAACATAGATGTGTTGACTTGAGGTTGTATCATGTGCCTGTGTGTCTTATTGTCTGTCTCTTGCATGGCTAGATAACGTCTTGCTTGCAGTGGATTTTGTGACTAGACCTGTACAGAAAACTGACTTACAGCAGCAGAGCAGCTCTTTCAATTACTAAGATATGAAGTCTTACAATGACAACCCCAAACACTCTATAAAATCACACAAAACTTGCTGAGAGGAGCAAGCCAAATGGGATTTTACCTTTTGCTGTGAAAGGATCTTTGGAGGCTGTTGGTCTTTGATGCTTGTTCATAATTACCTGAGTTTCTCTTAGGTTAGAGGTGTGTTTAAGCACTGCAGAAAGTGCTGTGCAGGTTCCATCTTGTAAGTTGTCATTGTGTAAACAGTTTAGGAACAGAGAAACTTAAATGCCAGTATTCCTGGAGCGCTTGAGGGATTTTGCTATTCAACCAGCTGAGTGATCTGAAGGCCATTAAATACATTTTTAATGTAAAATAATAAATTGGAAATACAGTTCCTTATAGAATGAACCTGAAAATCCCAGAGCTGTGTCTTTAATTCATGGAATCATAAAAGGGTTTGGGTTGGAGGGGACCTTAAAGATCATCTTGTTCCCATGAACAAGGACACCTTCCAGTAGACCAGGGTGCTCCAGGTGCATCTGGCCTCGGCCATTTCCAGGGATGGGGCAGCCACAAAGGCAGTGCTGTGGTCCAGAATCCCTGTGTTCTTCTTTAAAAATGACACCAAATTAACTGGTTATTAAGCAACCCAATAGATTTTGCCAGCGTTCACAGCGTGTCACATGCAGCAGTGTTTATTTCTGCTCCCTTAACAAGTTCTTGTCTACTAGATCCTGTTCTTATCTTGTAAATTCTGAGACCTCGAGGATGGAAACTGTATCTTCCTCCTCCTGGTAACTGGCCTTGTGTGTGCTCACATGTGGGTAAGATATAATTCAGGGCCAACAAGGGCAGGCTGTGATTCGGAGTGGCAAACAAAAATAAAAATTTGGTTTAAATGCTCCAGTTCATGCTTGGGCAGAATCCCACTTGGTTGAGGAGGGTTGGTGATGGTGCTTTCTGTTAGGTGCAGTTGTGATGCTGATCAAAAAACAATAGCTGTGGAGTGGGTTTTAGGCAGTATGAGGAGATAAGGCTAAAATTGCCCTGACTGTTAAATAATTAGGATAGTTAAGTAGTGTCACTACTGTTGTTTGCCACTTACTACTGTTTCTTTTATTGCCATACAGCAAAATACTCCTTTTCCCTGCAGATAGTTAAGCTAAATAGTTTGGGGTAAGATAGAGAAGATAGTTTAATGTTTGTTGTCCATGATATATTTCGTAACTACACAGTTACTGAATAATTCTAAATATTTCCTGTGATTAACAGAATAAAACTACACTTCTAAAATTCTCATGTTGTGAAGACATGATATGGTGCAGCAGAGGAAAAACCACACTAATTACTTAATCACAGGTGCCTTTACAATGTTAATTTTGCTCCTGTTTTTTTGGTGGAATAAACCTAATGATTCAACAGATAACCTGTTTGGAAAATGTCAAATTTCAGGGCCTGCTTGAGTGTTTTATTACTTAAATCTGAGCACAGCAGATGGCAGGGCAGGGGGAGGACTGAAAATGAGTGTTTGGGTGGCTGCAGTTGCTCAGATATCCATGCTTTATGTGTGTTTCACAGTCCAGTGCTTTATTTGAAGGGGATGTCCGAGCAAGGATTTATAGCCAAGTAATTTTAAGTGTTTTATTTTAAATTAAATGGGCAGCAACCACTGTAAATTTGGCGTGAGCAGTTGGGGCAGTGCCCTCTACTGGCCGAGGCTGAGTAAATCTTACTTGTGCTCTGTTGAATTTCTTTCATTTATTAGCTTTTTTTACACTTTCAGGACATTTCAGCTCTAAATATGTGTCGTCTTTTAAATGTCCCAGAGAAAGAGCAGCTCTCATAGCTGCTTGTCAGAGGTTTTGAAATTGGATTAGCCAAATCCCTTGGCTGATGTAGGAATACTGATATTTAAGTCCGTGTTCTTAAATGACCTGTGCCCTCCTGAAACAAGCACCAATATTTAGTAATAGCTTAGTCTCAGGAGCTGCGATATTTTAGCATTAAATCTCTGGTATAATGGAGTTTTGTGGAGTAATAATTACTTGCCTAGATGGGATTTATTAAGCACTGTGGTTTTTTTTAGCTAAATTCCGTACATAGTGCAAAGCTGAGATTTCAGATCACATTTTCTTATCAGTGCTTGTGAGCAGATAGAATTATTACTACTTTAACGTAATTCTTACTGTTTTTTTTGATTTACAAAAGGCCAGTAAAAGCAGGTTAAGCGATCAATGAAATTGTTGGTAGTTACGTACTGTATACTGGGGAGAAACTGGAATTTCACATATGAAGCTGAGTAGGAATCAGGAATTAATTTTCTAGTTTGCATTATTTCTAGTTTGCATTTTGTTTTTACTTAATAGCATCAAATGTGATTTAAGGTTTGATGTTTTGGAAGGGGGAGCGGAAAAAAGGCCAAAAATCAAAGTATTTATTTTTTCACTTGTCTGGAAATCATAAGCTTCAATTTTCTCTCCCACATCTTTCTTTTTCTTCTGCTTTAAATCCCCTCACTAGGTAGTCATAAAGATTTTCTCCCCAGAAGTGGCAAGGCAACTTACCACCTCAAAATAGTAATTTTTGTATCTGTGCTGTGTTTTATGCTGGTGTGTCTTTGCTGCTACTGCTAACATGGTAGGCAGTTCTTAAAATCAATTCTTTTCTCTTAAAAATTATTTTCTTTGATGAAAATTACTTAAAGCTTTTGTTTAGAGCTCAGTTGAGCTCTAAAAGGACTTCCCTTTGAAGTCCTTAAGATGGAAAGGAATAATGCAGGCTTTTCAAGAACTGCTTTTCATATTTTTGAACTAGCAGTCAAATTGCAAGAAGAGAAAATGCAAGCTTTGTAAATATGTCTGGTATGATAAAAGTTCTGCTAGTACAGTGATAAAGGTATCCTGGGACATGGGGGATCTGCTCTTGAATAGCAGTATTGGAATGAAGGTGAATCCTTAGGTTTGAGAATTTTTTGGCCTTGTTTTTTTTCCTTTAAGCAGCAAGATAGAATGTTAACTTTATTTTAAAACACGTCGGAGCTTGTGTGTTTCTCAGCTGTATCAATATTTGAATATGGTTTATACGTTTCTGAAGTAACTTACCTGCTTCTTACCTGAACACTGAATTTGCCCTTCTGTGAAATAAATAGTCCCAAAATCATGTTGGAGGCAAACTTTTATCTTTAAGGTAGACAGTAAGTATTGTTTTACCTGATATTGTGAGCCTTAATGACATTTAACAGTAAATGTGAGATTACAGAGTTGGTTTAGTTTAAAATACTGTCTTTTTACAATTCTCTCCTGATTTTTTCTTAGCATGAGCAACAGGAAAGAATAGAGTCTTTTATAAAATTACAGATGGATAGAGTATCCTAAGAGTAGGTGTACTGTGCCCAAAAATGAGTAGAAAGGTTGTTCTGAATTCACCTTTGCAGCTGGCTAGAATTGCAGTTTTAATTCTTTAATTCCCTTCCCAGTAGCTTAGTTTCACTCCTGTAAAGTGTCAGAACAGCAGCAATATTGTGTTAATCTCTGGCTAAGGAAGCTGAAAGGTGATACCAGGAGCTTGTGTTCGTACCTGTTATTTGTTACAAGAGCTGCTTACTGGGAATAATTCATGGTGCTGGTTGATGACACCTTTTCTAAACTCACTGCCATGGCTTTATTTCAAACACAGAGTTATAGAAGTTATTGGCCATGTAATGCTCACCTTCTCACTGCTAAAGCTGTGTACTCAGAGGCCTGGCACCAAAACAGGGATGTAATAAAATCTAGCTGGTGGGACTTTGTACAGATTTTAGCTACTTGAGTCAGTGACCTGAAAGCTTTGATTTGGTAGCATTGAAATAATTTGTTCTGACATCTCTGTGAACCAGCCCATCAGGGTTTTAATATGGCTTTGTTGGTCTGTCCTGGCTGAAAAGCTTGAATTTCAAATATATCAGCTCAGCTTTGATAACTTAATAACAGATACCATTATACACACCTGCTAAGGCATGCAAAACAGATTTCCTGCCCCAACTGAAGGCTTTGTATTCTTCGCTTCCTTTTCAGTGGCAAAGGTTTTTTTGGAGTTGTCTTACTTGTGCATTCTTTCTGGATTATTATTTTGTGCATTCTTGTAGCATAGAATGAGGGGCAAATTGTAGTTTAAAAAAGAAATTAGTAGACTGAGTGAATTTAAGCACAGTCAAACTTTTTCAGTCCTTCTTCTTGCTAGTAAATAATATGATTCTCTCTGGATTTACTGATGTTCAAAACCTTACCTGCTTGTGGTTAACCAAGGTTTATTTTTTATTTTCCTAGGATTCCTACAGGAAGCAAGTAGTAATTGATGGAGAAACTTGTCTCTTGGATATTCTTGATACAGCAGGTCAAGAAGAGTACAGTGCAATGAGGGACCAATATATGAGAACAGGGGAAGGCTTCCTGTGTGTGTTTGCCATAAACAATACAAAGTCTTTTGAAGATATTCACCATTATAGGTGTGTATGTGAAGAGATAATCCACCAGTTTTTGTATTAGGTGGGCAGGGGGATTGCTCTTCCTCTGAATAATACAGTGGTCTCTCATGAAATAGGAAAAGTCTGAAAATTAACAATATTGCAATTTATTTGTGCATCTGCTATCTAGAATTTTGGGTAATCTGAAAATCTGCTTTGCTCATAAATAAGGTGTAAATTATTGTGACTTAGTATTCTGAGTCAAGACAAAGATAAATTCTGTCCATTCCATTGATAAAATTGTTTGCTAAGATGGAAAAACAGTAGCTGTTGTAATTGTACAGAGAATAATGTCAATTGCTAGTTTTGTTTGGGGCTGGAAGGGAAAATACCTGGAGAAGAATAACCTGTGTGAGCCCTGATGCCTGAGAAGGACGGACACAAAAAAAACAAAGCTCCAATATGACAGGAAATACCAACCTGTTACTATTTTTTTCATATTATCTTCTTTTAAATAATTAGTTAAGAACTCCGCACACACTTTCTTTCTCAGCTACACTAATTTAGAAATAGCTTTGGTGATTACCATAGCAGATTATTTATAACTTAGTTCCTTACTGTTACCCTGTATTCTCCCTGGGTATTCTATTAGAAGCCAATGAAATTCCCACCAAAGATCACTAAGTGCACCAGCATCAGCCTAAGGTTAGTCCCAAACATGTGTTAATCTACCCACAGTTAGGTAATAATAATATTATTAATAATAATAGTATAATATCACAGATGGGTTTCCTGTGGGTTTAGAGGAGGAAGGGAAAAAGGAAAGAAAGATGTTGGTGTAAGGGGAAGAAGGAGCATAGAAGTTTTCATGAGGAATTTTTGTTTTCAAGGAGAGTTGTAGATTTGCATAAGACCTTCACAGTTTCTTTCAGAGAGTGTTGGGTGTTGAGTGCTGGAATCTCTTCTGTGCATTGACAGACCTGTGGGTGACCTTCCTTGGGGTCTCAAGCCTCAACTGGCTTGAGGCTGAACGATCATAAAGAGCTGGAAACAGTGTCTATATTAATTAAGGAGCATATTTGGGAAGGCAGAAGTAATGAAATCAATGATTTTTATTCAACATTCTTCACAAGTGCATCTAGCATCTTTCAAGATGCTTTCTAACTAGTGCTTGAAAGGACTCCTACCAAATTTCTTACTGTAGAGAGCCAGACTAGTGGTCTATTTTAAACCTCCTAAGTGCAGAATTTTTAATGCTGTCTTTTATTAAAGAACAAAATAAAATTACTACCTCCCCCAAAACCAAAACAAAATCAAGACAGCAGGCATAGAGCTTTTGGCAGTGTTTTGGCAAATGGATTGATTATTATGAGTGTTGAATATAAGAGGTAAGTAGCAGGATTAATAGCAGAGCTTCTTAAGCTTATTCTGGTATTAGCTGTTAAAAAGTTAAAAAAAAAAATTAAAAATTTAAAAACCCCAGTGAAATGACATTAATATCTATAGTAGTTTGTAAAATGTCAGGCTTTTGGTTGGTTGGTTTGTTTTTGTTTAGAAAGATGATAAACTTGATGGTGACAGGATTGATCAGTTTATTTTTCAGTGTCTTCCAATAGTGCATGTACACTAGATTAACATAAGGACTGATGTTTGATTCTGTTAATTTAATGTTATAACTGTTTTTAAATCTACCATATAAACTATTAATACTTATTAAACACAATCTTCTCTTTTTCTTTGTTTTTAGGGAACAAATAAAGAGAGTTAAAGACTCAGAAGATGTCCCAATGGTGCTAGTAGGAAACAAATGTGATTTGCCTTCCAGAACAGTAGACACAAAACAAGCTCAGGATTTAGCAAGAAGTTATGGAATTCCTTTCATTGAAACATCAGCAAAGACAAGACAGGTAAAGCTCAAAACTTCCCAGATGCAAAGGCAGAGCTCTCACCTGAATTACCATAATGTTAATTATTCTAAGCATTGACATTTGTTTGGTCATATCAATGGATGCATTTCTGCAGATTTGAAATTCTTGGGGTGTTGCTTTTTTCTGTCAACTTGCTTCTAATTGGTAATTGTCTATTGATGAGTGAGTGATTGATTGGCTTCAAGTGGGCAGACTCGAAGTGAGACCTGGCCTGCTGTTGCTCTCCTCTGTCAGGTTGTTGAAGCATTCTTAACCATATGAGAGGTTTTAGTAGAATAAAAGCACTTCTGCTTAGAGGTGAAATGCTTTTTTTTTCCCTCAGCAAGAGGATTAAACAGACAAACAGTTAATTAGTTTATTCTGCTTTAAGTGTTTTCATTAATAACAAAGGAATAACAAGGAAATAAACTTCCTTGAGGCATTGATTCTCTAATTAGGGGGACATACTTGATACACCTAAGCAATTGACCTTCAGGCTATGTCTGAAATTCCTGAATTAGTTATTTGTGTAAAATGATACTTTTCCTAAGACTTCTCAGCTAACTGTTGGTTTGTTGTAGCTCACTGGTCCTTTCAGTGCCTCTCTTGGGCTGAGAGAGGACGTAGGTGCCAGAGTGGCACATCTGAGTTTTCAGGAGAAGAGAAACTCTGGATAGAGGTGGAACTGGTTCAGTACTTCTGGAAGAAAGCAATCTTGAAAAATAGTGGTTGGTGGTTTGTCTTCTAAGAGCTGAGATTGTACTGTCAGTACAAATTAGATCAGGCCTGAGTGGCTCCTACTCTGCATAATCGGAAGTGTTATGTGCAGGAGTTCAGAAGGTAAATAAGGGCAGAATGCTGCAGTTTGAGTAACTGCTAAGAGTTTCTGTAGAGATTCAGCTACATCACTTGGCAGAATTTCCTCATAGTTTGTAAGGTGTTTTTGGATCTGAGAAGAGAATATTTTATTAGTGCAAATTTGCTCCACCCACCCACCCAAGGTTTTGACAAGTTGAAACATGGGCTAATTAGTAAAACTTCACAAAGCAGCGCTAACTTCTGGTAACAAAGAAAGTCTCTATTAGGTAGGATTTAAAAAACCAAAGCAGAATTGCCAAATTTGAATGACTGACAATAAATTAGGCCACACGACTGTGCTTAAGAAGGGGGCATACAAATGGACTGAATAATGACAGTGGCTTTGTTTGGAAGGTGCTGTATTAGTGGCTGTCATGGAGATAGGAGGGTGAAAAAATAACTCTGAAATTATATTTAAAGTTTGAAACAAAAGAAGTGCTGCACCAACATCTAGGTTTTACTTTGTTCTGTCTGTCTTATACAGCAACAGGTTTTGCTGGGGAAATACTCTTTTGCATAGCCACTTCTGTTAAAAGGGGTATTTTAAAATAAAGATGCCCAATAGGCTGTTTAGAGCCTGTTGGATTTGAAAAGTTGGCACCACTAGTGGTAGCTGCTGATTCTTTCCCAATGTAGAGCATGTTGTGCTATGAAATTCCTTCATAGGATGCCGTGTAAATAAAATATTTTTGGGAAGATAAAAGGGCGTTGGAGAAAGAACTGCAATTTAATTATAGCAGGAGGATCTAAATTTTAGTGTATGTGGTTGTATATACATGTGTGTGTATGTGCATGGAATGATTTTTCAGTCACTCTTGCATATTTATAAATATGTATATATATATATACACACACCTTCTTCAAAATTAATTTTAAATTAGGGGATTCGGACTGTTTTGTGACCTGCATATGGCCCATGGGCTATAGTTTTATTCTCTCTTTGTTTAAAAGTCAATATATAAATAAAACTCGGGTCCTCTCTGTCCTCATGGAGAACTTCCAGATGTGAACAGGTGCAGCTGGTGGTCTTCTAGAGCCCGTGGGAAGTCTTCTATGAATCTTTTGAAGTAGGAACCTTCTTTTCCATTCCTGTCCTCATCTTCCATCACATGGAAATACCATCACTATTGCCCTGCTGAAAGGCACCATTTTCCTGCCTCTGCCCTTTCCTGTGCACAGTTCTGCCGGAGCTCAGAGGGAATCAGAAATGTTTCTGCAGGAGAAAACTATGAAGGTGGAAATGGGAGGGAGTTGACGGAATAGACTTTTTTGATTGCCAAGACACTTTTCTAAAAGGATGGCACTGCATGCTCGTGCAGGGTGATATCTCAGCTCAACTAAGTCTTTAAGATTTTCAAAACTTTTCAGGCAAGGACAGAAAATAGAAGAATATTGAAATGAAGTACAGAAATAAGTTGTTCCAGAGGTTAGGGTGTTTGGGTTCTGACTGGGAATAAAAATGCAAACTTCAAGTCACAGCAAGAAGAGTGTGTTTTAAGCCAGATCCCTCTGTGAATTTTCAAACAAAATACTGAATTCATCAGTGAAACCTCACTTCAGAGGGCCCTACAACTTGAATAGAAATCTACAGATTATTAATATTTTCAGTAAGACCACTGACTGAAATCAGTACAATGTAATTTATGAAAAATTGTGATACTCCTGTTTCTGAATGTATGCAAGTGGCAGTACTGGTGGTTTTGTAAGGCCATGAGCATTTACTCATCCTTTCACAGTCCTTATGGAGAAGTGGATGAATGGCTTAGGTTTATTTTGATTGCTGATTTTGCTTTTCTCTGTTTGGCATAAGCTTTATATTCAAGTTCTTCCCCGTCTACGTGAGCATGTAGTTCCCAGTATTATCTATTATTGATAATCTCAATGAGAGATGAGCGACAAACTTGATTTATCCCCACCAAAGCTGCACCTGCCATTCTTTATTGGGCTTCCCCTTGCCTGGGAGTTACGCAGGGAAATGCTGTAGGGCCAAACCACCCCAATGTGGTTTGACTGTTGGGCTTTGTTTCCCTTGGAACATTTCAGCTTTCTTGCTGGTATTGGATTCACAGGAAAAGCAGATGAATGAGAATTATTGCAAGCATAGTAAAGTGTTTCCCAGAGCTTGAGGTCTCATTATTTAGAATATGCTTAAACACACTTTTGAAGTGTGTAATGAAGAAGTTGACCTAAATCACCAGAACACTGTTAAAAAAAACCTTTTGGTTATTTCAGCTGTCTGATATACAGTAGGTTAGGTCCAGCCTTGTGCTCAAACTAAGTTGAGAACCTGTGCCTGATCTGGTGAAGTAACTGTGGCAATATTTACAGAAATTAATTTCTACATCTCTACATCACTTAAAATTCATGGCTAACTGTTTGCTTGAACCATTTTTAGGGGTTTGTCATATCTGTTTCATGACACTGTATTACTCCAAGCCATTTTTAATCCAGTTCTTCTGTACAGGTTTTATCTTAAAGCATTGTTTTCAATGAGTTTTAACTTGGTCAGACTTTTTACACAGTTTTTTCATGTACCTTGTCTGTTGTAAGGTAGAACATTTCTGGAAAAGCTTAGTCCTCCCCCAGGGACAAAACTCCAAGGGAAGAAAGTTTTGGTTGCTTTTAGGAGATCAGCTGTGATCAAGTGTTTAAGGATGGGAACAAAACAGTTTTGGGTTGTCAGGGATAATTTTCATTGGGTTCCTTTAGGCACTACAGAAGTGGAACTTGTGAAAATTCCTGTTTGGGTCCGTGTTTGAAACAGCCTTCCTTTGCACATGGTCATATTTTAAATTGAGTGTTTGGCTGTCATTCAGGAGGCAAAAGCACCTCGAAAACATTGCCTCAAGGTCCTGGGTTCCTCAGGCTGTTTAGAAGTTTTGAAGTTTTTAATAACTGCCAAAGGCTATTTTTGCTTCCAGCTCTGACAGCTAGAATAACTGGTTAGTCCCCCTTTATATATATGGTCATTGCTTATTGAAGGAAAAAATACTAGAGAGTCTTGAATTGGTATTAAAATGACTTAAGTTTGTAGGATTGGTATCTGTCTCTTTAAAATGTTACCTTGTGCTAATGATATAAGCAAATATGTGTCTGTACAGATTTTCTTTCAGAATAATCTCTTTCAGCAGGGTTCATAAGTCTATTCTTGGTGGTGGCAGTAATAGCAATTTCTTTTCTCACTCTGTATCTCTCCATCTCTCTGCATTGCTAAAGCAAATTACAGCTCCTACTGGTGATGGGAAAGTTGGCAATAAATGTTGACTCAACAATTGTTACCTAATTTTTCATGTGAAAGCTCCATAATCAAATTACATTTTTCTACTGCAAAACAGTAGATTTGCAAAAATGTTGATCCTTGTACAGCCTGTGCTTTGGCACATAGCAGCTGATGAATGTTTGCTGTTCCCACTTCAGAAAGAGACTTCCATTCCTTCCAGAAAAACATGGAAGTATGAGCTTTACTTGGATTTTGCCTGTTTTAGTGGCTTTCCTTACATTTTGCAACCTGTCAGACCTGGAATGTAAGACTTGGCCATACTTGACTGCATCCTAAGAGGGCACATTATGTCTATACAGGGAAGTACAATCCAAAAAATAAATCTAATTCATTTAATCTTCGAATTGAAGAGGCTGTAGTTTAGAAGAACCCTCAGATAAGCAACAATATGTTAAAAGTAAATGTTCCATATGATAACCTGTGGCACAGGTCATGCAAAATGACCCAGTAATTGTGGCAGTAAATGCTGGCTGGCTTTTCAGTTATTCAGTGCATAATACGAAAATGGAGAGAGAATTTATGGAAAATCTGCCAAATAAAAGCCCAGACTGCCCATTGGTAGTAATAAAGTTTTGGGGCTTAAGCAGTTGTACTGCTTACCACAATCATCAGTGTGTCCTGGCTTTATTTCCAAATGATGAGTTTGTTATTAAATTAACAGCCCTGTTGATCTGATCGAGGAGACAAGTACTGAGATTGATAGTAAGGCACAGGAGAGATTTGCTCTCCCCTTCAAAAGCTGCAGTGGAACATTTTTCATCTTGTTCTAATAAGAACATCCTCAGAGATTGATATAAATCATGAAATTTATTCACAGGTATGCTAATTTTGAACTATTATAACTTAGAGCTGGTGCTGTTTCTCTTTATATTGTATTTGGTTAAAGATGTCTTCAGTCTCCATACGTTTTTTTGTTGTTGTTTTTTTTAATGCTTGTGGTGTCATATCCAAGTGGCCGAAATGCAGAGCTGCAGAAAAGTAAGGTGTGGGACTGGAGAAGTAAAACATGTAGCTCTGTGTCATCCCTAGAACCCATGAGGAACATTTCTGCAGCAAATTAAAATCTGAGCAGCAGAACTTCACAGATTGTTTGCATTTAGTTATTGTTATGGGACCCTCGTGGTTGCTGAGTCTGGCCCAGAGGAACAGATCAGGTGTGTCTCGTTGATGTAACAAAGATCTTAAAGATTACAATACTGAACATTTGCTGCCATGGCTCAGATACCACTTTTCTTAAATTAAATGACACAGTGCTTGTTTCACAAAGTTAGTAGCTTTAAAAACAACACTACCCCAAACTTAGGATTCTTAGAAAATTCTATTTCCTTATAACCACTTAAGAAATCACCTGGATGGACTTCTTTAATACTTTGTTAGCTTGATCCATGCATTTTTGCAAAGTTCCCCTTCTTGCCTAAAGAAGAGGCTTGCTTTTCTTCGCCCAAACAGTAATGTGTTCTCAGTTTTCCTCAAAACTGCAAGTGGGTGCTTTAACTATGTGTGTTCATAAGTAGCCCCTAGTTCACAATCTGTTAAGGTTTTGTGCCTCCTGCATACATCCATGCCCACAGAAATGTGGGAATAGTTCAGTAACAAAAGCAGTATCATTTTCAGCAATGGAAGAAAATAAGTCTTACTCTTTTTTTGGCCCAGCGTTACTATGCACAAAAGAAAAGCAGTGCTTGAAATGTAGATATTAACAATAATTGGTAATCAATAAATGTTGAATTAAGCTTGAATTAAGTATTTATCAAGCAGCAGATGAGCAATCCCAGCATTTTAAATACATAAACCCATTTACTTTTCTCAAGTAAAGCTCATAATTTCAGTGATTTTGTTGTGATTTATTGCCCTTCCATGGGTGTCCCATCTTGTCTCAGTCATTAACAAAGCGATTTTTAAGGAGTTGTGTTTTACAATGCAGAGAGTGGAGGATGCTTTTTATACATTGGTGCGAGAGATCCGACAGTATAGAGTGAAAAAAATCAGCAAAGAAGAAAAGACTCCAGGGTGCGTGAAAATTAAAAAATGCCTTGTAATGTAACAGGGTAAGTTTGTAATGTACCAGGGTAAGGGTTGCAAATCACTTGCCAAAATAAAACTGATTGAGGGTATCTTGCCAATCAGATGTTTTGTGGCTAATCAATGACAATTTCAGATATAAAACCAATCACATTTCAGTGTCCTGAATATGGATTTGCTTTGTTTTGTGGGGTTTTGATAAATGGAATAACAAAAAGTCTTTGCCGCATGTTGAATTCTCCAGCTGGGAAATGGAGGGACCATTCTGAGTGGGAAGAAGTTAGGAGGAAGTTTTATTAGGAATATATTGCAGATGCTGTTGAAGTGAATATTGGCTGAAGCTTCAGGCTGATGAACTGGGAGGAAATGATTATAGCACTTAGAAGTCCTCCTCAGATTCAGAAATAGGAGGTTCCTAATCCAGCAAAACAGTATTTGACTGGTGTACAGGATTTCTTAATTCTCAGGCCCTTTTTTATGCCATGCTTTTTTTTCCTTGTTCTTCCCCAGCTTAAAAAATGTAACCTTACAATTTCCAGGATTTTTTGTGCAATTACAATGCCGTGAGTGATCCAGATTTGGACAAAGTAGGGTTTTACCTTTTTTTGAGAGCCTTTACAAGAGGTGGGGGTTGAGCAACAGTGAAGGAACACTGGAGGAGAGAGGGGGCTAAGCCAAAACCAACAAGAATGCAAGAAAAAAACCCAGTACCCAAATTCTCACAAAATCTTTTTTTTAATCTATATATTGCACTGTTAGAAAAAGGGGAGGAGGTGAGGACAGAAGAAACTGGTATGGAGGAAGTACATGTCTAAATCACTTCCAGGGTTTTTTGAACAAACTATTGGAGCAGCTCCTTGCAGATATTCCTATCCCATTAATTTTCTACCTTCTATTGCACCATTCCAGAGAGTAAGTTGTTACTCCTTATATGCTTGTCCAACTGGAGGATGACCTGAAATTTCCCATTTTGTAAAAGAAAAACTGTTCATTTTTCAAGGTATGTGTTTGTACTTCAGAATATGTGGCAGAGAAGTAGTAGAATTTGGCTTGTGTCCTCCAGAGACTGTCGCACTGTGGGAATATTCTTCTCAGTGAGGGAGTTTTGTTCTCTTTGTGGGGAAGAAATTTTGATTCATATCAGTTTTTACTAGATCTGCTCAGGCTTGTTAGTCTCAGCTTTTAAATGATGAATAACTGTTCAGAGGTAATTATTTAGTTGGTTTTTTTTTCCTAAAGAAAATGATGGAGTCCACTTTCCTGGAGATGTACAGGAAATGATTGTATGTCACTTAACATCGTGACGTAGTTGACAAGTTGCTGATCAGTTAGACATTGGACTTGGTGCTCTAGGAGGTCTTTTCTGACCTTAATTATATTATTCAATCACTTTGTGGTACTCTTTGCATCACAGGTTTCCTTTGCAAGCAACTGGAAGCTTCAGTCATGAAGCTCCCTAGTCTTGCATCCAAATATTACTAAAATTGATGCCATCAAAACACCTTGTGTTATCCTTCCCCGCCTATCAAAAACAACAGAAGCTGGGCAAGATGACTTTTGATGAGAGCATTAGAAATTAAATTGCTTAAGACCTGTAGCCTTCTGGAAACCAACTTTTTAGATACTTGATGTGTTACTGTTATAACCATACCACAGAGTAGAATTATTTTTTTTTATACTGGGACTTTAAAGATCCTGAGATCTGTCTGCTTTCCCTTCCTGTTGGGAGAATGAGAATAGGATGGGAGGAATTGTGGTTTTCAGTGGAAGGATTTTTGCAGATTGCAGAGTTCTTGTTTATGTCTCAGTGAACACATGTTTTCTTTCTACCAGCTTCCTACTTTCTGATGATGATGTCCAAGAGAAGTATTTTTGGGGGATTTTGCATCTTTTTTTCCAGTGAGGGAAATCTTTTGTCAGCAGTGGACATTGTTGACTTTTGGATGTTTGTTGTGTTTTCTTTTTTTCCCTGCACCCTGTTTAGAAAATAGTATTGGATTTAAGGCTCTTGAACTTCAGGAGTCTGCTTAGAAAAGGAATGATTTGCCTTTATTCCGAAGTGAATTCTACATGGTATTGATATGCTTTTTCAGCAATTTTGTATTTAGAGAGTTAAGCTGGAGGAAGCACACTCCGAAATTACTATGGCACAGCTGTAGTTCAGTAGTGATTTGAGTGAAATGAGAAGTCTGATGTTTAACCCAGCCTGGTTTGTTTTACTTTCCAGTCAGTAAAAGAATGTATTGTTTCAGTGTGATGTGTAGTAGGTGATTAAGGAGAGCAGCACCTCATGGTGTGAACCTTACAGCTGGGATTTTAGACTTCAGAAATATTCATTGTAACACAGACTGCAATGATAGTATTCCATGAATAATCAAGTTGGACTGTTCAGAGTGTTTTTCTCCCTTTTGGAATAGTGTTTATCTTCTTCCTGCCTGTGGGATGCCTTCTTAAGTTATATTAATCTTCCACAAGGAAACTGAAAACTTTGACTACCCAGACTGCCATGAACTGCTGATGCTTTCCAAGAGTTTCATTCCTTTGGCTGTTATTCAGTAAAGCAGAAAGGACAGAACATCTTTTGCTCAGCTAGCAGGGAGAAATCTCTGAAACTCCATGTGAAATCCTCAAAATAACTCTTTTTTTTTGAAAGCATCAGATCTTTAAAATAAAAAGCATGCTACATGCAGACGTCTAGATTATATAATCTGGGTTGAGCTGGGTTAATAGGGAAAAGTTTGAGTTAGAAAAGTTCTAGATTTGAATTTAAAAATGCCTAAGTTCTTGATTAAACTGCAATTTAATGGCTTCCTTCCATAGTACTGCAGAGGTGTACAAATAACTTCTATTCCTCGCAGCTGACGCATGTGTATGTATATATGCATTATATATTAAAAAAATACAAGAAAGAACTACAAATTAGAAATTGTGTAAGGCTTATTTTTGGGACTGGGATTTTAAGGAATTCCAAATTCCTTATGAATTTGGTGTTTGTTATTGCCAGCCAGGTTCATTGCTCAGTCTCATGTATGCTTGTGGTGGTGCAGCCACATCTCCAGACTTTTCTGCAGCCATGGGACCATGTGGGGCTCCAAAAGCAAACTTGTAGCCACGAGCAGGCTGTTCCTGTGCGATCAGTTCTGTTGTTTCTGTTCCCTCTGCCCTTTGGAAGAACAAGGGCCAGGAGCAAGGCCTGTCAGTGCACTTTTAGTGAGGCTCTGGGGTTTAGTTCTGAGTCTGCACAGGGAATTGTGAGTTTCTAATCTAAGCCTGAATTTAAAACTCTCATTCAGTACCTCTTAACTTCCCCGAAGGCTTGCACACAATAAGTGCATTGTCAGAGGGAGGAAGGTCAGCTGCCTGCAGTCCCTTCCTACTGAAAGAGCTGACTGGAAAGGTTGGCAGTCTTTGATCTCACAGCATTGATGCCTTTAGGGACCTTCTGGAGACAGAGTATCCACTACTTACATTTAAAATTTAATGGGCAGGCTGAAAAGTGAAAGACCTCCCTTTACCTTGTGTTCTCCACTTCCGACTCACAATTGGTCTAAGCACAGTTTTGTATGTCATGTTCTGTTAATGACCTGAATTGAAGATGAATTGTGGCAGGACCAAACATAATCAATAATTAGTGAGGCTTAGTCTACAAAGGTGTAAATGAAAGGATGAAAGCCAGGTCAGTTCTGTAACCTGATCTGGTGAGAGGTGTCCCTGCCCACAGCAAGGGCTTGGAATAAGATGATCTTTAAGATCCCTTCCAACCCAAACCATTCTATGATTCTGTGTTGCAGCATGTGCTGTATTTAAAAGATACTCATCTTACTAGGTAGAAAAAAAATTTCAGCCTTGATTGGGAAGTTGTGTGTTTAAAGGATCATGATTGTATCTAGGTATTACTTTGTACAAGTTATTTTCTCTGCATATATTTTAAAACAAGTTTAATGAGGGAGGATTTCTTGTTTGAAGACTTAAATTGAAGGTTTTAGGTGTGTCTGATTTGAAGGCACCAACTGAAAGCCAGTTCTGAAAGGTGGTTCTATAAGGCAGTGTGAACAGTCTTGGGCAGAGGTTGTTCTTACATGGTTCTTGTGTTTGAAGTATGAAACTGTTGTTTTGTCTGTTGTGATTGATTCTTAGTGCTGTCCTCCCCCTTCTTAATACTGAGACCTGCAGTGGAATCATGAACTGTTGTTCTATACCATTTTCCTATTTGAACATTGCTACATATTGTCTGTGTGCATTAATGCTGAAGCTGTAAACAAAATACACTAGTTCTCTCCAAAGTAATACGAGGTATTTTTAATTTTCCAAAAACTAATGAGTGACCTGACCTTTTGCAGCAGTAAGGCTATTTTCCCACTAGGCATCCATTTTACATTGGCCAGTAATGCCTCAAAATGTAGAACAAGTTGTTTGCATGGTCTTGTAATATGCAAAAGTGTGCTATTAATATTGAGAGATACACTGCCAAGGACTTTGAACATCAGTTGTGTGTAAATCTTTTATGAACTTGAAGGTTTTAAATAAATTTAGCTTATACTGAGTGCTGCTTTTTAAGTGAAGCTATTTCACACTTCCCTGTTGTTTGGACTTGTCATATTAAGTTTCATCACCACTTGGAGTTTGGCTGAACCAGTAACAAATTAGGTGATTTTTGGCTTTTTGTTTTTTCAGAGTTCATTTTCAGTTCTTTACTGAAATAGGAATAGAGGAGGAAATGCAATGTAATTTTGTTTTTGGCAGCTTGAAGGCAAACTCATGGCTGAATTTCTAGATCTAGTTCTATAGTGATGCATTTGGCTGCTGTAAAACAGGAATATTTCTCATCTATCTAAAAGATATAAAGAGTAAGGCAGGAAAGAATCAAGAAAATTTTTATTTTAAAGCTTTTATAACTGTATGTACTCAAATTATTAGATGTAAAGGCAGACTGACAACATGAGTATTTTAGTGGGATTTGAAGCAACATGATAGCAAGGCCATAAATTGTTTCCCATAAGTAAGTTGTAACAAAGTACATTGTACAAAGTTGTACTTGATAGTGGTT
This sequence comes from Pseudopodoces humilis, assembly GCF_049639895.1. NCBI lineage: Eukaryota > Metazoa > Chordata > Aves > Passeriformes > Paridae > Pseudopodoces > Pseudopodoces humilis. Next base: position 14,383,179 of record NC_142204.1, read on the forward strand.
CATATCGGGCTTTTGGATATGCTGGTCTCTTTAGATCAGAGTTAATTTTGGTCAGCTGTAATTACCTCTGAAAATAATGAGAAACTACTCAGTGTGAACAAACATCAGCTTTTGTGACTGTAGCTTAAGTCTTGGAGCCATGGAGATTTTATGTGATTGTCAATCAATGTGTTTCAAGTGTCCTTAACTTTTGAAGTTGAATAGAATGACGTATCAAATAACTTGTCACTGGGACGTGGGATTGATTTGATTGATTTGCATGTGTAAAGATTTATAAAACTGGTGTGATTATTGTACCAATGTGCCTCTGATAAATCATCAGAATATGTGGATAAAGCATATCTGTGTCTTTGGTATTGAATTATTGGTACAAATATTAGAATTCATATTCCAAAATTGTATATAGATTATTAAAGCATAAATAAAGATAGTTAATGCCTCACAACTTCCCTGTGAGGGTGCTGAGGCCATAGTACACATTGCCCAGAGAAGCTGTGGCTGGTGCATATCCCTGGAAATGTCCTAGGCTATATGGGGCTTGGAGCAAGCTGGGGTAGTGAAAGGTGTTTGGGTTGGAATGGAAGATCTTTAAGGTACCTTCCAATCCAGGCCATTCTATGATTCTGTGATAACATATACTTATAACCCAATTGTGAGGTGCTATTATATAAATACACACTCTGTATGATACTTTTCTAGCTTGAGGTGGAGCAAGGTGTGCTCTTGGAGACGGAAGTGAGGGCAGGATACACTTCATTACCTTCCCTCCCACATCAACAATGGAATTTCACCTGTGGAGCACCTGTGAGTAACCTGCAGGCTGCCCTAAGCCTGGTTTAGGAGCAGCTGAGGGACAGGGCAGCAGGTGTCAGCTCCTGCTGGTACCGAAGCAGCTCCCTCAGGTGATTGTGTCAGTGCTGCTCAGAATTCCAGAGAGGAACAGGATTAGTCCTGCAGCCAGGATTCATTGTTCAAAGGATGCCAGGCAGGAAAATGTGTGGATGGAATCCCCGTCTGAACCTGATCTTAATTTGTGTCTTTCTGTATCTTTTCAGGGTGTTGATGATGCCTTCTACACATTAGTTCGAGAAATCAGAAAACACAAAGAGAAGATGAGCAAAGATGGTAAAAAGAAGAAAAAGAAGACAAAGACAAAGTGTATAATTATGTAAATACAATTTATCCTTATTCTTAAGAAGTACTGAAGTAATTTTGTACATTACACTAAATTATTAGCATTTGTTTTAGCATTACTTTACTTTCTGCTTCATGATCCTGTTAGCTTTACCTGAATGCTTGTTTTAAATGACAGTGGAAACTTCATTCCTCTTAAAGTGCCAGTATTCTTTGACTGTTGGTTCTTGAACTAGCAATGCCTGTGAAAATAAAAAAAAAACCAACAAAAAAAAAACAACAAAAACCCAAAACAAACAAAAAAATACCCACAGAAAGCCTGAGAACTGTCTTAGGACTCTTTGGTGCATGCACAGTTGCTAACTTCCTATTTTTCTTACTGATTGTGAACTTCTGTTCTGTGTGCAAAGCAAACAAATGATGCTCTACACATTTTAACATCCCCTCAAAATTTTTGGGTTTATAAATTTGGTTGGGAAAAAGGACTAGTTAGCAAAAGAAGCTTTCATTTCAGCCTTTCCTTTATTTTAGACTGATTGCAATAGAGAGAGACCAGAAGCCTTTATAGTCTTCCTGTAGATTTTGCTTCTAGGCATCTAGTCTTGTAGCATTTCAGATCAACTTTAATGAATGTAAAAAGAAAACTTTCAAAAAAAAATTTCACTGCAATTTGTCACGGTCACTCCTTAAATACTCTATTTTTTCTATAAAAAATTAAAAATAAAAAAAATTTTTAGAAAGACAACAATGCACACCTGGCAATGGAAAAAGTAAAAGTTCTAATTAGGTTGATTTGCTATTGTTAATGCATTGCTTTAAGAGCTTCACTGAGTTTTTGTGTCTGAAGAGCAAGGTGAAATCCCCCTGTGTCAGAGCTTTGAATAGCTTTGTTCGGTAGAGTCAAGATTTCACCCTGAGTGTCCCTAGGAAATACTAGAATGCCTTAACAGAGAAATTGATTCAAATTCTTAGGTTAATTCATACATGGACCCAGAATTTACCATAAGAATTAAATCAGAATCAATCCTAAATTACACAGTGGAGTAAAACCATTCTTTTTTTTCCCCCCCAAGAGTGGCATTAAATACTTCCAGATGCCCATTTTGTGAAAAATAGGGGAGAAATTCTAAATTCTAGTAACATCAAATGAGTGAATGAAAGAGTTGAATTTAGCTGCTTCATGCAAATAATTTTGAAATCCACTATGCCATGGAAATGGTGTGGAATTTGCACAATCTGTCAGCATAGAACATGATTTCCAGAGTCAGTGTTGTTTGTGTGATGTCTGTGAAGTATAGATTCAGTGGTTGGTGAGTGGCATTCCAGTGTCTAGGCTGTCATGAAGCTGCACCAAGAGTTTAATGTTGTCTTTCTCTGTGATTGTCTTGTGATTTTTGTTCTTTTCTCCCACCACTTTTTTTTTATTATTATTATTTTTAATTTTTTTTATTCTTCTGATTGGAATTAATGCAGGATTTTTGCAGGAGCTTTCACTTTTTGGTACTGCAGTAGACCTAGTTATTCACTGAAGTATGAGCCAGTAGTTCCAGTGTTTCCAGTTCCTAGTGTCTCCCTGTAAATGTGGAGTTGTTTGTTTCAGGAGAGCTTTGGTTCCTGAAGGTGCACTTCTTCACAGGAGCTAACTCAGCTGCAGAGTGACACTGGAAGGTGTGACTGGTGTACCCAAAAAATAGATCACAAGACATTGAAGTAGGACAGTTCAGGACACTGGAAAACTTGGAACAGGGTATAGTAGCATTGCCCTAACCTAAGGTATTCCATGGAAATTTTACACAGGTATGTAAAAATTGCACTGTGTAACTCGGACCATTTCTGTGAGAAGTATTATTTTGCTTCTATAAAAAAAAAATCCCAGAGTGACTGTTGTAGGTGGGGACCTGCAAAGCTGTCAGGGAACAGAGTATCTGGATTGCTCCATATTCTTTAATTCCATTGTGTCTGGGAGAAATCAGGCCTTTTCCTGCCTGTGCCCACCATTCCCACCCTTCACCAAAATCCAGACCCCTCCACTCCTCTCAGCTTCAGTGTGAAATGTAGGTTAAGAAATATTCTGAAAAACATTAGCAGGAGAACCTAACTTTATACTGTAAGGACCAGTAAGGAGTAAGAACAGATTCTTAACGTCACAAAATATTTCAGAGCTTCCAAGGTTAAAATGTGTCAGAGACAGTTATTTGCACATTTTATATACTCTTGATAATACATGAAGAACATAGCAAAAGTGGGTTGTAAGTCTTGAGCAAATGAAAGTAATCTTAAGGTTACTTTAATTTTGGTAACTGAGTCACACTGCATGTGAAATTAGGGCTGGTCTAAAATTCTGATATTAATTTAACAAAGAGCTGTTAGGAGAATTTGTAGCTGAAATGTCTTCATCAAAAGTGGATTTCGGTAGCTCTACTATAAAGCTATATATGAACCAGTGTTGGAGTTTTTCAGCAAAAGTGAGCTGTGGCTGCCAGTCTAATTAAACTAGTACAAAATCCATTTAGATTAGCCCTTATTTACTTGAAAAAAAAACCCAACCCAACCCCATCCTTGCCACTGTCATGCAGTTTTGTCTTCCTGTTAAGATTTGGTGAAGCAGGTTGGATTGTAGCTTGCACAAGTTGCTCCATCATCACTGCCCTGTTTGAGATGCTTCCACAGAACATCCTTGGGTGCTGTGTGTCCTGAGAGCAGCTCCTGAGCCTGGGAGTCACTGCCCACGTCACCATGTCAAACTGCCATGTGTCAGGGAGTAACACCTTCTTACAGTAGCTTTATGTAACTCTGCTAAATACCTGGATTCTTGGTTTGCTCCAAAAGGAATTACTCTGACCAGTTTCTGTGCCCTGAAAGTTTCTGCTACTTTTTTGCTGTGTGGGCCTTGTTACAGTAACAGGATAATGGGTAAATACTGACACACACAATCTTCTGCTCTTGTCTAGACTATGAAGCAATACAATTATTACCTTCAAAGACCATCAAACTGTAAAACAAATCATTGTGTCTCAAGTTTACATAAAGCTACATAGACGGTAAATCTTTCCTAACATTTCTTTATTCCACTGTCTTGTGTTTTCATGTTGAAAATACTTCTGCTTTTTCCTCTTGAGTGCCAACTTCTTACTAGAATGACTTCTTAATGTAATATGTTTACCTGGAATGTATTTTAACTATTTTTGTATAGTGTAAACTGAAACATGCACATTTTGTACATTGTGCTTTATTTGATGTGGAACATATGCAGTGTGATCCAGTTTTTCCATAATTTGGTTGTGTGACCTAGGAATGTTGGTCATGCCAGACATTAAGTTAAAAAAGGAAAAAAAAAAAGACCACTGTTTGTTTTAAAATTTTTAATGTTTTTAGGAGTATGTGCTGTGAGGTGATCTGGAATTTGTCATTTTTTTGTCAAACTGTACTGCTCCTATTTATTGTAATGTAATAAAAAATAGTTATTGTGAATGTCTGTCCCAGCTTCCTTTTCTTGTGCAAGAATTTCAGGTAACAGGGCATCCCACAAATTCCATGTGCTTGGCAGTTGTTCTCCATTCTGTCTTGTACTTCTGCTGGTGCTGCCTGTCCCAGAGCTGCTGTCCTTGCCCCCCTTGGTGTCCCTGTCTCTGAGAGGGGTGGCTGCTCAGAGCAGGTAGAAGTGCAGAGAAGCTCAGTTGATGTTGAAGGAGTTTTTCACATCAGTGTGGTGGCAGAAACTGGAGCATGTGCGTTTCATCACAAGCTACTGTAATCTGCCATCACTTCTTAAATTCTGTCCTAGAATTCTGTGAGGATGCTGCTGCATTCCCTGCTCCCTCCTCAGGCAGCTGTAATCTCAGAAATGCTCATTCAGCACCTGGGCTGAGGTTGTCTGGAGCTCTTCAGGAACAGTTTCCAGGAATTGGTGCTGTCTGAAGAGCTCCTGCTTTGTAACCAACAGCTTTGGAAACTTATTTTGCCTGCCCGAAGAACACCCTTAGTGGAACAGCGTTTTTGCTTTTGAAATTCCAAAGGACGTTACTGACCTGGATTGTGGTCAGGATGGAAAACTGCTGTGGTTTTACATAATCACACATACATACATAATAGTATGTATACATACATACATAAACCCACCTCTCTTGTGACCCTATAAAGAGTGGGCCTGAGTGAGGCCCTCAGAGCTCTCCTGGACAGCAGTGACCAGAAATCTCCCTCTGTGTGGCACCTCAGAGCCACTGAACTCCTGTTTACTGTATTTGGAGGACCAGCAGTGACAACAGAGCATGGAATGATGATGCCGCCTTTCCTTGAGGCTCAACCCTTCAGCCACTGACAAGATGCAAAGGTATCCAACCTAAGTGCTTCAGTGAATTCCAGGGGAATTGTATACCTTGTACATACTCCTTCAGGACTGTTTGTGTGGATATGCTATAGAAAAATGTACAATGGATAGTGCTCTCAGAGATTCTAAGTACTGTAGATCTGCAAGTAACTCAGGCCTACAAGTGAGTTGCTATTGTGCATATGAGAAATTCTGTATGTTTTAAATTAAACTATGGACTAAGTGCTGTTAAAGCTTCAGGCATAAACCACTGGTCAGATCTGGGGTTCAGTTTTGCATGGGGGTCCACTCTGAACTTTGTGATTCAACAGGAGCATCTCCCTTATTCCTTTATTCCTCTGATCCATACCCTTTTCCATCCTTACCCTTTTTTATATCCTCAGCATCCTCAGAGATACATTTTGGTTGATTTTGGTTTTAGATCAATAGATTGTAGATTCTAGTTTGCTTTTTCTTTGGGCTTTAACTATCTAGTAAATAGTGGAGTGAACCTTGTTGAATGGACTTTGTCACACTTTTGCTTTTATATTAAATCTGGTTTTGCTGATGCCTTTGCTGGCAATTCTTTGAGTGATCTTAAAACACTCCTTATTGCCAGTGTGAAGACTTGCTGCTGCCAACAGCTCTACTGCAGTGATTCCTTACCTATATTTCAAAGACTATTTCTCTCTCCAATGTCATTTAGTTGGTGGAAACACCAACCAACACAACAGTATCAGCTCTGATACAATTGTGAGTCAAGCCAAGGCCAACAGAGACAGCCTGGAGCAAACAGCTATGGCCAAACTTCTCTTCCAGGGGCAAAGATCAAGTTTTCTATTCCTGCTGCAGCAATTACACAACAGCAGAAATCAGCAGTAGCAGGAACTGTCTTCAGGGCCCAAGTGCTTAAAGCACTATTGTTCAAATGCTCCCTTTCCTAACCCTGCAGTTGTCTCCCTGACACAGCAAGGTGGTGCAAGTTCAGCAGATGAGGCTAAAAGCTTCAAGAATTTACTTTCACAGAACAGTCAGGGTTGGAAGGGACCTAGAGAGCATTTAATCCAACCCCTCTACCCAGGCAGGTTCACCTGGAGCAGGTGACACAGGAGCGTGTCCAGGTGAGTTTGGAATGTCTCCAGAGATGGAGGCTCCAGGCCCTCCCTGGGCAGCTGTTCCAGGGCTCTGCCACCCTCAGTGTACAGAAATTCTTCCTCATGCTGAGGTGGAACTTCTTGCATTATGTTTACTGCCATTGCTCCTTGTCCTGTTGCTGGGCACCACTGAAAAGAGGCTGGCACTGTCCTCTTGGCACCCACCCTTGAGATATTTATACGCATTGATGAGAGCCCTTCTCAGTCTTCTCTTCTCTGGACTAAACAGGCCCAGTTCCTGCAGTCCCTCCTCATAAGAGATGCTCAAGACCCCTCATGTTTATGGCCTCTGCTTGATCCTCTCCAGTAGCTCCTTGTCTTTCCTTGAACTGAGGAGACAAGAACTGAGCACAGCACTCCCTCTCCAGGGCTGGGAACTTCACTTTTGAGAGGGTGCTCATTTCCAGGGGAAATGGATCATTCAATGTCGAGGATTTTTCAAATCAGGTTCATCTTTTAGGTAACAAAGCATAGCACCTTGAACTGACAGCGAAACACACAGGTATGGGGTAAGAAGAGTTTCTGTTCAACACATACATTGAAGTGAAACAGAACAGGGCTGTGCAACCACTCCTTCCTGCAACTTTGTTTCATACCTGAAGTTTTGGTTGAGGAGGTCAAAAGCAGCAGAGGAAAACCTATTACTCATAACCTGCACACCCCAAACCCTTCAAGTGACTCCTGGCAGGGAAGCAGCTCCCCGATTTGGGTCCTAGAGGACCATGAAGGATTTACATTTCACTTCTTTTGCAGTTAGAGCTCTTTTATTGTTACCTTTCCTGGGTGTGTGATTACAGGCAGAGTCAGGGCTTGTCATCACTGTAGTAGCGCTGCTTCATGGCTCGGTATTTCCTCAGGAAGTACAAAGCCTCCAGCTCCTTTATAACAAATTCTCCCCGGGCAATCAGTTGCTTAATTTTTTCAGGGTCTGTCTCATCTTTGTTTTTTAGAAAAGCTGCTTTCAAACGGCTTCTGAAGTAGTCTGCTCCTTTGGGATACTCTCTTCCAAGGTACAGCAGCTTAAAGAGAAAAGAATAATGTGTTTTTAATTAACTGAGTGCACACTGAGAGGGGGTTAATTTTCTGGTTAAGTGCTGGTGGCATTTAAGACACTTACATTTTTGTACAGTTTTATCACTTCACTTCTTAAAGAATTGGCCATTCTCACATTTCAATGAACTCTCCTTGTGTGACTTTTTGGGTTGTTTGGGCTTTGTTACCTGAAGGATAATCAATTTGAAATTAGCCTTCTCTGGAAGTCAGTAAACCACCTCGGCCTTCCTAAAACTTCTGTATCCTACTGAGCCCCATTCACTCTAATTCTGGTTCTATTCTGTCTCTTTTTTTTCTTTCTTCCTTTTTATTATATTTAGCTTTTCATTGTCTTTTCCCCTCCACCCTCAAACAGAAAATAAGAAACTTCTAAATAATTTTCAACAGCTGCAACACTCTGTGCTGTTCATTGACTGCTTTCTCACACCCTTAAAATTCTGTACCAGCTGGCCTAGCTGCTTCTATTGTCTGCTAAAAAACTGTATCTTCATATATATACATATAAAGTGGTAAAGATATATAAATAGAATACATTGTTATGTGTTTTATATGTTCATATAGCAATGTTTATAATACCATATTTTCATGCATTTATTTTTATCTCCATATATATTTATGTATTACAAATTGCTGTATTATATATATATATAAACTTTATACATATACATGTATATTCCTGCAACTGTCGCATTCATAAATTTTACTTTTTGAAGGACTCTTGAACTCTTTAAGTGCATTACAAATTGAGTCCAGCGTGCACCGGCAAAACCTAAGGAAAAGTGACAAAGTAACCGATTTTTAGTTCTGTAAGCACAAAATTACAGAATGGCCTGGCTTGGAAAGGACCTTAAAGATGATCTCGTCCCAAACCCTGCCGTGGGCAGGGACACCTTCCACTATCCCAGCTTGCCCAGACCCCTGTCCAGCCCGGCCTTGGACGCTGCGCAGCCAAAACCAAATCACAAGCGACCGGAATCCAATCCAGCTCCCGCTGCGGGGCTCCTCGGGCCGCCACCTCGCCCTGGCTCTGCCTGCCGCCCCGCTCCCCCGGAGCCATCCCCGCTTCCCCGCGGGTCCCGGCAAGGCCGCACCGGGACCTCACCCGCTGCTCCCGGAGCCGCCGCGGCGCCGCTTTCCGGCAGCGCCGGGAGCGCGTCCGGCCCGAGCCGCGCCTGCGCCGGGGCCTGGCGGGCTCGGCGGCCTGAGGGGCAGCGCCGCCGCTGCGGGACATGGTGCGGCGGGGAGGGGGCTGCGGGCGGGATACATGCCGGACAGGGGAAGGGTGAGGGGGTGGAGGAAAGCGGGGTGTTCCTCGTTAGCTACCGGAGTCCCGGGAGGTGGAATAAAGGCTTTAATCTCAATGTAGCACCTGAAGGACGCGTTATCTTTTGTAAGCCCCGGCGTTAAGTCCTTGTGCGGTGGTTTTGCTGCTGTGGTTGCTCCGTGTGGAAGCAGCCGGGAGGTGGCTCTGACTTCGTTGTCAGAATGGGTCTGTGGTAACAAAGTTCATTCCGAGAGTCGTGTGTGAGTGGCTAATTTTCTGCAGTATTGAAATTACTGTCATTAGAGTTTTTCAATAGCTGATCGCGTCCAATTTTAACAGAATAATTGTGTATTTCTAATTGTTCCTTTCAGGCTGATATGTTGTTGACTGATGTTCCCTTTCCTTTTTTTTCCCCTTCTAATCTTTTAGGGTCCAAAAAAAAAGGTAGGTAGACAGAAACACACCGTTCACTGTTGTGTTTATTTTTTTAATCTGATTTTTTTTTATTTTTCCTGAGGCAACTGGCCAGGGTTAATTGAATCTGAAGGAGGAAGAGGCGTCTCCAGGACACCGAGCTTTTGTGCTCTTTGCAAGGAGGCCAAATGTTCCTGTAGCGCTGCTGGAGAGAGCGTGGCCAGTGCAGCTTGTTTGGCTTGGCAACAGGTGTCCAGGCAAAGCGGCCGTGTTCTGGCTCTGTCCCAGCCACGGGGTGGCCAGCAGGACCAGGGCAGTCACTGTGCCCCTGTCGCGGGCACTGGTGAGGCCTCACCTCCAGTGCTGTGTCCAGCTGTGGGCCTGTCACTGCAAGATGGACATTGAGGGGCTGGAGCATGTCCAGAGAAGGGAGCAGAGGTGGACAAGGGGCTGGAGCATCAGTAGCAGCTGAGGGGTCTCAGCCTGCAGAAAACGAGGCTCAGGGGGGACCTTCTGGCTCTCCACAATTCCCTGACAGGAGAGGGCAGCCAGGGTGGGTTGGGCTCTGCTCCCAGGGAGCAAGGGGCAGGACAAGAGTGAATGGTCTCAAACTGTGCCAGGTGAAGCTTAGGTTGGACGTCAGCAGGAATTTCATCATTAAAGGTTTGTCAAGTACTGGAAGGGGCTGCCCAGGGAGGTTTGGAGTCCCCATCCCTGGAGGTGCCCAGGGAATGACTGGACGTGGCACTCAGTGCTCTGGGCTGGGTGACAAGACAGGGATTGGGCCCAGCTTGGACTTGATGATCTTGGAGGTCTTTTCCAACCTGAGTGTTTCTGGGACTCTGTTATCTGAGCCATAGGCTGAACACAGAATTGGGAGGGGTGAAGGGACAACAGGCAGAAGTCTGTGGGAAACTGGGTTGCATATATTTATCTTTTGGGTTATTCTTAATTCTGTGATAATTAATTTATCTACCCCTCCCCAGCTGTGCATCACTCTTCTCAGTGCTCTGTTAAGTCATTGGAATGTGAAAATAAGTTGACTAAAACGTGATTGCAAGTAGTTGAAACAAGCAGATTTTCCATTTCCAGTTTAATTATTTATTTATCAAAGTGAAAAGAACAAATTCTTTCTTGAAATCCTAATGGGTAGAAGTGTGAATTTTACTGACTGTATTTTGGAATAATTTTGCAAATGAATGCTTTGGTAACAAATCCAAGAAGATGCACTCAGACTCTGGAGACACGTAATTGTCACCATTGTATTTGTCCCAGCTTCATGGCAATCTCTGTACTCAGAGTTGCATTCATATATATATATATTTATGCCAATAGATTTATTGCCATGCCAAGTAGTGTGACCAAGTAGTTATTTATATCTGAATGTGTGATAGTCGGAATCAAAGTGTGAAATAAGTGTGTGTGAAGAAGGACCAGTAGTCAGATAATTTCTGAGAACCACAAATTTAAAATATAGTTATTCTAGAATTATGCTGGAGGTGAACAATGAACTGTCGGGAGTTGCAGTGAGATTTTATAACAGAAAAGAGAACTCTTTGCTATTTTGTCTTGTGAATTAGATGCTTCTAAATGCCAGGCTTGTCCCAAAATACATTTTCAAGTATTTCCTAAAATATTTAAAATTGTAGCATCTACTTTCTTAGCAGATTTGCCTGTTATTCAATTTCTACATTAAACCAAAAGATTTTAATAGTCTTGTGTTGTGGCTGTGCTTGGGAATGTCTAGCACAGAAAAATACATTAATTGTAAGATCTTGTCATAAAAAAGAGAAGAAAATTGAGTCCAGAATGTGCATTACTGTTCTGGGAGCTTCTTTGGCTGTCTAGGGAGTCTAAAATCTTAATTGAGGGATCACATTGAAGGGCAAAGTTACAGAGTTTTGGAACTGCCAAATTGTATTAAAATAACACTGACATTTGTTTTCTTCTCCCTTACTGCAAACATGAAGTCCAATGGCAAAAGTAAAAAATCGAAGAAAGAAGCAAAGCTGAGAGGTACTGTGCACTTCATTTAGAGGGGATATGATGGACAAATCGTTTATTTTAAATTAACAGGCAGAAAGTAATGTCGTGAAATAGATGTGAATTGCTGTCTCTTTCACAAATACAAATGATTCCTTCCTCTTTTCTTGTGTGGGCCAAATTCCCTCTTCCTTGGTGCTGCATCTCATTTCCCTGTCAGAGCAATACTCTCTTCTCTAGTTGTTCCTACTGCAATTAGGAAGTTGGGAAGAATTAACTTACTGTTAATCCATCCCGGTGGGAGTTTGGGCATGCTGTGACTGCCAGTGACTGCTAATCACTGGTAAGCTTTTGTGGTGGGAGTGGCAGCTCAGGTGGGCCCAGGCCTATTTGGGAACTGCTGCTACTCTTGCCTCAGTGCAGCACACAGCCTTGGTATGATTTACTTGGAAGTGATGACATCAAGTCACTGTTTGGGAACATCTGGATTGAGGCACAGGCTGTGCCATCTTAGACTGAAGGTGTAGAGGTTGAATCAGTTCTAGTTTTCACATCCTCTCTAATTTTCTAGACCCTATGGCAGCAAAGAGAAGCCAGAACTGTGGAGTAGCAGATCCTGAAGAGGATTTCAGTGAACGAACAGATGTAAAATTTAAATTGTAGGAAACCAGCGGTTGTAGTAAAGAAGAAGAGGAGTTTGGGATTCAAGCACCGAATTTCACTTGAGCCTTTGGATTGAGAACCTGTGTCCATTGAAGCTGCAGATGGAGAGAGCAGTCCTGTTTCCACTTTTATCCTCACAGACTGAGGGGGCAGTACCAGAAACAGTGTGTTTTAGAAGTATTCAAATTAATTTGGATCAATCTTCATATGGGAGATTTCTGTGCAGTGAAAGATAAACATTTATGTTGCTCATTTTATAGTGGTTTTATCATTACAGCTGGTAACCAAATAATTTTTTAGATTTCATTTAGGAAAGCATAGTTATGCCCTTCATCTCTTTCCCAATCCTCAGCTGAAGCCCAGTTAAGAGCTGAACAAGAAGAAGCAGAAAGACTTGAAAGGGAGAGACTATATCAAGAGCACTTGGAAAAGCTTGAAGCAAAGGTTAGTTTTTTACTCAATGAAAAAATCTAATCCTATTTCTAAACTTAAGACAAGGACTGTAAAACACCAGTAATTTATAGGAATTAATTTCCTTTTGTACTTACTGTTGGGAACAATACTGAGGAAATTTTCCAGTTTTTATAAATTTAAATGCATTACCTCTTGTGATATGCGTTTCTTTAGTTTGATGAAATGCATTTTTTTTTCCCCATTTCCACTGTGCTTTCAACTGAATGTTTTTCTCATGTTCCCCATGAGGATATTTGGTACAAATTCCTTAATTAGTTCCCTGCTCGGGCAGATACAGTGATTTGTATTTGAGATTATGTATATTTATTTTTCTCAACAGTCTGGCATTCAGAACAAAAACAGATTGGTAATAGATAAATATTTTTGTGTTTAAAAAGAAAAAATAAAAAGAGATTTACAATAAACTAATTTTTTTTGAAAGAGTCACTCTTTTCTACTCCTCTTGTACTTCACAGAATATTTTTTTCCTCCTAGGGAGAAGATGACTTTAAAATAATAGAAATGAAAAGGGAAGAAATAAAACAATCTTGCACCCTTTTTTCCAAATTATGCTTACATTTTTTAGCAGCTCCCATTAGAGCTGTCTTCAGGATGCTGACATGGAAACTGTTCAAATGAGAGGTTACAATCATATGTCACATTATGTTTATCATATGGCTCAGTAGCTACTGAGATGACAGTAGCATATTGCAAACTACTGCAGACTTCTCAATTGGATGTTTCATAAAGAAAAAATAATAACTCATTCAAATATCCCAAATTTGTTTATTCTGTGTAAAATAATTGTAAGAAATAAGCCAAATATTTAACTGTCCTGTTTGATATATATATATATATATTTTAACAGTATCAAGGAGAGAAGGAGTCTGAACTAGCAGAACTTAATTCACTGGAACAGAAGTTTCTTTCTGCACAGCAGTGGAAAATGGATTACAGAGAACAAGCCAAGGTAAGCTTTCTTGCCAAAATCTGCCCATAGGTTTGGCAAGGAAGAGAGTTTAGGAGCTTCCAGTTCTTGAGTGTAGGAGTGTGCTATGACAGCATTTTGAGCTCCATCTCAAAGCAGTGACAGGCCATGCTCACCCTCTTCTTTACTGTGGAGCACAGAAAAGAAATGTGGGCAAAGAGGAGCCTGTTTGGTGATCAAAGTATCAGTGCCTCACACCTTACCCCAACAGTCACAAGGAATTGTAATTTCAGATGTTCTGGTATCTGTTCTTCCTCTTTGTTTCTTTAAATCATTGTGCTATTAACCTTTTCACCAAGAAAGTTCTGCCAGGGCTTAAAAAGAAATTCTGTAGAACATTTGTTTCAGTGGTTCCTGGGTATCATTCAGAGAGAGAGATGTGCCAGATTTTTGAAGGATGTGGTGCAAACCCAGGTCGGGGCTGAAAATGTATGAAAATGCAGCTAAAAGTTGGTGTCTGCAGTTTGGGATGACATCCAAGGTGGTTGGATTATTATTATTACTAAGGTGGTATTATCACCCAATGGTATTATGTACCTGTCAAGTTCAATTTTAAGTGATAAGGTGTGGAAAAACAGTAGATTTCACTTTTGTGAATCTTGCTGACACATCAGTCAGTAACAGTCTGATAATGAGATTTGGTCAGGTAAGGAACCTAAGGTTTAATACCCTACAGTCTTGAGGACACAAGGATTTTCTCTTTGTCTTGTGTATTGCTTACTCCTTTTAAAGTCTCTGCAGAATAACTTCACAATCGTAGGATAAATCATGTTAGAGAGGACTTGTGAAATTCCTGTAGTTCAACCTCCTGCACCAAGCAGGGTAAAGTCTGAAGTTAAATCAAGGTTTTCAGTTGGGTTTTGAAATGTTTAAAAGCTGGAGGTACCACAGCATCTTTGACAGCTTTACCACTCTCACTATAACAATTTTTCTCTGAATGCAATTGGCATTTCCCTGTTACAGTTTGTGATCATTGCCAGCTGTTGCATATGGATGTTTTTGGCAAACTAGAACTAGTGATTTTAAAGTAAATCTGATAAAACACTGGTAGATGGTGGGAAATACCAGAGTTTCTGTTAGTCTGTTGTTAAGATTATTTAGGGCAAAATAAATATATAATATCAAGTACTGAGTTTCCACATCTATTTCTGAACAATTTCAGTTTAGATGAAGACATGTGTTTACAATTTACCATGAAATTTATCCTTTTTCTCCAAAAAAGTGCTGTTACTTCCAAGAATGTGGTTATAAAAGTGAAGCTCTCTTTTAAGTGCAAAGATTTAAAAAAAAAGAAATCAGATGTCTTATTACTGAAAATTGATCAGTCTTTTATACAGGAATTTCCAGTGCACTCGGCACTCCCCTATTGTTGCTTTGTTTGAAGTCAGTGGGAATGCTGATGGAAGTGGTTGGGAATGCAATCCTGTAAGTGCTTTTGCTTTAAAAGATACATTTTCCTTTGTAATGCAACTTTCAGTAACATGGGGTTATTAATCTTCACAGCAAACAGGAGGGCAGTGTTTCCTTGATATTCTATTTTATGGATGACAAAAATTCCATTATGGGTGATAAATTGATTCCAGGAGCCAATGTTAGGCTTACTTTTGGCATTAAGTGGCATTAGTCTGCCACAGATTTTTTCTTTACAGCACTTGTAGGAATGGCCAAGTGTTGATTTGAAAATAAAATTATTTTAAAAAATCCACTAATCTAGGATTTCACATTCCTACCAGGGGTTTCTGCAGCAGGAGAATTGATGCTAGTAAGGGAGAGGAAATCCTCAGAGGCAGAGAAAGGAGGAGTAAATATGTTGCAGTAGAGGCTCTTAATCAGCTTTATTGCCAGTGTAGGAGTTTTCAGTTTTCTTGGCAGAATCTGATCTGAGACCCACCTGCCTCTTCCCATCTGCACCTTCCTCGTTTCTGTTCGCAGTCATTTTATTCTTCCACCCCTCTCTTGTTGCAGGTAATGAATTCATTGCTTTTGTGGAGCACCCACTGATAAATGGGTATAAACAGCAAGTGTGAGGTGGGCAGAAGCATCTTAACACATGAATATCAAAGTAAACTTTTTTTTCCTGGCATAAGGATAATAAACCAGGTGGTGTTAGAATCCTGTTTAGATGAAGGTGTGAATTTGTCACTATATTTGTCTTTCAGAATCCTCCTTTTTCTTGTAATAGCACTGTGCAGTATACCTCTATCCACTTTTCTTTGAACTCTTCTTTAGTGGGAGCATTACCTCAAATGTGATGGGACTCCTGACCCCACTATACCTCAGGAGATCAACACTTTCATGAGCTTGTGGCGCGACGACCAAGATGTGGACGTTCAGCTTGTGATGGAGAAAGAGGAAGTGGTCCTAAATGTAAATGTTAAAATTATGTATTTCAGTTTAAGCTTAACATATCCTTAACAGCCTCCTCTATTTTCCCTTTTTTCATGGCCAAATGACTGAAAGACCTTCAGCACCTAAAGGTTTTTCTTCAATTTTTCCATTTTTCTTTAATTACAGATTTATTGTTAACCCTGTAGAAGATGTGTATTGACTTTCAATATGCATTTAAGGGATTTGTGTGCTGTGTTTCTACACTGAGGACTAGCATTCCAACACCCATATTCCTTTCCATTTTAAACCACAGCATACAATCTCCTGTCAGATATAAATGCTTTGGTGGACAACAGCCTCATTTTGTAACACTTGAGCCAGTAAAATGCCATGTAAGAGCAAAAGTTCCCAGAACTGATTTTTACCAACAAAAGTCACCAGCCATTCATAGCTTGTGAAGCGATTTTAAGCAATCTTTGTCTGCTCTGTAAATTTGGGATTTTATTTTCAATTATGCTGACTTTCTGTGGCTTTTCAGAAAGGTAAATGGGGTCTTCTAGAAAGTGGTGTTGGGGGGGAAGTTTAATGTGTAATACAAGTTTTACTGAGCTGGTTAGGTTGTAAGTTAGATTTCCTATCTGTCTATAAAAAAATAAAAAAGGTTATTTTTGTGACCAAAATCTGTTTAGGTACAAGGGAAGTAGGTTTGCCTCATTTTTTGTGACAGAACACACAGTATATTAAGGATGGTGTCAAAGCAGATACTTTTCCCATGTAAATGTCTTCCAGTTGATTGAGAAGTTGGAGTTTCTTCTATTGGAAGCATCACCAGATGAGATCACAGAAAAACAACGAGACCAGTACCAGGAATTTATTTTGCAATTGCAGGATCTGCTTCATCAGAAGTACAATGAGGCTACTCAGAACCTGCTCAAAGTGAGTGAGCAAACTTCTGCTTCAAGATCGTGATATGTGCACATAAGTTTAACTCCAAGTGTCCTTTAATGATAGTTTGCTTTGTTTGATCCTAAACTGTCACAGAGATGAGTCTATGAGTTTTCAAACCATGCTTATAGCACTCGACAGACTTTGTAATTATTCAAAACTCCTGAAAATCTGAACTTTACAGTGGAAAATCTGATCATTAAGTCAGACAAGAATAAACTACTGGGAAATTTTGTAAGATTTGGAGATAATGGAAACAAGAGGTGCTGTATGAAATTTGTTGACCAAAAATGTAGATGTGAAAAGCAGCTCATAAGGTTGCCGTGTACACATTTTTTTAATGCAAGTTCATGTGATTGAAGTATTTTTTTAAACTAAGATCCGGGGAAAGGTGAAGAGTACTCAAACAAGGAAATGAAATTGTTCTGGGGAGTCGTTTTTTGAGCTGCATGTGTAGGTAGGGACCTTCCTATTTCAAGGATATTAATCATTTATATAAAATATGTTTAGCAAGGGAATATTAGTGAAATAGTGAACCAGTTGTGTGTGCACAGTCAGAACCCCCTGCAAATTAAGAAACGTTGAATTCTTGTTTAGTGAATTTAGGATTAAGCTCCCAATGTAATTATTATTTCACAAGTTTGATGTTGCCTAAATGATAAAATAATCCGTGCAGTGACTCTGGGGTAAGAGTCCATTATTGCTCAGTAAATCCTTTGTTTGTTGGTTTTTTATAATTTATCCTGAGAATTTGGGAAATAATGGAAGAATTCCTATTTGGCAGTACATGGCTCAGAATTTATGAAGTCAGAGGGAAAAAAGGGAATGTAGTTCAAATTTTAAGAAACAGATTTGAGTTGGACTTGGTCTGGTGTATTTTCATTCTTACATGTATTTATTTATTTATTTATTTATTCAAGATAAATCAAAGTGAAGTAAATAGAACATTATTTAATTGGCTTTTTTCTTTGTAGGCAGCTAGTATGTATGAAGATTTTGAAACTGGGAATATGCACACAGTCATAAAGGATAAAAATACTACTTTCTGTATTTGGGCCAATCTGAAGAAGAAAGCAAGGTACAGCACACAAATTATTACTTTGAAATGAGGCCTGGCTTTGTTGAATAAACACCAAGAATCAGTTTCTCACCATATTTCTTTTTGTTGAATAGCATTCATTCTGCAGACTCTCAGTGCTGGCTGTTGCTAAGGAGTGGTTTAGAGATATATAAATTTCTTAAAATGCAACAGCAGAACCCTGTCACTGCCAGAAGAAATTTGGAAGAAAAACAACGCTCATGCAGAGATTTGAAATTCCTCTGGAAGCAGTGTTTCTTGCTGATGCATTTCATATTTTCTAAGTTGTTCCAGTTGCTTGCAAAGCAGTGAGTGATACTTTGTGCTCAGTTAAGAGAAAATATTTTAGAGCTTGGGATGCACTTTCATTCATGAAGTTTTGTGTTTTTATTGGATTACCATTTAAATGGTACATTTTCAAAATGAGATTTTTGAGCAGACTTCCTACTCCCACTCCATAAATATAAGAAATAAGTTATTAAAAGGACTTTAGCTTGACTAAGGACCTGTTGCTGTGAGTTTTGTTAAGTAAAAGGGTGGGTGCTGAGCAATGTCAGACTGACCTGCAGGAAGAGCCCATGTGAGTTAAGTGTTAAAGCCTTTTGGCCAGTAGAGAGATGCACTTAAAATACTCAACTAACAATTAAAAGCTAAGTGTTGCTTTACTAGAAGATTTTTAGAACTTGTGACCAGCCTATCTTATCCAAAAATAAGTATTATTTGAATTCTTTTGAAAGGCGCTGAGAGTGATGTAACACAGACAGCTGTGCAGGGATTTTCCCAGTAAATTAGTCCATTTTACCAGGAATGTAATTCCTAGAAGAGCTGCCATTTGATCCTGCCTCATTGTCATCCTGCCAAGGCTTATTTTTGAAACTTCTGATCCCCTTGATGCAACTGTGGCTTTGCTGGAGGCTCTTACAGAGACCTGCCAGCACAAGCACGGTGACATCCCACATTTCTCAGGAGGTGCAACAAATCCCAAAAGAGACTTGAACCTTTTGTGAGGAAACACCAAATGAAGTGCTGCCAATCTTACCAGTGCCTGTTGTTGCTGTTGTTGTCACTGCCCTTCCCAGGTTCAAGAACCACATGTTCCAGGAGGTGGGGCATGGCTTTGACCTGCCCAAATCCCTGGCTCTGAGCAGTGTGGCCATTCGCGTCTTGCACACCTGCTACGACCACGTGTCTCCCTTGTGGGTGCACTGCCAAGGGCTGCCGAGGCCAGAGGCCTCAGACAGCGAGGAGTTAGCTGAGCATCCAGAAGACACTGGGCAAGAACCAGGAGAAGAGGAGAAAGGCATTAAAGAGCCCAGTGTGCCTGCTGCAGAAGAAATATGTTCTACAGGGAGGAAGGTGGGTAAAAATCCTCAAAGGATATCCCACACTGCTCTTGTTAACTTGAAGCTAAGTCACAGTGTCCTGTGCAGGACAGCCAAATCCTTAAATGTTTCTTTGGAAAAGACAACTTCTGTCAACAGTGTAATAGATCTTCTCAAGGGAATGGAAAAATGGAAAGTAGAAAGGGAAGTTTGGACAGGGTGTGCAATTGGCATTTGGTTGGTGGTTTAAAAGTAGAATCAAGCATGAAGTGCCATTGCAAAATATTTCTATAAATTTCTGGCATATGTACAGATGAATGGATTCTGCTTCTTCAAAGCAGACATCCCCACAAAATTCCTTGCAGGAATCCAATTTCAGGAAAATTTGCAGTGTGCAGAGTAGGATTCAGAGTTCAGCAGGTGTTGGCTGTGCAGGTGTGTGGCTGCTCCATGTCTGTATGCTGACCCTTTGTTTTTCAAAGGGCTTTTCCAATGCTGTTTCTGGCTGCCTGTGCTCTTCCTCAGCTCTCTTCCAGGGAATATGTTTGCTTTAGGCGTGATGGAGGTAGCTTGGTTTTGTGTTGTCCGTACTGCATTTGGGGTTTTCACTTTGTGTATCATGTGTGACTTTCAAGTAAATGCCCTGTGTTCACTACCTAAAATTTCTGCAGAAATAAACATCAAGTTTCTTCTTAGTATGTTTGGAGCAATTTCATAGGATGTTCTGAGTGAAAAGGGGCCCACAAGCATCCTCGAATCCAACTCTTAGGTGAAGAAATTCTGGAATCCATATAGGGAACAAATGGGGATCAAACCTCTGTTCATGATCACGGTTTTTCTCCTTTTCAGTCCCCAGCACCTTTGTAATGAATCAGTGCTTGAAATCCTACTTCTCTTGGTTCCTTTTTTTCTTTTTTTTTTTATGACAAATCTTATCTTTTGGCACTTTTCACCTATATTTCTCAGACTTCCTTTAGGCTCCTTCATTTTATTCCTTCTCTTCTTCTTTCCCAGGTCTTGCACTCTTTCTCTCAATCCATTCTGTGACTTCTTTTCTAAAGGCTCCACTTGTCTCAGCTTCTGTCCTCTCACCTCCTGTCCTGTTTGAGGAGATGTGTGTTATTCCCACGTGCTGGCCTGCAGAGCCAGGGCACAGAAGGTGGTGTGCCTCCAGAGGAGTCTGCTGTGGCATGGATGAATCCCTGTCTGGGTTGGATATTTGTCTGGAAATACAAGGGAATGTGTTTCTCGGCATCCTCCTGTCTGGCTGTGCCTTGAGCTCCCCCACATTTATGTGTGGAAATACAGTGAAATACAGTGTGAAAGGGAATAAATATTATGGGCCAGGCATGGGCCAAAGCTACTGGTGTGTTCTGGCACAGTTTCAGTGTTGGCTTGCATTCAGCCTCAACTTGCATTTTACTTTGTGCCACTCTGCTGGCTGTAAAATGAGCAAAACCACAACTTTTGAGTGCACACTCTGCTGATAAAGTATTGGATGCTTGTTTGGTACTCAGGGACATCAAGATGGAATTTGCTGTGGAAATTAAGTAATTACTTTGTCACTATTTATAAATCCAGTTCCAAATTAGAGAGTACCTTTAATCAAAATATTTTTGCTAGCTAGGTAGAAATTATTTCTCTTAAAACCTTGACCCTGTAGCAAGATTGGTACAACTGTTTCTGTATCCCTTCTCCTTGGGCGTCCTTGAAGGAGGTGATACTTTCTTCTCTCTGACTAATGGAAAAATGTTTCTTGCTTTTTGTCTAGGAGAGTGCTGCCTCACTGAAAGAAAATAGCAATAACACAGATGATATAAAAGAGACAGAGGAGGAAACTGAGATGAATGCAGACGTCTTGGATGTAACATCACAAGGTATTTGTTTATTTTTTACATGCAGCACTACAAAAGTACTTATTAGTATTTTATGTATTAAAAATTGTTCCCTATGAGGGTGGGGAGGCCCTGGCACAGGCTGCCCAGAGAAGCTGTGACTGCCCCACCCCTGGAAGTGTCCAAGGTCAGGATGGATGCGGCTCTGGAGCAACCAGGGATAGTGGAAAGTGTTCAGGGGGCTGGAACTGGACTTTAAGGTCCCTTCCAACCCAGGCCATTCCCTGATCTGTGGAAACACTGCAATATCTCCATGTGAATGTACTGAAGTTTATAAATATAGGAATGTTTTGATAACACTTGAGTTTTGTTGACATTTCTATTAATGATTGGGGTTTTTTTCTAATAATTTCTATACATTTCTATTTTTTCAGTCATTTCTATACATGATTGTATCATGTGGGATGATAACAGGACAGGAAAATGGAGTTCATCCCCACACTTATTTTATTTATTATTTATGCTTATGTACATGTTTATCATGTTTATATAGATATGTGTATTATTATACATATGTTTATGGGTGGGACACACAATCTTTATGAATCTGCCAGGCTCTGGGGAGATTTACTGCCTCAGAAAATGATGATTCAAATGCATATTATGGTATGCATTGGTGTAGTGTGGGGTGTTACTGAGCATTACCTAAATGGCTGCTTAAAGTGAGAGGGCCTAATTCTAGGAAATACAACTGTTTGTCTGTCCACATAAGTTACACATTTCTCCAGTGTTGTGGTGTGGTGCTTTGGTTTAATAAGAGTGAATTTTCTTGTGGCACTGACTTAAATAAAACAACTGCAAACAACTATTAGCATAATTTAGCTCTACTTTACAGCCTTTTTCTTCTGGTAAAAATACCAAAGCCCAGCCCACAACACTTTGGACTGAGCATGTAGTCCAGAGAACCAGTTGTCAGATTAGACCCTAAAAGCAAGGTTTTCAAGAGAATATAAAGGACTTGGGCCTCATGTGGAGGAATTTGTATTTTATTTCTGCCACAGTATTAGGTGAAGTGGGTGTGCACAGATACCAATTATACCTGAGTATTTTCCAGCTTGTTCATCTGTTTTAATAAGGAAAAAACTGTTTTTTCTGGCATGCTCATGATTTGCAAACCCTTTCAATCACTTTTGAGAATAGCAGTGAAAGATTGCTCAGTTACCTTAAGTTCAAAACAAGGAGCCAGGTAAATGAGGGTTAAAAAACAGAAATGCAACAACAGACAAGAGTGACAGTTTCTTTGGATTTACCCTTATTGTACCATTGTTAAAGAGATAAATTACCTGGGGACAATAAATAGTTTCTTTAGAGGATACTTACATATTTTTGTATCATTATTTTAAAAAACAAGTTAAAGTGTAAGCTACCACTGTAAAATGCAGTAAAATGTTTTTACTTCTGGTAAGTTTGTTGTTCAGAATAACTGCAAAAGGACATTATGATGGTGTGTGATACAGTAGAGTCAAACCTCTGCAGAATGTAACTAAATCTGACATAAAATTAAGACTAAAATACAAAATTTTCACTTTTTTTTTTTAAGCTTGAAGAGAATTTATAAAGAGAGTTGTCATTTTTTTATATGGTCTAATTCTCTCAGAGCAAATTTTGTAACAATTTCAGTAGCTGTTTTTACAGTACTGAACGCTTTATCTTGATTCCTGTTGACAGTAGCTTCTCTCCTCCTGTACCATCTTGTGTGATGTTTGATGTGGGCTGGTTTGTTTTTTTCTTAAAGAAAATATTTGTGGTCATTTTTGTCCACAGTGTTTCTGCCTTTTACTATCATTTTCCAGCTAATTAAACCTTAAGTTCATACATATGTGAAATATATGTAATTATACACAAAAAAGGAATTATCTTTGTTATCTGAAAATTGTGTTTAATGTTAAATCCCTCTTGCTCTTCATAATTACCATGTCTTTCACCTTCAGCACATGACCTTTTAGCACCTTATTTTTAGATACCTTTTTATCTGCTTAGTTTCTTTTAATATCAATATAATCTTACAAAACCTGCCCAGAATCTACTGTATTACTGTGCTTGTGAAACTCTTGTGCATGTAACAATGGACTCATTTTGTCAGTAAAACCTTATTCCTATAGAAAACATTTGGCACTGGCCACAAATTCAAAAGCCCCAAATCAAGAAGCGCTTTTCATTGCCCAGCTCTCTGCCTTTCCCCACATTTCAGTGATTATTGAAGAGCACCAGCAGATGGGGCTGAAATGCTGCCTCCTGGAGCACTTCCAGCACACAGAGTGAAGATGAAGAGAGGTGGGAAATGCTGAGTTTGAGCACCAGGTTAACTCCTGCTGTCCGGTGAATTTTTCAGAAGCGGATGCGCTGCTGCAGGAGGAGGCAGGAGGCAGAGAAGAGGCACCCAGAGCTGTTGATTTGCAGCAGCTGCTGCCCCTGGGGGGTGTGTACCACATCCATGCCCTGCAGCTGCCGCCCCAGGCCCGGGACGTCGGGGACTGGAGCATGGTGGAGGTGAGGGAGGAAAGGGATCAGCCCCTGGTGCCTGGCACCCCTGAGGAGCCGCTCCTGAGGTTTGTCACTGCTGGCACACGCACTGGACACGACTTCTGAGCGGCAAACCAATGAGACGAGGTTTGCAAAGCATCAGATTTTCACGTGTGAAAGGTAAAAGCTGGTACTAAAAGCACTGCTGGTTCAGCTGCAGGCTCTTCAGGCTGGCTGAGGGCTGCAATCGCTGTGTTCTGGTTTCCTCTAGTGCTGAGCTACCCCACAGGTTGCACTGTGACGCTGGAAACTTTCAGTAATCGCAATTCCCAATAAGCCAAACTCAGAGAGCAGCACTGTGGGCAGGGGAGCAGCCCAGGATGTTCATTCCCAGCCCCCTGGGACCTTCCCTCTGACACTGGGAGTGGAATTACACCTGCTTTTGCCTCCCAGCTGCTCCTGGTTTCTGAGGCTGTGCTCTGTTAAAAAGGGCTGTGCCCACACGGGGGCACTGGAAGGGTTCCAAAGCCTCGTGGTAGCTACTCTTCTACTGCCTTCAAAGTTGTACTTGGAAATTTGCAATATTAGTAAACTCTTTAAATGGTGCATTAAAAAACTCTGCAGTAGTTAGATGAACTCATATAAAAAATCCTGCATTTTCTGATAAACCCCTTATCCGTCCTTTTCCTGTCTTGCCGAAGCTGCTGGATGTTGGATTGGAGGTGCATCCATATTCCCCAGGAGAGGCTGAAGATGGCACACAATTTGCTGTACAGATAACCCTGAAGCTCCCTGATAATGTGATTTATTTTAAAGTGCCTGTGGTAGCCCGATGGGATGCTGCAGGTACGAACTTAGGACATAAATTTATTTTAAATTTGAAGAGTGGAATTTATACCCAAGTTGGACTGTTGTCACAATCCAGCTGTAAAGATAAGGCTCCAGTTTGGAGCCCAGAAATAGTTGGGGGACTTCAATGTTAATTGATTTGGGGATTTTACATTTTTTTTGTTATTAGTTTTTTTGGTTTGTTTTACTTCAGCATTGCTGCCAGAAGCCTTCCATGTACATCAGTGTATCATTGCTTCCTTTTTGTCCAGGCCAGCAGTGGAGAACTGATGGCATCAGCGAGATAACATATGAAGCAGAAGAAAAGAGCATCACTTTTGGGATGGGTGCCTTTTATACAGTAGCCCTTTTCCAGGATGCTCACCTGAACCTGCCCTATCAGGCCTGGGAATTGCACCCCACTGGGGTGGATGAAGGACTCTTCACAGTTACTGCAGCCTTTGCAACCATTCAGATCCAAATTAAGGTACTATCAATATTTTTTAAAATCAAACATTTGCAGTTCAAAAATCCCATAATTATTACAGTGTCCCTGAGTAAGAATTAGGGATGTTTCCACAAGAGTAATTTGAATCTCTCTTCCTTTCCAAGCACTGTGCTGGTTATTTAATTTCAGTTATTTACTATGAGAAAGCATCTGTGCATTTGCTCTGAAAAGTTTCAGTCAGTGCTTTGCTGCTGGTGCTGCCTTGCTGCATTCAAGCCTGTTCTACCTGTTAGAGACCTAAAAATTGTTCCTCTCCTCTCAGCTCTACCAGGAGAAGTTAAAGCATTTCTAGCAGCCTACTACTAATGTTCCTTATTGCTTCTCAAACTTCAAGCTACTCATGATTACCCATCTGTTCACTGCTGTACAAATCAGTACACCAGTCTAATTTCTGAATTCCTACACAAAGCTGGCTCTCTTCAGGATCTGTAAATGAAAGGTCACAGCCCAGAGTAGCAGATGATGTGGGTAATAGCCAGCAAAGATATCAATATTTGAAGCCTAAACCAGAAAGCTATTTCCATGACTAGTAAGTTGCTTTCACTGGTTTGTACAACAGGATAATCAGTGTATGTTGTCTTCAGTAGTGGTGGAAGAGGAGGAGGTGCTTTCCCACATGACAGGAAAATGGATGAGTCCTTTTGCCCTCAGAGCAGCTTTGAAAAGAGCTGGAGTGAACATTTTCCCAGCAGAGTACTCTCCCAAGTATGTCCCTGTGCCCAGGAAGGTGAGTGCCAGAGTTTCCTGGTGGTTTTCCCTCCCATTTTTCACTCAGGTCACCCTTTCCTGCACTGGGAGCTGCTGTGCTGCCAGCTGAGCCAGGGACTGAGTACAGCAGGCCCTGACATTGCTGTAACACAGGGAAATAGAGCAAGTTCTGTTTTGTCTGATTGCTACTTGTGCACTGCAGGCTGCCCTGGCAGAAGTGAAGGCCTATGAGCAGATGGCTCTGCTTGCAGCTGCTTTTGCTTTTGCTCACAGCAAGTGGAATGGAGAAGCAGGGCCAGAGCGAGTCGTGTTCAAGGTTTGTGGAGTCAGACCAAACTTCCAGAGCAGGCCAGCACTGACCCCTTCCCCAGCCAGACAGAAACAATGAACTCACCTGTGGTGGCTTCAGCCCCTGCAGTGTCACAGACTGCACCTGAGAGAGCTCTCAGGAGACACAAGTCTCAGCAGCAAAGACACTTGCTAAGGAAAACAGAGCTGATAAATCACCAAGGGAGGCTTTAGCCAGAGCTGGGGTGACAGAGCTTCATGCTCTTCAGAGGCCTCTTGAAAATCAGCAATCTGCTTTGCCACCTTTTTAAAGAACAGCTGGAAATTCCTTCCTGCCTGTAGGGTTTCTTTTGCTCCCTACTGCAGAGGAGGGAATAAGCAACCTCAGTGTTGATTTGTCTCCACCTGTGAACTAAAACACATGGTTAAAACTTCTCCCAGCCAGACAAACACTCCCACGTGTGGCTGGAGAAAGGTAACACACCCCACTGCTGAAAGCTGGAGTGGCTTTCTCACTCTCAGGCTAAATGCATGTGGCACACAAATATTAGAATTTGTTCTCTGACAGTGGCACAGGCTTCACCTCACAGTGCATTTTTTCCTGCCATAGGCAAGTGAACATCTTACAGTGGGTTCTGCCAAAGACAACAACTGGTCTCTTTATATGTTCAATGGTGAGAAAGTACAAAACCTCAAGCTCACTGAAACCAGTGAAGCTTTTACAGAAGAGCTGAAAGAAGAGTCTGAATTTCACTCCACACTCCACCATATGCTCAAGGCTTCTGCCAGCAATGAAGCCATGGATAAAGTGGAAAGAGCTGGCTTCCTGTTTATTGATTCTGTGTATCAGCTGCTCCTTGCTACCAGAGTTTTAGCATACTCTTAGATACAGCAAGCTTTCCTTCAAAACTTTATTATCACAAGCTTTCAAAAAAGTTACATTTCAAGTCTTAAATCCTTTTCTGTTCAAATCACTGAAACAGGTTCTAAAATGCAAACATTTTATCTTTGTTCAAGCAAAATAAATTCTTTATTCTCTTGTGGCTAGACCACCTAGACGTGTTTATTGTTAACAATGTTAAAAATTGCTGTTCTATTGTAAACCTCAACAGAACTGAGACCTTTTTAGCTACTTTTAAAGATAACTTTTGCCAGAATGAGAAGAAAAATACTTTTTTTTTAAAATTTCAAGTCATGCTTTAAAGAAAAAAAAACTAATCTCCTCCCCAAAACCCAACCCACAACCCAACAAAAGAAACCCAGACACGTAACCTTAAATCAAGGGCAGCCTCAGCTCCTGTCCGGCAGAGCGTGGCAGCGCAGCTCCGGCAGCGGAGCCGGGGTTATACCGGGGGAGGGCCGTTGTGTTGCAGTCCTGTGTAGGGCCACAGCAGCTGCTGCACCAGTGTCCAGGAATCCCCAGTGCCCACAGGGGCTGCATCTGCTGGCCTCTGCAGGGACAGCCCCATCAGGAAGCTCGTGAGAGCAGCCAGCAGGACCAGCATGGACACAGACACCCAGAAGGTTTTGTTAGCGTTGCTGAAGGAAGCCTTGAAGTGGGATGCCCACGCTGCCATCAAATTGTACCTGGGCAGGGCAGGAAAGCACAGAGCCCTTCAGTGTTTCTTCAAAACATGAAACTCATCCCATCCCACCCCCAAAAGCCCTACAGCAAACTAGATCCCACGAACATCAAAAGTGACAGGTTGTTACTGTTTTGGGAGCTGTGCAGGGGGAACTTTGGTTCTGGGTTTAAAACACAGTCAAGGAAGCAAATTCTTGATAAGCTGACCCCTGTCAGCAGTCCACCCGTGCTCCTCACACTGGGTTCCCAGAGAGCATTTCCCAGTCACTGGTCACTGCCCACAGTGGTCAAAGGAGAAAAGATCCTAGGGAAGCCATAAAGTCTCCACTTGCTCCTTTTTTTCCTGCCAAGTACCCTGGAGTGAGTGCAGCGATCCCTGAGGATGGAGAAAGGTTTTGGATGAGCCCATTTTCCAGAATGATCCTTGTTTGAAGGTTTGTCCAGTATTTGGTGCTTTTGTCCATTTCATGTGTGTTTCTCTTTTTAATGGATGTTTGAGTTCTAGGACACTAAGCTTAAAATTAAAAAGGCAGTTCCTAGTGTATGGCATTATTTTTTATTATATTTTTTTAAATTTTGTTTTGTGGAAAAAATTAATTTTCTTTTCATGCTTTGTACTTCAAGATAGACAGAAGCTCTATTGACCCTCCCACACCAAGTATTTCAAGTGTACAGTAGTTAATTGGATTAGTTGTTGTGTGAAGAATAATACTTAAATCTGTTGTTACTTCTATTGGTACACTTAAAATTTGGTGTTCCTGTGTACCTGGGGCTTTGGCCACACTTGTGGAGATGTAAAATAAGCACTTGGATTGCTCTGGACACATTATGGGAAATGTGTGTTAGGAGAAACCCCCTGTGAATAAACTGCTCTTCTGTTGTAGAGATCTGCAGCAGTGCTGGGTTTGGGAGAGTGGTTGAAGGGTTTGGGAGAGCAGGGAATGGACAAGTCAGCTCTAGTAGGTTGATGTCTGTCTCCTTTTATTTACAGAATATAATAGAAATGTAACCCAACTGTGAACCCAAAATCTGTGGCAATAATTAATAGCAATAGCTGTACCTTTTTCTCTTGAGGTCACTGGCAAGCATGGAACAAGAACTGACCCAGAACTTCTTGCTGGTGCCCTGGCAGAGAGAGAAGCAGCAATTGGTGTTGGGAGAATTTCTGTTAGTCCTGTGAGATCATGACTTCCTGAAAAACTTCAAAATTAGTCTGAATAGGAAAACATGGATTTTTGACACATAAACCTCACATGGAAAGTGACACAAAGATGATTTGATGAGAGATTTGTTGAAGCACAGAAACGTGCTGATGTATTCTCAAACCTTTCCCCTTTTGTGCCCCACTGTGTGGGACAAGACTGAAGAGAGCCAGAGGAGTGGCCTCTGGCTGGAGAGAAGGGCACTGTGGGCACCTCCCTGGTGTCACCAGGGCACCTGTAGGGAACAAAATGGACACTGGGAGGGCAAGTGGAGGTGAGTTTGGGGACAGTTGGGGGCAAAATCCAAGTTCATCTGCAGGGAAAGAAGTAGGGGATATTTTGGAGGGAAAAGCTGAGGTGATCATCCAGCTCAGCCCAAGTTGTGTTTGCACAAAGTGGGACCAGAGGTGAAGGTCAGTCCAAAGCCAGCCCTGTTCAACCTCTAGGTCCCAGAATAAATTCTACAAGCTGCCCATTGAGGGACTAAAAATACATAAAAATGGAACCAAGATTATTAAGAAGGCTCATGGGAATCCCATTACTGCGTTGTCATAGCCTTTTTAACAGATCTTTAAGCTTTTTATGACAACACTGCATTTCTCCGTTGGGATTATTCACTCCGTGGGCTGTGGGGTTTATTTGGATTTAAACTCCCTCACAGTGGCCCTACACTGCTCAGGAGCTGGGAGGAAAAGCAGTCAGAGCTCCTGGCAGGGGCAAGGTGTTTTCCCCCAGAGCAGATCCAGCTGCTGCCCACAGCCTGGCCAGGAGGGATCTGCTTTGGCTCCTGTCTTCTGCAAGGAAAGAATGTTCTCAGTCGATTCAGCTGAGATTCCAGCAGCCTCATCTCCCAGCAATTCCTGGGCAGCCAATCCACCCTCCCTCCTCTCATCTCCCACCCAGCCAGGGCCAACTGTGTGGAGGGAATTTGTCCCACCAGCAGCAGGGGAAGGACACCAGCTCCCACCCTTGGACTTGGAATGTCCCTCTGGGGGATGCTGTGGGCTGGGATTTAGATCATTCCATACATTTGGCTGCTGAAATTTCCCAGCCCATGGGCTTCAGCTGACAGGACAGCACAAAGATTGTTCTCTGTGTGGTGTCCAGATCTGGGGTTCAGTATCAGCTTTGCTAGTTCAGATGAATTATACCTGTAGCCCCAAATTCCTGCTGGAATAACCTGACAGTGCCTCATGGAATGTGGATATTCCTATGCAGAGCTGCCATTTTAACACCAGCTGTGTAAGGAACCAGCAGAGTTTCCAGGGAAGCTCAGTGGGATCAGGACAAAGACAGGTTTATAATCCATAGAATTTGCTATTTATATCACTCATTCCCCAGCCCCACCAATGTCCCTGGGGGACACTTGACAGAGTCCCCTGGAATTCAGCCAATTTCACCTCCCTGAGGTCAGGCTCCAGTTGATATTTTAAAGCAGGAGACAGCAGTGGCCACACACACTCCTGGCCAGTGCTGAGGCAGCTCCTGGGCCCAGGGGAGGTCATCTCTTCCTGCAGAAGCTGAGTTCATTTCAGAGCCTCGGGAGTGGCCTCTAGAAGTTCTTTACCCTGAGGAAATGGATGCACATCCCTTCTTTCAGCACACCTCCAGTGGTACCCTCCTGTGAAAGCTCTCCATCAGTTCTGTAGTTCCAGCTGGCTCCCTCAAAAATTCCAAATTTCATCCAAACAAAAGTTCATCCCACTGTAACCTTTTATTTTAAGGCATCTCTGAGGACTATTGCTCGGAGTTTAATTTCTGTATGAGGGAAGGTTCCCTTGGCTTTAATGCTGCTGATGGATGGTGTCCCTGGGCTGGAAGGGAAGGGATTTGGGGTGGGTGGCTCATACCTGGGGGTGTGTGGGAGCTCCAGGAGGTCGGCACTGGGAATTGCTGTCTGAGCCTCTCCACAAATGCACCGTGCCGACATTCCCAGGTAATGCCAGCTTGGGGTATTTTTGGGGTGTGGGTGGGGTCTGTCCGGGCTGAAGCATCTCCAGGTGCCCGTTTGGAGCAGCCCCTGGCTGAGGAGCCACTGGCAGCCCTTTATCCACGTCCATCCGAGCACTGCCCAGGAATCCCAGTGCCCATCCCCGGGATGTGCGCTTGGCACGCTGCGTGCCGCAGGTGGGACACTGCAGGCACAGCTCCTGCCCTGCAAACACCGAGGACAAGAGGTGCTGGTTCCCTTTCTGGGGCTGCCAGCCCCCTCCCAGACAGCTGGGACACACGGAGGAAACACCACGGAACTTTCCTGGCAGTGAGTGGGAGTCACCGAGGCCTCCGTGCAGCTCCGGGCCAGAAAAGCTGCCCCAGCACCTGCTGTGATTTTTGGGCTGTGAACACTCACCTGCAGGAAGCACCCCTCTGCAGGCAGGACCAGCCCTGACACTGTCCAGAAGAACTCTGGCCATGGACCAAATAAACCCTCAGGACTTGTCTTGCTCATTTCTTCCTGGAAAGGGACATGGAGTGAGTGCCTTTACAGCTGTTGGGTAAATCCGGGAAAGGGCAGGAAACCAGGATTACTGGAAGAGTTTTGTGCTGTCATGCCAAGTGCTGGTGTAGAAAGCAGCTTCAGCAGGAAAGAAGGAGCTGCATTTGAATAGGAATTCCCTTGCTGGTAGCAGCTATTCTCATCCCAGGCAGGACCTTCCTCATGACCCCGAGATTAGCTCAGGTGCTTGCAGCAGGGTGCTGAGAAAGCCAAGATTCTGAATTCAGTCCCTACAAGGGGCAGTCACTCATCACCGTTTGACTTGATGATCCTCATGGCTCTTTCCAAGTCAGAACCTCCTGTGCTCTGGAAATAAAGAGCAAACAGGTTTCACCAGCTTTTTAAACCCACAGGTTTTTCCGTGGGAGAGTGCGAGGCACAGAGAAAGTGGAGGAGAGCAGGGATAGCGTGCTGTCTCACCCAACAGGTGTCGGATGAGCGGCTGGAGCAGGACCGAGCCCCGGCGGGCTCTGGTGTCACAGCGGGCGCGGCCGGAGCAGGAGCGGCAGCGCCGGACTCAGCCCCAGCCCCGGAGCGGCTCCTGCCGCCTGTGACGATCCAGCCCCGCTCAGTCGGCCCGGGGGTGCGGGTACCGGGGAGGGGGAGGCGGGCGCTGCCCGGTCCGGAGGGCGCGGTGGCCTCGGGGGTGCTGGGGCGGGGGTGGCTCCGGGCGGAGCTGGGCCCAGAGCACTCCGGGGCTGCGCCCGCCGCTCCCGCCCGCCAGGGGGCGCTGCGCCCGCCGCTCCCGCCCGCCAGGGGGCGCTGCGCCCGCCGCTCCCGCCCGCCAGGGGGCGCTGCGCCCGCCGCTCCCGCCCGCCAGGGGGCGCTGCGCCCGCCGCTCCCGCCCGCCAGGGGGCGCTGCGCCCGCCGCTCCCGCCCGCCAGGGGGCGCCGCGCCCGCCGCCCCCGCCCGGCAGGGGGCGCGGCGCCCCCCCCTCCGGCCCGCCAGGGGCCCCCGCGCCCGCCCCTCCCGCCCGCCAGGGGGCGCTGCGCCCGCCGCTCCCGCCCGCCAGGGGGCGCTGCGCCCGCCGCTCCCGCCCGCCAGGGGGCGCTGCGCCCGCCGCTCCCGCCCGCCAGGGGGCGCTGCGCCCGCCGCTCCCGCCCGCCAGGGGGCGCTGCGCCCGCCGCTCCCGCCCGCCAGGGGGCGCTGCGCCCGCCGCTCCCGCCCGCCAGGGGGCGCTGCGCCCGCCGCTCCCGCCCGCCAGGGGGCGCTGCGCCCGCCGCTCCCGCCCGCCAGGGGGCGCTGCGCCCGCCGCTCCCGCCCGCCAGCGGGCGCTGCGCCCGCCGCTCCCGCCGCCCAGGGGGCCCTGCGCCCGCCGCTCCCGCCCGCCAGGGGGCGCTGCGCCCGCCGCTCCCGCCCGCCAGGGGGCGCCGCGCCAGGGGCGGGAGGCGCTGGGGCGGCGGCGGGGCCGGGCCCGGCCGGGGCGGTCCCCCCCCCCCGCCCGCTTCCAGCCGCGATCCTGGGCCGGCTCCGGGGAGCCGCCGCTCTCCTCCCGGCACCGGCACAGCCCCGGCTCCCCGCGGCCGCGGCGGGACCTCAGCCCCGCGCCAGCCGAAGCAGGAGCGGCAGCGCCGGGCTCAGCCCCAGCGCCCGTCCCGGAGCGGCTCCTCCCGCCCGCAGCGGTCCCGGGGCCCATCCCAGCGCCAATCCCGCACCCCGCCCGCCGAGGGAGAAGCGGCTCCACCCGGGACCCCCAGCGGACACCAGCGGGACCCGGATGCCGGTGCCGGCCCCATCTCAGCGCCTCGGGCTCCGCACGGCGCTCCGAGTGACGGTCCCGCCGCACCCCGGGCTGAGCCCCCACCGCGGAGCCGCCGGGATTTATGGGCGGGGCGGGCCCGGCTCAGGTGTGAAGGGCGGGGCCGGCTCAGGTGCGCGGGGCCCCAGAGCGGCTGCGCGGGGCGAGGCCGAGGGGATTTAAGCCCCGGGAATGGGTTTTGGAGCCATTTGTCCCTCGGCGTTCGGTGCGGGCGGCTGTGGCAGGGCCGGGCTCTATATCTCCCATTCTCTTTTTTTCTACGCTTCTGTTTTTCTGTACTTCTTTTCCTCTATCCTCCTTTCTCCCCTCCCTTTCTCCTCTCTGCCCCCCTCTACTGCCTCCCCCCACCCTCCCTCCCCAGACTGAGATTCCTGGGAGATTGGTGCAGCTTCTGCCAGCCAGAACAATCTTTGGTCTGAACACACAGGAACCTGGGACATCATCAATATCCTCCTGGGCCTCTTGCCAACAGCTCCGGCTGTGTTCCTTGTGTCCCACGGTTCCCACGCTGAGACACCACAGCTTCCTCCCCCTGCTGCCTTGGGGAGTATCCCTGAGGTGCCACCAGCAAAGGAGCCTCTTATGGACACAGAGTCTGGGCATTCAGGGCAAGAAAAGGAGTTTTCAGCATCTCACACTCTGTTAGCACTGACAGCAAACATGGCTTCAGCCTCGGCAAGAAACAGAGGGTCAGAGGTTTTACAGATCCTGGTCTCACCTCAGCCTTGCCACAGGTACAACCTGACAGGGAGAGGGAAGGAAAAAGGTCAGGATGGGTTAAAGCTCCAGAACATCCTTACTGGGATTTTGTCAGCTTTGGTTGATGTCTTTAATATTCAGCAGCTCCTTCTCTGCTGCATAAGCCACGGCCTCCACTGTGTGAAATCCAACTTCTTCCCCATCATTGGCATCTGTGCTACATTGCTGAGGGGGAGGAGGGGAAAATGACAGGTTGTTTTGGGATTTTGACAGAACATAAGCAAGAATTTAGCAAAGTTGTTTTCAGATGTACCTTCCTTTGAAGGAAAAAAATAAGGTTGGATATTAGGAAGGAATACTTCCCTGTGAGGGTGCTGAGGCCCTGGCAAAGGCTGCCCAGAGCAGCTGTGGCTGCCTCATCCCTGGCAGTGTCCAAGGCCAGGCTGGAGAGGCTTGGAGCAAGCTGGGATAGTGGAAGGTGTCCCTGCCCATGGCAGGAGGTGGATCAGGATGAGCTTTTAAGGTCCCTTCGAATCTAAACCATTCCGGCATTCCACTGTTCCATCCATTCAGGGGGCAGGGATTTCCTTCTGCCAGGTTTGGGAGAAGCTGCTGCTTTATGAAATGAGACCTGAGTTTTGCTGAGCTGAGTTTTGCTCCTCTCTTAAGCTGTGTATCACATGTGCTTCCTATACGAAGTCCCAGCAGCTTCACATATTGAGGAAAGGAAGCAGAATGCTGTAGCTGTGACAAAAAGCTTTGCAGAAGTACTTTAAAGCCTCAGAGCCACCCCCAAACCCAAATTAAAATAGTGAGCCAGTGCTGTTTAGTCAGCAGACTTGCAAGCCCACAAGCTTTCCCAATCATGTTCCTGAAAAAACCCACCTGAGCAGCCTCTGCCTGTGGCTGACCCTGGGTTTTGGAGCAGGAGAGGCCCCTGGGAGCCTCCTGTCCCTCCCAGCAGCCCAAGCCACAGCACTTGGGCCTCAGGGCAGGTGTCTCTGTGGTTGTGGTGGGGTCTGACCCCTGGGTCCAGGGATCCTTTCCCTGCAGGCACCCGGGCTCGGGCACAGCTTCCCATTGTGCTTTGGCTGTGCCACCACCTTCTGCCTGGAATTGCTCCCTTGGTGCGGCTGTCACCCACCTGGGGACACAGTGCTGAACTCCATGGCTGGAGAGGCCAAAAATCACACCAGGAACCACTGATGGACTTTCCAGGACACCCTTCTGCTGGCAGGACAAATCACAGTGGCTGTGCTCCTGCAGTGCGTGTCAGAGGGCCAAAGCTTGTTTCATTTTACCTGGAGAGCCTTGTGTCAGGGAGATGAGGAAGAAGTTTTAGATCACCCTCGCTCTGACAATCCTGCTGAGGGAAATTGAAGCAAAAGGGAGGAAACCCAACCAGGCAGCTGCTGTGTGAGTGGCTGATCACCACATCTCGCCTCACTTTTCCTCTGGGACCCCTCTGTGTGGGTCTCCTGGTTGTGGCCATCACAGAGGAGAGATCAGTGCACCACTGGAACAGTGGGAAAGGCTGTGGGGAATCACTACATGAACCATGCTGCTGCAGGTTTTGTAGAGGCTCAAGCAGAAGTAATTCCTACTTACATTAAGTTATTTCCTCAACTATGACAATTTTTTAAAAGAATTCATTTTAGTGAAAACTTGGATTTTGCATAACATGAATACTCTCATGTGAGCAGGAATCTCCCTAAAGATACTTTACTGGACGCTTTTTTGCTGTAGCTTCCTTGGTCCCCCCTTCATCCCTAGGGAAGGGATCTCTCCTTTCCTGTGCCAGTGGAGAAGGAAGACTGGAAGGAATTTGGGAAATGGGCTGTAATTCATCCTGTTCACACATTGAGGGAGAGAATGAGGGAAAACAGAACAAAAAATCCCAAGCTTCATTGAATCAAGAAGCTTTTTCCAACACAAAGTGAGGACTTGATGTTGACAAAAACCTTTGTGGATTCCAGTCTGCTCATGCCAAAAAAAAAAAAAAAAAAATGTGGGCAAATGAAAGAGTCAGAGAACAGAGAATTTCTTCCTGGTGTTTTTGCTCAGTCTGGTTAGTTTTCTCTTGTCCTTCACCTGAAAGGTCTCCGATTTGAAAGAAAAAAATCACCTCTTAGGCTGAATGTGGCAAACCCCAGCCTGCTTGCTTAGCCTGGCAAAGGTGAGCAGTTCTGCTGCCTTTGCTGCTACAGGACACCCACCTCCCAGACTGCAGGAACCCCCTGCAACCCAGGAGAGGTCCTCAGATCCTGCTGCCAGATCCTGCAAAAGCTAGAGTGTCACAGCTTCCACCAAGTGAAAAGGGGGGGTAAAAGTATTAAACTGTATTTCCATGGATGCTTAGAAAATTAGGAAAACAAGCCAGAGAATGTGATGTCTGAGACAAGACCAAAAGCCACTTGCTATTGATTAGCTGCATCAGCTCCTCCATCAACCAAATTCGATCAGAGTAGCAGTTAAAACTTAGTTATGCAGCCATATATGAATTCTACACTTCAGCAATGCCTTACTTGACATTTCTGCCCACTCCCCATTTTCCCTAGCCTCAGGGGTTTGTGCTCCTGCCTCCCTGGCCCCTCACCCCTCGTTTCAAACAAGCACATTTTACTTGAAGCCTGCAGACTGGGAACCTCAAACACTGACCTGAGGTGTTGATCCCAAACTTCTTACCTTTCTGTCCGGTCCTGGAAAATGAAGAGAAACTGAGCACAGAAGTGTAACTGGCATTAGTAAGTGGTATTAATGTCGTTAAGGAAGTGGAGAAAACCCACCAAGCTGGCTTCATCATGCTAAAAATAACTGCACATGAGGGAAGGAAATAAGACAGAGGAGGGTGGGTGATACAAGTGCTGAGAGCACGAGGTCAGAGGCTACAAAAAACAGTGTCTCCTAGCTGGGAAAAGGGATTGCTCAGACATGAGCACAGGTAACTCCAGACAGGAAATAAGGAGAAGGCAAAATGACCAAACATGACAGAGAAAGTCAAATTTCTGAGGGAGAAAGGACTTGGTTAATACTGTCCTGCTTAGGAATGACAAAGAGCCTGTGAAGAGGATGAGCAGGCAAGTTTGTGGAAGCTGTCTTCTGACCATGATGCTGTTTCTGCTCCTGGAGGGGGGGGTTCAGTTCAGCAGTCTGATTCTCTCCCCTTGATTCTGCCCATCCATGCCCCTCCCAGGTTTGCTTGGACACCCCTCTGGCAGCTTCTGGCAGAAGCCAGTTCAAGTCTGGAGGCTCTTGAACCCCCATAGCCTGTGTTTCCCAGGCCAGGCTGGTGAGCCATCAGTCCTTCCCTGCCTTGATGCCTTGATGACTGGGTTTCCAGTCATGGTCTGTCTTCTTGCTGTGCCAGAACACACAAAGCCAGGGGCCGGGGGCACACGAGCCTGAGGTGGCTGGGTGAGGTGCCAGAAAGGCTGAAAATGACTGCCAGAGCACAAAGCCTTTCATTAGAGTCACAGAATCATTCAGGCTGGAAAGACCTCTGAGCTCATTGAGTCCAGCCTGTGACCAAACACTACTTTATCAACCGGGCATTGAGTACCACATCCGGCTTTTCTTTAAACACCACCTGATGCCCAGTCAGCCTTTCTGTGAAGGATTTCTTCCTGCTGTTCAACCTGAGCCTCCCCTGGCACAGCTTGAAACCATTTCCCCTTATCCTGCCCCTTGTTCCCTGGGAGCAAAGCCTGACTTCCCCTGGCTGCACCCTCCTGTCAGGGAGTTGTGCAGAGCCAGAAGGTCTCCCCTAAGCCTCCTTTTCTCCAGGCTGAGCCTCCCCACCCACTCCTTGGAGCACTCCAGTCTCTTCCCCAGCTCTGTTCCCTTCTCTGGAGAATAAAAGTGATCACTGACAGTTGCAGCTGATCTTGCAGGGAGACAAAGGCAGTGCAACAAAGAATGGCCTCAACTTTTTTGCTTTGTACCCCCCTCCAAGTCTGCTTTATCATTACTCATCAAGAGAATCCATCCTCATGTATGGATATGCAAAAAGTCCTGACTTCTGTAGAAGCACAGAGTGTTTTAGGTGGCACTCAGCTCCAGCCCTGATTCAGAGCAACAGCTGGACTCCTCTGGCTTGAGCAGGACAGCAGCAATGTGAAAATACAGGCAGCTACACCAACACTTACAGTCTCCTGTGCTGGGGAGCCACCCAGCTCATTCTTACACTGCAAAAATATCTTGAATGGCTCTAGAATTACTTCTCCCAGCAGTGGGACAAACTGATGTGGAGCAGACCAGAATGACAGCATT
The DNA here is from genome assembly GCF_049639895.1 of Pseudopodoces humilis. NCBI lineage: Eukaryota > Metazoa > Chordata > Aves > Passeriformes > Paridae > Pseudopodoces > Pseudopodoces humilis. Next base: position 14,420,965 of record NC_142204.1, read on the forward strand.
AAATCAAGAGTTCAACAAGATTCCGTTCACAGCTTCCTTGGGGCAGGAGAATACAGGACACAGAATTAATTGTCGTTCAGATGTTTAAACATTTTTTTAGCTCTGACAATTTAACCATCAAAAATAAACTCCCTGAAATATAAAGTATTAAATAACCCTCTTTCCCCTTTACAGGATTTTAAGAGGGAAGCTTAACTTGCATGGTTCACATTTGCTGCTTCTGTTTTTGGGGAAAGCATGATGTGGAATGGTGGGAAGAGGGAATTAAGGGAAGAAGAGGTGCAACAAAACACAACTGGTGACCAATGCCAAGTCTCCCTTAGAAGATTGTCACAAAAGCATTTATAGATATATATAAATATTTGTATTTTTCCATCTAGGAGTGATATGCAAGAATGCATAAAACCAGGATACAATTACTGCAGTGTATTTGTCACAAATTGTTACAAACGAGGAGCCATGAGAGGGGACAGAAATACACCTCCTTACCCTCCCCTGTTCTAATTTAAGCATCTGCATGCATCCTTAGATGTCTGAATATGCAGCCCAGACACTGGAGGAGCATCTCTTCTGCAAGTCTGGATGCTGTTTGTGTATCACAACTCCAAGAAGTAGATCATAATCACTGATTATTTGCAATAAATTCATGTGGACACTCAAATGAAAAATGCTTTGAAGGCCAAAAATTGCTACCTGTAATTAGGGAAAACCAAAACATGCCCTGAGCACTATTTTTTTTTTTTTTAATGTTACCAAAATAATCTCTGTAAGGTGGGAAAGGAGGTAGGAAAGCAAATCTGTTATTGCAAAGCTGTACCATTAGGCAGCACAAATGCTCATCTTGGAACTCTCTTAAAAAAGAAAGGTAATTTTTGATGAATAAATTTAATCAATAAATCTAAACCTAACAGCCACAAGAACAGAAGTTATCAGAAGTGGGAATTAGATAGGAGGCAGGTAAAAGTTAATCCCAAATACGGCTACACTGTTAACGGTATCTAACACAATATCTCAGTTCAGTAGTTTATTTTCTACCCCAACTTTAGTATTTAGATTTCTAAATCACTACAACAATTTAGTAAGATTGCAAGTTTGACTACCTGAAACTAAAGGCTAATTTTACCAGACCACTGTATAGACAAAATACAGATGACAGTGTTTAGAAAGCTGGATACTGATGAAAACACATAGAAATTGGATTCAAAACTGAGTTTATATCAATTGTTTTTATTAGATATCAGCAGTTTACAAATCTGAATTAAGAAAATTACAGAACAGAATTAACTTGAATTCATTCTTGGTTGTAAAGTTTTTCCTTTAAGGTCATAATAATTTTTATGCAGGATGTCATCAGCAATAAATTCTAGACTGTCTAAAACACAGCCCCACTATTTCCTTATTCAATAATTGATAATTTATCAAAAATCTAAGATTGTGCTAAACATTTTAACAAGTATTTAACTACTCTATTAGGCCCTTAGTAGATTTCAAGTTTTTATTTTTTATTTTTTATACAATACAGAATTTTTAAAAGCACTTAAGGATTCTATATTGCAATTTTTTTTGTAACTTTCAAAACTAGGTATAAATAGACTGTTCCCACAACAAGGTGAAATCCACTATTCAGTATTACCACGTTTTGACTTCTCCACATTCACATCTAAGCACAGAACCTTCTAGCTGGAATACTGTTTTAAACCACTAATTCCCCACCATTTTAATGCACATCAATTAATGACTTCAAGAGCTTTTAGTTCCTGGCAAGCACAGGTTTAATTTAAATGTATATTTTGCTACAGTCTACTAAACAGCACATCTCCTTTCTCCTTCCTGCCTCACAGACAGAGCCAGTAATAAAATAAAGCTCTCAGCTTACCTAACAGTAAGGTTGTTAAGAAATAAAGACTGGAAAGGAAGAAAAAAAAAGTATATGCAATGTAACAAGTTGCTGCAAGATTTCTGCAAAGATGCAACAGCACTAAGAAGAGGCTGAGTCAGAAATCTGCACTAAAACAGGTAAAAACATCATCAGTCTTAAGGCAACCTTCATTTGAATCAGCAGTGATTACTTGTGTGCCTGAAGAGGAATCCTTTAGCTTCAGTTAGGAGCCATATCGATCCTAGAAAAGTAAAAACAAATAACAAACCAAATATGAGTAGGTTTTACATGGAAAGAAATCAGTTTTACTTCCATTTGTGCAATAAATAGCAGCTGAATTCTTCAAGACTTTCAGAAAATTGACCAGTGCTTTGGCATCTACTTTAAGAAGTCTACGGAACTCAAAACCAAATTTATTCTTTTCTCCCTAAAGGCAATTCAGTGGCAGGATCCATATAGAAATACTTCAACTGATGGTTAATAGATTGTGACATTTTTACTCACCTGTATAGATGTCATAACTCCATTAGCAAGGACAGAAAGTTTGCCAGCCACAGATTTCACCCCTTGTTTAAACTGAGCTATATCAGGAGCTGAAGGCAAGACATTGGTAATATTGTAGCTTCCTAAAAGGAGAACACACACATGGAGGAAACAGAATTTTGTATTAAAATTAACCTTTTTTTTCTCTCCCTGAAGCACAATGTATGACTAGGAGCACTACACAGAGATCTTGATGTCTTAAATGCATCTTCCTTTGGATTGTTTGCAGGTTTTCATAATTCCACCCAAGTGTCATCCTCTACACTCTGTATTCCCAGCAAAGCAATTCATGTTTGGATAGTAGATGACTTATTCTGTTTTTCCAGGCTGTGACAAGGCTGTTTTGTATCCTCAACAGCTGTTATCCCCTTGCATTTTGAAAATTAATGCACTTCAGAGGTGGCTGAAGTGATGAACCCTATTCGTGTGCTTGCAGAGTGGTGATTTCCATGCTGTATAAACACATATATTTTGCCTTACTACATCTGAGGCTTTGAAAAATCCATAGAAATTACAGTAAATGCAAATAAATTAGGTTTTAAAACTCCAGAATAATGCTGGCAATCCAGCTTTCCTTAAAGTCAATATATTTTGGACAGAATTAGGTGTGCTGTTATTATGGAAAGTGCAGGTCTAAAGGTAACAGAAATCAAAGATAATTAATTAATTACTCTAATTATACTCAAAACTAACTCCATGCTAAGTATTAACATGACAACAATTACCATCACCCACTCACTGGTGAAAATAATTACTGGCATACCTTAATATCAAATATGGGATAGTGTCAAGGGCACAAATCCAACTAAACCAGAATCACAGAACCATGATCACAGAGTCAATTACAGAATGGCCAGAGTTGGAAAGAATCTCAAATATCATCACATTCCGACCCCCCTGTGACAAGCAGGGAAACCTTCCACTATCCCAGGTTGTTCCAAGCCCTCTCCAACCTGGCCTTGGACCCCTTCCAGGGTTGGGGCAGCCACAGCTTCTCTGGGTAAACAGAGGTCAGAGCATCACCACCCTCACAGGGAACAATTTCTTCCTCATATCCAATCTAAACCCACTCTCTGTCAGTGTGAAGCCATTGCCCCTCATCCTGTTACTCCAGGCCCTTGTCAAGAGTCTCTCTCCATCTTTCCTGTGGGTTCCCTTCAGGCACTGCAAGGCCACAATGAGGTCATCCCAAAGATCTCAGGAATTAATAGGGCTCCAGGAAGTAACCATCCCAAACCAGACCATTTTCCAAATGGAGACTCCTTTTAGTCTTTTGAATGGGGGGGGGAGGAGGAAGAGAGAGAAAGAGAGGGACCATGAAGCTCCTGTGTCCTGGGAAGTCAAAGGCCTCATCAACAGGTTGAGACAGACAACCCTGGAGATAATTTGTTTTACCTAAGACAAGAGGCTGGTTTGTAGCACAGATGCCTTGTAACATTCAGAGAACTTACCACTACAATATTTCAACCCAGCATGGGTTTATAGATATTATAGATCCTCTTTATAAATTATCTTCAAGATTTCCCTCATACAGCCCTATTTCCGAGCTGTAATTTGGACTTCCTCACTATCTGTTCCACTCATCAAATGCTTCAGGCATTTTTGTTACTAAAATCAGTCACAGAAATAAAATCTGCAGATATAAATAACCTGAGAAGCTCTAATCACTTCTCAGCCACAAGAATTCCCTATCATTTGCTGGCTAAGTTTGGTTGGTCTGAACAAGGCAGAAAAGCAACTCCTTTTTTTGTGGTTTCCTTGCAAACTGGCACCAAGTCTGCCACTTGCCTTTCAAAAGCATCAGCTTTGAAATAATACAAAAAGGCTTTTTCTTGCAGCCCTTTCTTTGGTTAAAAACCTCCCTACAGCATTCTGTACAAAAACAAGGAGCCCTACACTGTTCTACCCTGACATCTCATAAATGCTCATAAAAACAACCTTAGGTACAAAGGATGTTTTATCCCAGCAAGGACTCCAAAACTACAGTAGTGTTTTTGTTGACAGTGCTGTTATTAAGTTTATTTTACGGAACTAACAATATTCTGGGCATTAATTCCACACCAGACAAACTGTCAGTGCTGTAGCATTTCTCCAAGAATGGCCACCCCTCAGTTTTTGGGGTGAGGGGTGTCGCAGAGACATGCAGGAAAGGAAGTTTCTGTACATTTGATAAAATGTTCATTTATGACACCATGCTGCAAAGACTCTTTCAAGTAGCTAAAGCAACTTACTGGGATTTTTGCTTCATATCTTCTTCCCTCAATTTTTTTTTCACATTTCAAATTCCTAAACCCCGGTCTTAAGCAACTGGTAACAGGAGTTATTTCTCTGCTAGTCAGGGTATTCAAACTTGCTTTGGGCATCAAAACTAAACAGTCACGTGTTTTGGGGATTTTCCCTCCTACTTTTCCAAAGTGAAATCAGATGCTGCACACTGTTTGTTTTTCCAGCCTATTTGAATAATTACTCACAGATTTCAAGTTCTTCAGTAACTCTTCTTTTTCCAATTCCTTCAAAAGCTAAGGAATGAAACTCAACTGATTAAACCTATAGAATGTTCCAGTATTTGCCACCTTTTCCATTGCACATCACTGCACAATCCAAGAAGCATTGGAAAGAAAACAGACATTTTCAATAACCTAATGGACTTCTTTTCACTCAATCTAATCTTTCTCCCTTTCTGATTTGATGAACTACACTCTCCAGTGTGAAGTGTTCCAACAAATCTTTGAAACAGACAATCCAAGTGAAGATCTTCCTTAATAATTTTGCAAGGCCAGAGGTAGAAGCAAATATCCCACTGAATGGATATGCCATGCAACAGTTTACATGGGAATTTCAAGTCCACTAACATTTTATTAATGATTTTTCCTAGATCCAGTATAATTATGACAGCCAATGAGCTATTCATGGTAACTGATCAAAAAACTACCTGAGACTACTCAAACTACTGAAACTACATTTAGATGTTACCTCATTGGAAAATATTACAGTTTTCCTTTGATACATGTTATTTACAAAATAGTCTGTTATAGGCAACACACGCCCCCAGTATAAAATACTGAACTTACAGAATCAAAAACTGAGAACTTGAGATTTAAGGGGTTAATTTTTAAACAATGACTACACTTGCTGTCCCTGTTGGAGCTATTAGCATTTTGCTTGCACAACACAATGATTGTGATTAGAAGCAGTCAGGGCCTGCACTCCCCACATGCTCCAGTTTCTCACTCTGTTTGATATGTACCTGTTGGTTGTTTTCTCTGGTCTTCAAATAAGTCAGCTGAACTTATGGATGTGCTTCCAGAAAGCCTTTCTAGCCGAGACCTTGCTTCATACTGGAAAAGAATTGAGAATAAAAAGGATTTTATCAGCTTGCTGCCACCTTTTGAGGTCACATCAGATAATCAGAGACTACAGACACTTAGAACTGGACTATACTGAAAGTCGTGCCAGTTTCAATCTTCACACCCCTTACACTGAGTTTGCCACCATCTCATTTCTGAGTTGTCACCCAAGAGTGGCATTTATCATTGCAACCCCAAGGGTCCCACTCACTGTTAGATACCCTACAATTCCTGAAAAACCATTAAAAACAACTACAAAGAGTGAAATGGAGGGGAAAGCACTGAAGTTAACATCCTGCTGACTCTTCCAACCACATGACACTTTTAAGTCATCTTTTTCCAAGTGCCCTGCAAACAGTAATTATACTTTTAATTAGTATTTACACTGTTAGATTTTCATTAAAAATCTGTATCCCACCTCCAAAATGCAGCACAATACTAATCTCTTTTTTCTAGGCTGATTCAGCTCCTTGCAATTCACTCAACCATTTATTTACTTGGTTAGCTTTACAACATTAATGATGTTTTCATGTAACAAATACACAGCAGGAAGAGGCTTCAGCAGTGGTTTGTTGGCATCAGTTTGGGTATTTAGAACAAATTAAGCCTGATTCTATCAAGAATCGGGAGTGCTAAATCACAGTCTACCACTTCTGCCAGGAAAGAAGAATGATGGAGGTATGGTTCTATGTGTAACTGCAATTACTTAAATTCTAAATTATCAGAAATTTGTACATTTATATCAAACAAATAATCAAGGGGACATAATTCTATAAGCTCACTAATTCTACAAATTTTAACTATTGATTGCCTTCTCTCTTACAAGAACACCATTTTTATAGCCATAGAATATTTTAACACTTAAAAATACTTATCACTGTTTCCTACATACATCAGCCTGATCTTGCCTTCCAAAGTACATGTCTGATGAAATGGCTTTGACATTGCCAAATTTTTTCTGTGCCTCATCTGTGTTTGCAGGAGGTTCATATTCAGGCTTACGCCGAGATGCAGGCCTGGAAGGACAACAAACTGCTTCAGGGAGAGAAACCTCATTCACATCGTGACAGAATGAAAGGAATCAAGAAGTACTTAAGTGCTCCAACTCTATTGTACAGGTAAATGAAAAATATGATTTAAAGTAGAAAGAAGACAGGCAGAAAACACCAACCAAGCACATAATCTTCCCCTTTTCTACATTTTCTACTTGGTTACAAAGATTGTCAGAGAAAGTTGTCATAGAGAAAATATACTTTTTTTATCATCACAATCGAACTTGGTTTTTGTGTCTCCAGTACCTCCATCCTCAGAACTGAGCACCCCAAATTTTCATTTGTTAACAAGGTTTCCTTTGATTCATCACACAATAAACAAAGCAGGTATGTGCTCAGAACGGGGCAAATATTTGAGTTTCTCCCCACATCTTTTGTCTACTTCCTTTTTTGCTGAAAGTGTTTGGGAATTACCTCCAGTACATGCACTGAACAGCTCTGAGCAGAACAGACAGTGCTTAAAATGTGAGAAATTCAGCTTACAAAAGAAATTCAGGCAGGAGATCTCTTGACTGCTGATGGAAGTTCTGGCCAAATTTTTCTTTTATAGACTGAAGAAAATCCCACTACTATGACCATGACCCAAATCACATTAAAACTTGGGCTTTCTGGACAAAAATCAGTTTGGTTTTCTTGGGGTACCTGTCTGAAAATCCTGTGCCTTTTGAAGTTAACAATATATCAATGTCTTTACTATTATTTTCTTTCTTCCAAAAAGCATCTGAATTGTCATCCCATTTAGAGAAGGTGCTGCTCCTCAAATCTGAAGAATCATAGTACCTAGAACAAAAGAAAGAAAAACCTGTTGAAAAGTCAGAACTTTGTTATTTATTGAAAAGTGGGAATATATTTATTTGTTGTTAGATAATGACTGCTATAAGTATTCATTAGCAAGTATGTTTTCACCAAAATTACAGCTGTCAGTTGTGAGAGTAATTTGGATTTCACAATATTGCTTTAGAAGCTTTGTACAGTTTAATCCAATGGCTCAGAACAGGCAGGAAAGCCTTTATTTCTGGTTCTGTATTTTTTTTAATCCAAATACTAAGAACTCATGAGTTTTGCAGCACAATTCATTAAAATTAAATGCTAAAAACGTATTTCTTGAAAGCGAGTCTGAATTTAATAAGTCAATCTTCTCTTGCACATCAAAACCACAAGGAAAACACAAAATAAAAGGAAAAAAATTAAGCATGTTTGTCAGTTCTGGTACATGATTTGATCTTTTCCTCTTTTTATTACCTACACATATCTCAGCATATATGGAAAGTATTTGAAAAAATAAAAATACACCACCAAAAACCTATTAAAATGCTGAAGATTAAGATTTTGTGCTTGAAGAAATTTACCTGAAGTTTGGCTATGACCAGAATGGAGAGAAAGATGACCAAAACCACAGGGGGATAGGAGAATGGAACCATTTAGCACAACAAGATAGGATATTAAAACCTGCCCCTGCATTTTGTGAAAAATACTCTTAAAAAAGAAAGTTCTCGATGTTTGCACTATGAATGGTCAGGCCATTCGATTTTGCAGTTTATGAGAAATGTGACACCTGCAGCAGCAAAGTCTCAGCACCAAGCACGGAAAATATGAGGGACAGATTTGGAATGAACATCTCCAAAAAGCAGGAGCCTTTCTCCTGACAGGCAAAAATAACCCACAGCAATTTTTTTTAATTCCATAATAAACAATCAAGGTGTTTTTATGGATTTGAAGCTTTCCAGTCTCACAATGGCCACCAAAACCATGACACATTGGGCAGGGGCTGCATGAGCTGATTTGAGTAAAAGTATTTATTTTCTCTAACCTTCCCTCTCACATTTTTGTAGCTTTGCAAAATACTTCTTCAGTATTTGGGGTGGGGGAAGAGAGAAAAACTGCATTTAACAGATTAAATAAAGTTTTACATTGTGATGTTAATAAGATTGCATTAACTGTAGCAAAAGCAGAACATCAAAATTCAGGATTTTTAGAGGCTTGAATTTTATGTAAAAACCTTGAGACTTTTAGCTTGCTTAATTCATTTATCAGCACTCTAATATCCAGTATAACTATTTTGCTTTTGGGCAAAATATACTAAGATGATGCTAAAGCTACTTTGCCTCTATTTCAAAGTCTCAACTTGAAATAAAGGATAATAATACCCTTAACAAGTCCAAATCTGACTGTTCTTTCTTTAAAGAGAATGAACTTGTGTACCAACTCCAACTGCATTCTCCCAGCTCGAACCAGAACAACAACAGCAGGGTTACAATTACAGCCAGGTTACAACTTATCCTCTAATCACTGAACCACAGCACATTAAAAAGCCTCCTCCATAATTCATCCTTTGCCTGCTGGTAGCTGATGAATAATTTGAAAGCAGTAACAGTTCTTTTCAGGGAGCAAACAAGGCAAGCACTGAAATGCTACATCTTATTTTACAAGACTGCTGCCACTTTCCTTGGGCCCACATTTGTATTTCTGCTGCAGTGACTGCACTACAAAATAGTGACACAAAAGCCTTTGTGCTTTTATTTGCCTGTCTACAAGCAATTAGGTACAATTTCTCATGTTTCTGTGGCATGGATGCAATAAAGGCAGTTTATGAAAGCAACACCTGTTTATGTCTCTCAGTCCAGAAAAAGCTGGTTCATTGTAATTAGTGCCTGCAAGATTAAATTATTTTTCTTCTCCCAAGAGCAATATTTTATAGTGTGCATTGCATTCATCCTCTGATAACAAACATTACAATTATTTTTCACTTAACATTTTATGTTTTACATAAAGTCTCTGAAATAGGACTGCAGACATCCACTCAACACACCCAGCACAATACCTCAAAAAGATTGAAGTTTTTGCATTTGGCATGCAGAGAATGATGCAACTGTGGTACATCTAATATCAGACTTCAATGCTTGTTTAATTTGAAGTTGAAGACATTAGAAAGAAAGAGAAAAGGAATAAACACAAGTCATTCTGACAAAAAATTCACTGGATTTGGAATACAGCAAATAAAAGTTTACATGGCAACTGTGTGTGCAAGCAGAGACTAGACTGGACAAGACAAAATCTACAAACACAAAGTTCAGACCACTTTCCCAACAAAGCTGCCTCCCCTCTTTCACAAATCCATCTGTCACTGAGGCAAAGTCAACTTTTCCACAACTCTTCTGATTCAGATGTCCCCTGAAAACATGCTGGGTGTGTACACAGGTTCAAACTGCCTTCATCTCAGCTTTCAAAAATACTGTGCATATTATTATGGCATTTGCACATCCTTCTGGGCCCATCCAAAATCAAAAGCTTACAGAATACCTTGAGCTAGAAGAGAAGTAAGAGTCTTCCACATCATCCATGTACTTCTTCTTTGGCTTTGCAATTGTAGGTGTTTCCTGCTCTATTGTTTGCATATCTGAGGTGACTGAGTGAGAAATGCCACTGGGGACAGGAAGAAAACAAGCATGTAAAGAGATGACAAAACTCACACCATAAAAGAAAAAAAAAATCAAAGCCCAAATCTAGTTTCTGAAGCTTGCTGAGAAAGTCCGAGCTATACAAACATTTAAGGAAAGAGGAATTAAAATAAAGGACCCTTGGAAAACTGTCATTCTCTCAAGTAGGGACAGGACTTCTGAGCACAAAGTCTGTTCTAACACCTGGAAAACACAATCTAGGTTGACCTCTGTCTGGCAGGCTAGAACTTAAATCTACCAGAAGCTTCCCTTTGACAAAGAGAAGATTTTTTGCTGATATTGTCAAGTTTCCATAACATGTTCTAGTCCATTTCTTCATTTCCTGAGTAAAATAAGGGTAAGTGCATAAAACCACAGAGTATTTCAAAGTCAGTTTCCAGAACTTCACATACCTCCTGTTGATGCCCAATCCCATGCCAAGCCTCTCCAGTTCTGTTTTCTTCTTACCAGATAGGTTTAAGGTTTCTTCTCTTGCTTTAATATCAAGATCTCTGTAGGCCAACCTTAAAGATGATACACTGGAAAAAAAAACCACAGTTACCAGAGAAATGTCCAATGCTACACTGAATGATCAGCAGAAAATTAACAATAATTATTGTAGCACTGTATTTTCTAACGTCTTCCCTTAAGGCACATTTGGGCCCAGCTAAGTCTCTATCCCTTACCTCTAAACCATCTTAGTATTTTCCAGTCACACCAGTGCAGCAGAGACTGAGGTTTTTCATCTTGATTACAGAATTGCAGAAATACTGCTCAAATTTAATTTGTCAGGTCAAAAGGGATATAATTTTGATTTTAATGAGCAACACAGCAATATTTTAATTCGTAAGTCTCAACTGGCATGAAGTACAGATGAACTATCAGAAGAAAGGCAAATGAAATTCAGGATGCTGCTGGCAGATGTGGTGCAAAACTAAAAGGAATAACTGAAAACATCTACCCAGAATTTTAAGCAGTAAGATTAGCAACCCTTCTCAGGAAATCTGTTTTATTTTTTCATTTTATTTTTATTTTTATTTTATTTTTATTTTATTTTTATTTTATTCAAAACTGTATTTGCTGTTGATTAAAACAAATGGGAATACGGATCAAGTTTTTAGAAGTAATTTCAGCTCCCTATTATTTTCACTGCTCAGCAGAAGCTAAGGAAATTGTGTACAAATTTAAAAATCACATTTAAAGTTTCAAGTCTCAGAACTCTTCCTCCCTCTAAATACTAAACTACAAAAGAGTCATTTCCATTCCTGCCACAAAACAAAGTCTTATTGAATTAATTTAGTAAAGCTTATTACTCAAGCTTTTAAAATTAAAACCACCACACAAATTAGTTTGAATCAAATGCAGTTTTAGCAGACTTCACCCTTCCTTTCATTTTGGCATCTGCTGCCACCTACAGTTAAAATTCCCAAATGATAATCTCAGGGAAATACAGATCTCTTGCCTCCACTGGGACTGGATCCATAAACTTGGTGTATGTGCATCCTTCATGTTTACAAGCATTTTTAGAGAGTTTTGGCTACTGCAGAAAGGTTGCAGAACTTACAATAAAAGTTGGCTTGGATCTTTAGATTTATACATTTCTGACACAAAACCCAAGACACTACTTGGGACTTTCCTCCAAACTAAATTATACAATCAAAGACAATATTGATAAAGAATAATAATACATGAACAATCCTTTTTTTTATTATTTAGTTTTTACTTCAGAGTCTCTCCACTGGTATTTTTTGGCATTCACCAAGAACCATGATGTTGTGCTTAAAACACTTCAAATGATCCCCTTGTGATTGTCATTTTTAATGCAACCAAAACATCCATCTCTGCAAGGACAACATAAAAGTGAGCAAAAGAAATGGGGCGGAGATTATAGACCTAACACCTTGGTATCACAAGCAAAAAGTGATCTTGCAATTTTGTAATAATTCAGAAAACTTAAAAGGTTATACAAAGGATTCCCTAGCACCTGACAGGCTGTTAAGCTGTTAACAGCAAACTAACCAACTATTTAGTAGTCTAATGTTGATGACAAGTAGTGAAATATTAGAAACCAAAAGCACATAGCAGAGGAATGTGGAAGGAATCAGGAACAGCATCCTCTGAGCTTTAGGGCTGAGTATTTATTAATTAAGGTGGACCAACAGATTCAAGGCCTCAGACAGAATTATTCAAAGGGTTTTGGCAAAAATGAGGGCAGTTCCAGTATAAATCAGCTGAAAACCTCATCAGGCAATTAGAGACATATTTAAACTTCCTCTGCTCTTACCCACTAAGTACAAGTTAAGCTGAATATTCCCTATGCTCTTAGAAGCATTTTTCAATATTACTGAGTTCACTGCACCAAACCAAAATAAACTAGGTAACTAGCATGAGATAAAAAAAATGTCAAGAGCCAAGAGTCTTCTTAACACTTAATTTTCTACAGTAACTCATCAACTGTATAAACATATATTTAATAGCCAAAAAAAGGGCACTGGGAGAATTACTGCTTGGCTCACCTTAAACAAGTCTGGGCATTTTTAAGGACTGAAGTTTTACTGGCATATGCTAATCTATGGTAGTATTTAAAATGCTGTCAATTAGCTCATTAAATTAGGCTTCATGGCTTACCATAATATAATTAATTCATACTCACAGTGGTTCTTCCTTCTCAGTTTTCTTACTACTGTGAAGATCCTCTTGTTCCTTCATTTTATCTACAGCTTGTGCTTGTTTTTCAATCTCATTAAAGCTTTGGCTACTCACTTTTTGGGCTCCCAAACCACCTTTTTTGGCACCAAGCTGGAATTATTGAAAAACAAAAAACCAAAAGCCCCAATATTATAACTGAGACAGCCACCTCAGCTGACTCAACAGCCAGATGTGAAAGCAATAGCAAACACTACACCCTGTCTCGGAGTAGTCCTTGCAGACAGCAAGGACAATCTGGAGCAGAGAAAATACTTCTTTCCATATTCTGGACTTCAAAATTCTGCTTCTGCTAATTGTACTTACAAATGTAGTTAGCTTTGCAGTGAAGTCTCACAGAAAAAAATAGAAGTATTCGAGTTTTAGTTGTTCAGAGATTGTCAGGCTCAAATAAATATAGCACACAGAACAACTTTGTTTTCTTTTGCTGTATAGGAATAATAAATTTCGTTGCAATGGAGTCATTATCAGATTTATAAAACACTTAATACTGCAATACAATGCAGTATTACTGCATTGTATGGATACAATGTGCTGACTCAGATGGTGGCCCAGCCCTCAAACTGCTGCTATTAGTCTCCTCTGTGTTTAATTCCTCACCTGCAACAGTGCAGCAACAAAAAAATTCACAATGCATTTATCTTCACCTTTTATTACTTTAAAGTCTTAATGTAAAAGCTCCAGGCCATGCACACACAGATCACAAACTGTACCTGCACCTGTCAGCCCAGTTCTGTTGTTCTCACTGGAAAGGACCAGATCTGCACAAATCACCCAGAATAAAAAATTCCTCTCGGGTATTAGGGTCTTCTAGTGGGAGCACAAAATCATGGGATTTAATCTAAATTATCTGCTCCAATAAACCTTCAAAATCTTCTGTTCTACAGTGGCCCAGACTTAAAAGGAATGACTCCCTGTAAAAAGCTGCCACCCTGATAGCCCACAATTAGCGTGGCATTAGGGTGACTATTAGTGCTGTTCCTTGAGTTGCAACAGTTGCACATTCAAAACTTGGGCTGCCTTCCTCAGTCTTCCTGTGCCCTGAACCATCATTTGGAGACACTAAACTCTCTTCCTGCCTTTTTACAGAGACCAGATGCTAAGAAAGTGCTAAGACCCCATGCAGAATCAAGTCTGTAAACTATCTTTAAACTATCTTGAAATAAATGACCTAAAATACAGTTAAAAATTCTCATGGGTATACTTACCCCCTTCTTAGCTTGATTTGGCTTCTTTTTTATGAAGGTGGTGTTCTCTGCAAGAATTAAATGTACATTAGTTAACAGACAATTTAAATTTATTCCAGAACTGCAGAAGAAAATTTTCGTAACATCAACCTCAAAATAGTTTTTGCCATTTATTTTAATGTCTTTCTACACTGAGGGGCTGAGATACTAAACCAAGTGACACAACAGAGCTGTGAATATCTCCAAGAAAATGTGGGGAGCTACCTTTGATTGGCATCTCTTGAAAATATGCAATAAGAATGCAACTACTGCTCAGTTGTCTGTTGCAGATTCCTGCTAATAAACAGAACAGGAAAGCAGGACTTATTCTTCTGAATCAGACTTGAGATCCACCTGACCTCATATCACTTCCAAGATGAGGTTTTTCCTGTCTAGAAAGGCATTGGCTGTGTTCAAACCCACCAGGGATACACATAAAACATATCTACATCTCACCCAAAACATCACAAGCATTTTAAATGGCTCCTACTGGATGCCTGTGCACACAGAAAAACTACTCTGAGCTGAAATTTGTGTGGAAAGGGGCATAAACAGAACAGAGATTCTTCCCTTAAGACAGAACTTGTCATGTCCAAACCAACCAAGAAAAGCACTTGTTTTAGGAGAACGTGTTAGAGATACAAATGAGAAAAGCAGGAAGTACATCCAGTGAACTTTTTTGCAGTCCTCAGCTCTAAAACAACCAAACCAAATTAAAACAGTGATGATGACCATACCTGCCTGAAGTATCAAAACAGGCCCAGACAGCACTTCTTTACCACCTCTGTGCTGCTGAGAATCAACACTTCATTCTCAGAAACCTGGTCCGCCAGGACAAGCCTCAAAGTGACAAATCACTGAGGTATTTTACTCTATTCTATTTCCATCAGCTTTTTTCCTTACTCACAGTATGATAAACTGCTCACTGTTAAGTATAAGAGTCTGGTGATTGAAGGTATTGCATTATCAACACAGGATTTTTCCAGTCCAAGTTTTTATGTTCAGATTTCTGAAAAGAGAGCAAAATCTATTTCCACAGCTCTTCCCAGGCAGGCATTCTCTGTCCAAAGGGATATTTGGGTTTCCTACATTTGCTGCTCTCTTTTGCTGCTTGCACTCATTACCTAATGCAGGCTGTGGGGAGGTGTTAAGGCCATCAACACTTGGTCCATGCTCTGGTCCTAAAAGATAAGGAATAACAAGGGTAAGAATATCAGAAGGCTCCGATATTCTGATAGAGACACCATAATGTGGTATTTCCATCACAGCTTTCCCAGTCACTAAGAGAGCAGCAGCTACCCCAAATTCTTGTGTTATTAAGGTTGGTTAGGTTATTTAACTATTAAAGCAGGGAAAAAAGAGGCTAAATTAAGATAATATTAAAAAAAATGCAACTTATTATTAACAAAGAACCAATCATACCTTCACAGGATTCTGAAATGTTTTCTGAAGTTTTCTGCTGGAGAGAAACTGGTTCTGGTAACACCCACTCTGTATCCTTTGCCTTGAAAAAAAAAACACCCACAAAATCAAAAGTGCACAGAAAATACAGCAAATAAATATGAGCACTTAGCTAAAGACTGCATAAGCATCACTGGTTTATTAATATTGAATTTTTATGATTACAGCTTTTAGGATTAAAACCTGTACTCAGAAGGGCAGCTCTTAAAATTAAAAGAAATGCCTACCTTTACTAAAAACAAGTGGTTTCAATCCACTCCTGAACACTTTTATTTCTCCTCTCAGGAATTTTGTTTACCTTATGTTTATCATCAAAACCAATAATATGCATTTATAACTGTGCTTTAGATTTATTTATTATACGCTGGATGATTTACTTAAATATAATCACCACACCTTCTCCCTAGAAGCTCTTGCATTTCCTGTTTTCATCTTTCACTTCATTTTTGATTGTGAGCAACATTCCTGGTGCATCCTCCCACTCACTTCAAACACATTCCCCTCAACAGGCAGGTTTGTGACCAGGTCACAACAAATGTTGTAAGAACTGTTACACTTTGCTGATCAAAAACCCAAGGTACAACACAGTATATTTATATCAGAGCACTTCCAAGTAAGAAACCCTGGCTCCAAGTGGAATTGTTATGTCTACAAAAAAATAGAATTTCATTCCACATTTAGCTACTATCTGGGTAATTTAAAATGATCATCTTAGAAAGTGGTTCACATCCAGGAAGAATTCTGAGACTCACAGAAGGAAAAGCAGATAAATACCAACTCCTTGACCTACCTTTTCTCTATAAAGTTCTCTTTCAGGGTTTAATCTCCACCACAGAGCTCACAGTCAACCAAAGTGTTTAGAAAGCAAACAAGAATTAGACAAGTAATTTGTACCTTGGTAGAAGCATGGGATGCAAAAAAATCTTCCTCCTCTTTGTTTTGAGGTGATGCTGGTGGCATTCCACATCCATCTGTCCACAGCTGAAATTAAGAGACAAAATTTTACAGGTTAATTGCATGAATGTATTTTTTCCCAATGCACTAATCTTAAAAGAATTCTGTTTTGTTTTCAGGTTAAAAACATATTGAATTTTCTTCTTGTCTGTGTTTTTTCCATACAAATTTACCCAATGTTCAATAGATTACATTCCTTTTTTTATTAAATCCACACATATTTCTTGTGCTTCTGGTGGACCAGCCAAGATCTTTGAGCACAGGCAGATCTCAGGACTGGGGTCCCCAGAGTGCCACAGGACTGCAGGACAGGACTCCAACCTGTGACCTGCACTCCAAGATTACTCACAGACAAATCTTTTCTCACAGCTCTTCTTACTCCATGCAGGAATAATGATCTCTGTCAGAAAGGATACTGAAGGTACAACAAGCTCACTTCACCATTCAACAATCAGTGTCATCAGTAAGTCAGAAAAGGAATTTTTTACCATGTGACATGGGAGAGGATGGTTGGTACTAAATGCAACCATCTGAATAATTTACTTCAGTAATTTAAGTAGCACATAATTACTTAAGTTTGCAGTGCACAGCTAAAAATATTCACTAAATATTTAGTGAATTTAGTAAATATTTTAGTGAATATCAAACAATTGGATGGAATCTGTAATTGAAGCAAGATAATCACAGTTCCTCAAAGAGTCATTTGGGAAATTTGCCACAAACTTAGATACACACAGTATATTATATTTAATAAACAGCTTAAGATGTAAAATGTGTTTAAGTCAAAAGAAATATTCTCTAAACTTAGTGGTGTGAATTATATTGTCCATACTATGAATACTTGAGAATGATCCATTAAATTTCATGGTGTTTGATGCAGTGATAAGAGAAAAAAAATCAAGCCCTCTTGCTTTTAATTTCCACTCATCTGATCAACTTCAAATGAACCAGTCCCAAACTTCAACAACCTGAATTAAACAATCAAAACGTGTTTTCTGTGTATGAAGAAGAGAAATGTTGTCAAAACTTAATCTAACACTTCAGAAATCAATTCTGGATACTTTGCTTGACTTCTGTCAGCAACCTAACAATGTTTTGACAGCTTGCATGAACTGCCTCAGCATTTCTGATAGAGAACAGCAAGTTCTTCACAACTCACTAATTTCCCAAATATTATTTTTGTAGGGAAAAAACAAAAAAATACATTATCTACCTGTTCAAAACAAACTCCACTTAAATCACACACAGTGTGTAGTTAATTCCATTACAATTTTTCATGCTATACTCCTCTAGATATCCAATTTCAGAGAAGTAAAGATAAAACCACTACATGGTTCATGGAGAAATGGCCACGTTATCTGAAGACTGATAACCTTTTGTATTACTGATCAGAAATGTAAAGTGACTTTAGAGAGAAAAAAAAGTGATTTTTTTCAGGAATCTCCTGGCCTCAGGACACACACTACTCACATCAGTCCCATGCTTTCTCGTGGCCTGTGTTGCAAGAGATTTGATCTTCTCCTTGTAGAGCTGAGCAGCACGACTGTTGTACTTGGCATTGGTGTCATTGGTTGTGCACCCATGTTGGTGGAAAAAAGCAGACTGGGAAGCAGAACACAGAAAATGCTTTCAGAACAGACTTAAAAGCTAATGTCATTTGACACAAAGATACATTGCAATGCAGAAAACTAGTCTGCTTCCCTGCCTAAATCTAATAATTTAAGTTATGGAGTCTAAGAAATCTGCAAAGTACAAAGGAAACTCCACTCTGGGAACTTCTTTACATATAAATAAAAACAGAAAAAACCCCAATATATCAGTGTGATGCTTTAAGAGCACATACAAATGCAAGCTTCCACCATATACAAAAAAATCCTTGATCTGAAATTAAGTGATTAAGTGGAAGGAAGAGGTAAAATTAATTGCCAGTAGTTGTGCTCCACAGGACATTCCTAATATTCTAAAAGGCATTGCTTGGATTAATCTCTGTCAAGCTGGGGAGATCAATTTCAATAGTATCAAAATGAGTGTACAAAAGTGGTCCTCCTTCAAAAGTAAGGGTTGTTTATGCACATATCTATGTGCCCAGATATGTTTATAGGCTTGTGTGTTTATATAAAATGAATAAATGAAGACTGTGCATTTCTGCATGTTAATATATACACTATTAACTTGGCACTTAGAGAAGCTTCTTAGAAACCCTAATTCCAATTACCATAGAGCTGTGATCTGAAAGCACAAGGAGCTAAGGACACTTTGGATTTTCTAGCTATCTAAAATTCACTAGGAAGCTCAGGATCCACTGTTAGCCAGGATTCAGTATCATCAGGCAATTACAGAACACAAATGATTGATGTTAATCTAGCAATGCTTCTAGCCAATAGTTAGTAAAACTAGAATTTGGTATTTGACTGGAACCAAAATGGAATGGCTTTTTAGTGCCATCAAAAAAAAAGTGTTAATTTTACTTCAATGTACAGACAATTTAACAATCTGTTTTTTCAAGTTTCAGGTATTAATCTTCTGAAGTAACCCAAACCAGACCATTGAGAACCTAAGGTATTTGGGGAATTGCTGAGGGTGTATTGCACCTCTTGGTACAACATATGATAGCAAACAGTGACATCCAAGCAGGAAGACAAAACCCAACAAAATTAAACAGTTAAGGTTTATTGTAATTCCTCCACTAATAGACTTCTAAGATTAACTGAAGACTTTTTCAGACTTTGCCATCTCTCCTTTCCAACTGCCTCAAACCCTTTACATAGCAAAATTGATATAATTGAATCAAAGTTTTTAATAATTTGGCTAAAAAGGAAACTGTTCTTAACATGAAATCTCCCTATTCTCATTAGTCAAAACAGTGATTTTTTATGTACTCGGTGGTATAACAGAAACTTGATGAGGACATTCATATAACAGCAGTACTAACATGGAAAGGAATAACTTAGCAAGGACAGGCAGAAGAAAAAGAGGAAGAAGAGACCATGTAACTGCACAGATCTGTAAGCCCGAGATAGTGACTTGCTGCATGCCAAATTCAAAGAAAAATATTTGACTGGAAAATACAGAAGCGGAAGATAAGTAACAATGATCCTGAACTCAGCATTTTTTGTATGTAAATAAGAAAAAAATTATAAAAACCCTAAAGACTTAAGGAAAGATGATTAAAACTGTCATGGAAAAGACCACGGAAAACAAGCTTGGGTAAAGCTTCTTATAGAAACAACATTAAGGACCAAGCACAAATGAAAAAATATACGGGATAAGCATCCAGGGAATTAGAAGAAAAATAGAAATTGCTTTTGGAAGTTGCATGTTCCCACACTGGGTGGGCCACCTTAAGGGAGCACTCCCAGTTATTTGTGGAAAAAGTTGTGAAAAGATTGCCAAAGAGCTTACAAAAGAAAACAAAAAGGGAGATTGAGAACTAGACAGCTGTCAACAGAACTTCAATTTACAAACACATTGTGTATGTACATAAAAAATCAAGTTGAAAATAACAGCCAACATGAATTGGCCCAAACCATGACACTGCTAGTCCAAACAACAATGCAGCACATCTTATCTTCAGCGCTAACTCAGGTGAAGTTAGATCTTGACTCCAGGGTGACTTTTGGCAGTTCCATGGGTTCTGGCATGGTTTTTTCACAAGACATGGAAGGAATGATGGTCACAGGAAGGGGCCCATAAGCTTCCTTTACAAGCCATCTTTGAGCAGCTGTCTAAATTAGATATTGACAAGGAATCTGATCTGGCCTTTTCAATGATTTTCATCACTGACTTCTAAGAAAAAAAACCAAAACATTATCAGACTACAAGAAAGGAGGATTAAATCAGCATCCAGAGGGACAGAGAAATTCTTAAAAAGAAGAGATGGGTGTGTGTGTGTGTGTGCTGTAACAAAAAAAAAGGACTGGAAAAATAAAAATAATTCCAGAAAGAGAGGCAGTAAGGACAGAGAACATTTTCCAAGCTTACATTACAACATTACCAAGCTTCAACATGCAAAGCAAACACCAGGGAGTACGTACAGCATTTGCATTTCCTCCAACCTGCATGCATCTCAGCTGGAACCAGGACCAATTGGAATCCAGCTCTGTAGACCTAAACGCAAAGAAATGTTTTTAGTGTTACCACCAAGGCCATTTAAAAAACCTCTCCGTTTCTGTTGTTTTGCCAAGTGTTTCTCTCCCCCACCCCACCCCTTTTTTTGTAATCTGTAGTTATTTATCAGACCCCAAAAGGTCCTGAGTCAGCAGCTGGGACACTCACCTGGAATAGGACAAACTCAGGGTGCAGATTTATTGCACCAGCTGACTATCTGAGCACTATCCAAGTACTAGAACCACAGAATAGTTTGGGTTTGGAAGGGTAGAACTCAGGTGCCACCACAATGAGCTGCTTCAGGAAGCTAAGCTGGCAACTGAACACAATTCCAAAGAAGCTATCAGATGAGAAGCTATCAGCAAAGCCAACACAAACATTAAGAAGGTTTGAATCAGAAGCTGAAGGAAGAATGGGTTTCCCTCTCTGAGCAGGTCTGTGAACAAACAAAACTATTAAAAGATGAATTTTACTGTCAAAACACACCAATACTTACCGAATGAAACTCAAGTGAACACCAAGGGACCGGTGGGTCCCTGAGCAATCGATACAGAGAAACACTCCATAGGTGATGCTTGCCCAGCTGGGGTTCTTTGCTCCACAGTCAAAACATACCTTAAAGAAAGCAAACATCAGTAACAGGACTTGAGCATAACCAGGCCTTAGAGCTGTATTACAAGTCAATGTAACACCCCTGCAGTGATCTAACTTTGTTAACTCATTCTTACAGCATTTGTTGACATGACAACTCCATGTATCCTAATTTTAGGCATCTAAAGAGGAGTTACACAATCTGCCCACACAACTACAGCCTCCCCATTTCCAAAATTAACCACTGTACACAGGTTAAGAAATCAGGTCAGAGAACTCACATCAGCCTAGTTCAAACACACATTTAACACAGTGCTTCCAGCACTGCTGGAATAGGAAAGTGGTTAAGAAATATTTCCCCGAAGGCAGGCTCTCCTCATGTTGCACCTGTGAGTCCCCAGAAGGTTATCAGCAGGACTAATGCCATCATTATCAACTTTCCTATATTGAAACCTTGACCTTCAGGGCAAGCCATGGCAATCCAGCTGTGTCAGGAAGGCCTCTGAGCACTGCTTATCCAGGCAGCCTCTGCAGATATTTGCATGATTCATCACTCACCAATTGCCACATCAGCCTTCCCACTGTCTGGGCCACACTGGTTAAAAAGCAACCAGGTCCACAATTACTGCATGGACAAACCCAGGAATTTCGTTCCCTCTGACACCGCGTTGTGCCTCTAACATTCAGCCAAAACAGCAAGAGCTGTATCTGTGTGTGTCTCATACACTTTGCAGGTCAGCAGAACATGACCTTCAAGCCCTTTTTCAGCTGTTCTGAATTCTGTGCTGCTTTGATCAAGGAAAGCAAGAACCAGAAAAAAATTATCTGATACAAATCAATTATCAAATGCAAGAAACACAACAACTTTAAACATAAACAGCTATTCAGAGTTAATGCCATGTGCACACATCTATTCCTGTATGACAGGTCTTTATCTGATCAATGTTTTTTCAGAGGTAAAAGGAAAAGGCTGCAGAGAAGCGTTTTTACAGCAAAAGCATCCACCCAGTGGCACCTAATAAGAAGTAACTCCACAGAGAGATAAGCTTTTAAACACAAACTGACAGCATTCCAATTTGCAACTTTATCCTTCAACATCCTCATATAAACTTAATGCATCCTCAGATCGCAATGGAAGTTCTAGCTATATGCAGATATGAAAAATAAAGTTTATTCCAAGCCAGGTGGGAACATATGGAACATCATAAACAGGCTACAGAGCTTCCAGCACCTCCTTGCCAAGCTGAACAACAAAATAAAAATAAAATTAAGAAGTCTTGCCAGAAACTCCCTCTGTAAACCTGGAGAGAGATTTTTGTCTCTATTTTTTTGTACATACACAGTCAAACAAGCCCTGAGTCTGGGATCAAGTCATGTCACCCATCATCCATCCAAATTAATTTCAGGTGCATGCCTAGGAGTAGTTTGAGGCTAAACTCCTCAGCTTAATGTGGGTGTATTTAGCTTGGGCACTCCAAATGTATCAAGCATAAGCACAGCTCACCAGCAGATTCAGCATTAACTCTTCCAACAACTGAACACTTTAAGGGTGAGCTGCAGTTAGGTAATGACTAGTAACACACACAGAAATCATGGAGATCACAGCTCGTGCAAGTCCTGCCTTTCCCTCTCAACAGGGACCTAATGCTTATTAATGTTATTTACATGTCCCACTCCTGCATGTGGAAATCGGGCATTCACTGGCATACAGCAGAAATGAAAGCAACACAGAATGGGTGGCAAAAGGAGGGGTTAGAGGGAGTCCCTGAAACAAGCTCAGGTGGAATGGCACACAGGGGGTGCGGGAAAAAAGAATGAGTAAGACTTCATGCATGCCATATTCTAAGACAACACACAGCTTGAGTAGTCAGAACTTGTTTCATTTTGGTTTTTTTCCCCAAATTCTTTGAAGCAGCTCCTTAAAATACAAGAGACTCATCTTCATTTTAAATTGACAATTTTCAGGCTTTTTCTTACAAGGCCAAAGGAGGATGGGGACAACAAAAGAGAAGATTCTGCTTTAAACTAAAGCAAACAGAGCAACCGTGGTCTCACTTCTGATACAGGAGAGCAAAGCTGACTTACAGGTGGAAGTCTTGTGGAAATTCCCTGGAGTACAAATGGGAAACTAGAATCTGGAGTGGGTGGTTAAAAAAAAACACTCATGTTTTTAAAAGTTCAGTCATAAACATGCCTGAAGGTTCTCTTCCTTTCCCTTTCCTTTCCTCCAATTATGAGCACTTTGTAATTTTAACATCTGAAATTCAATTGCATCACCTTGGAGTTGGCTTCCACAGCTCAGTATCTTCAGTGTTACACAGGAGACCCTAACAGATACCTGTGAGATTATTCAGGTGGCATAAAAATGTACCGTTCAGGACTGAGATGAAAGCAGGACTATCCAATTTTCTTCTGAAAGTAAAGGAGGAGATGCTATTTCCATCAATGTTATGCCAATATAAATAGATGCATGTTTCATTAACATTTAGATTAATTTTGCTTCATTTTCTCAATTTTTAAAGTGCTTCCCATCACATAATTTTTAAGAAACAGGGGGAAGAAACTAAAATCAATTTCAGAGCCACACTATGAAATTGTTTCCATTTTAAAAACACACAAATTGTATTTTCTGTACAGCTTTAGGTGCAACTAAAATATTAAAATATTGATTAAAAATAAATTTGAAGTATAGGCTTAAATAATCTAGTGCTTTCAAAATACATTTGCATGATTTTTGTTTATTTTGTGTTGAGACACTCCACAGTGTAGATTCACTTTGAATTCACAGTAAGAGTCACTTTGGAAAAACACAGCCAAAGACCTAACTGAGATGTCTGTACAAGAGCAAACACAGAGATTTGGGTATAACCCACAGCAAGCAGTTAATAAATCATAAAACATCCACCTTGCGCAAAACACCTACATTAATAAATAAACTAATTAAATATTGACATTGGCTATGGAAATGCAGTAATAAATAGCTGATAGAAATGCTATTTTTGACATGAGCAGAAGAGGTGAGTGGGTTCAGCAAGACCACTTATCCCTGAGGTCAGGGTTACACAGAAACTTTCAGCCTCTACACTCTGAACCTCCACTGGAACAGGGTTCCAGCCCCAGGGCAGATCCACACCTTGCCATTCCCAGGCTGTGGATCCAGCTGCCTGAACACCAACCTGGCTGAGGTCAGTAGTGCCACACTCAGCCAAGCTGATCTGAACCCAAGCAGCTCCTCCTAGTCACCAGCCACTGTCCCCAGATACGCTTTCCTTCTTCTCTTGCATCAGCACTAATAATGCCAGCTGCTGATCCCGCTGGGAAGCAGCTCTGCACGGGCACACGGACTCAGAGCAAAGGCAGGGCCAACTCAGAGTGCAGCCACCTGGTCAGGAATGCCAGCATAAGCGAGGGAACTGCAATGATGGCCACGGGAAGGCAAGAGGACTGCCCGTTTTGGAAGTGTCATCATCTCAACATGACTTAAGGGACACAAGATAGCGGAGCCCATCCTGGGGCAAAACCCAACACAAACCACTCCCAAACACACGCTGTAATAACAGAACTAAGCTACTGATAAACCACCGGCACAACATGCTGGGAGTCCAAGCAAAGACAGGAATACCATCATCAACCAAAGAAAAGAACTAGGTGGAAAAGAATGAAAAAACAACATTTTCAGAGGAACAGATCTATGACAGAATAGAAGAGACTTTCAGCACAGCCTGAGTGCGCAAGTCTTTGAAAGGGTTGAGCTGTAGAGCTCAAACACTCAAGTAAACAGTATCAAGTATCTTAAGGACTATGATCATTTTTATGGGTACAAAATACATCCTATTTAATAAGTGTAACATGTTGATTAAGTCATCAGGCAGCTGATCAGTCTGCTGTCATCAGGCAGTTCTACATTATGTAACACTCAAAGACACCAAGAACTCAAACCTCATCATAAAGGGAACTAACATGAAATTACAGATGTTAATTTCAAGACAATTATTCAAGCATCACTTTCAACACACTATCACCCACAAATTAAACTACACGCTTATTTAAATGAGAATTCTTTTCCTTAGCTCACATATACTAAGAACTACCACAGAGCACCCAGAACAGAGTAAATGCACATGCCTGCCTAGAGCAGGCAGTTCTTCCCAAACTCTACCCATAAACCACACAGTTAAAGCAAATTACTAAGCTTTTAATTCAGAACCCTTTTCATTATTTGCATTTTCCCATGTCTTTCTTCCCCACCAAAAAAAAACCCTTACATATAAAAAGGGCAGACAGGCTGCTTGAGAAGAACACAACAGAACGGGAACAAACATAAAGATAAAAAACACGAGAGGAGAAACTGATGGAAGAAACAACTTTTACTTTAGGAGAACTGTCAGACAGACAGGCATGGGAGAGTTGTGAGACCTTAGCTGATGTTTTCCACTCTCCCTCTCTCCCTTCTTAGGTCAACCAGACCGGGCACCACTGCATTGTTATCGAGTTCTCTGTGCCTGAGCCACTTCTTTGCCACTTGCCCACAGTGAGTGGCAGCACACATTGTGCCAATATTGCTGTGTCAACACAGAATTTCTATGTGGCGTCTGACACGGGGAGACAGATACACCTGAGCAACCACAGGTACCACATCCACCTGATTAAATCTACACAGTAACAAGGAGTCCAGCACAGGGGAACTGCCCGAGGCACCCCATGCTTGCCAGGCAGGGGCAGTACTTTCTATTTCTCCTGTGATCCCAATATAGAAAAAGTATCACAATGGCCCTAAACTACTAAATTTTCAGGTAGAGTGCCAGGGAATTTCAGGAGCTTGTAAGAGATCTCTTCTCGTCCTCGTTGTTGGGACTAGGACCTTTCCTTGATAAACTTTTCACCCCATTGCAAAGGCAAGTTTTAAGAATACTTTTGTTAGAAACTGAGTGTTCATCTCTGAGCTCTGCTTTGAGAAACCAGACCTGTGCAGTCTTAATGAACTGCGTTCAAAGAGTGGAAGTCAGTTTTGGACCAGAGACAGACATCCGGATTCCTAGTCTCAGAAAACAAACCCAACATGTTTCTCCGTAACGCTAATCCGAAGTTTCCTGGTGGGTGTATATTTCACGTATGCTCTCAGCGTACATCGCAAAGCCAACACAAACAAGCGACACAGAGCAGCTGCAGGCACTTGTCACCTGGCCAGCCACCTTTCCCAGCCCACACCTCCACACTCAATGGACACTAGAGCAACACCTTCGCACCACGGAGAAAGCCACCTGAGCACGGGACAAGCCCAGCAAGATTGAAAACCAACAAACTTTTATCACTGCCTAAATGTCTGTACCACCTTGTTGGATAATAAAAACAGGAGGGGAAAAAAACAAAAAGGCAACACACACTCAACGTTGCAGCTGTTTGGGAACTTGTTTTTATGCTCAGCGGACCTGAAGCACTCGGTGGGCGCCGCACCTCCCTCCCCAAGGGCGGATCCCTTCGGGATGCGGGATGCCGGCCGGAGGGACGGGGGCAGGCTAGGAAGAGCCACCCCGCTCCCGGGACTGCCACCCCGGGGAGCCGCCGGGCCTTTCCCTGCTGTCCCGGGCGGGACGCGCCGGGCTGCGGGCCCCGCGCCTCCCCCGCCCCGCCGGCTGTGCGACGTGTCACCGCGGCGGAGCGCTGCCCGCCGGCCCGGCCCGGCCCCTTACCTTGTTGGTGGGCACGGAGCGGAGCCGCTTGAAGATGGCGGCGATATCCTGCTTGCTGGGTTCGCACATGGCGCCGGGGGAGCCGGCGGGGCCGCCGGGGGAACCGCGGGGGAGAAGGGCCGGAGCTGCCGGGGCTGCCCGCGCCGCCGCTCCCGGGACGCTCCGCCCGCCGCGGCCAGGCCGGCCCCGCGCCTGGCGCTGAGGGGCGGCGCGGCCCCGCCCGGCCCGCCCGGTTGCCGCGGAGACGGGAGCGGAGCGAGGCGGCGCCGGGGTGCGCGGGGCGAGGGGTGGGAAACCCGCCCCCACGGAGTCACAGGAGCTTTGGGCCTGGAAAAGACTTCGGAGATGAGCGAGCCCAACCTTTGAACGCTCGCCACCGCGTCAGTCGCACCGTGGCACTGGGCGCCACCTGCATCTTAACAGCCCCAGGGACCTGGACTCCACCGCCTGCCTGAGCAGCCCGTTCCGATATCTGATCGCCCTTTTCCGTGAAAAAATCCGCCTTATGTCCAAACTGAACCTTCCCTGGCACCGCTTAAGACTCTGTCCTCTCATCCTGTCCCTTGTTCCCTGGGAGCAGAGCCTCATCTTCACCTGGCTGCACCCTCTTGTCAGGGAGTTTTGGAGAGCAATAAGGCTCCCCTGAGCCTCCTTTTCCTCCAAGTTAAACACCCCCAGCTCCCTCAGCCGCTTCTCATCAGACTCGTGCTCCAGCCCCTTGCCCATTTCCGTTCCCTTCTCTGGACACGCTCCAGCCCCTCAGTGTCCATCTTGCAGTGACAGGCCCACAACTGGACACAGCACTGGACACACCTCACATTGGTGAGGCCTCGCCAGTGCCCACAACAGGGGGACGGTCACTGCCCTGGTCCTGCTGGCCACACCACTGCTGACCCAGCCCAGATGCCACTGGCCTTCTTGCCTGGGCACGCACTATGGACCAGCAGGCCCAGGTCCTTTCCTGCTGGGCTCTTCCCAGCCACTCTTCCCCAGCCTGGAGCTGCTGGGAGTTGTGACCCAGGGGCAGGACCCGGCACTTGGCCTTGTTGAGTCTCATTCCTTTGATCTCAGGCCCTTTGTCCAGCCTGTCCAGATCACACATCACAGGATGTAGGAATGGTAATCAGCCCCTCTCAGACCTGCAAGAATTTTTTCGACTAAACTAGGAGGCCTGACATGAAATTTAAGATATTTGTAGGATGATGAAAAGGCCAGAAACGATAATTATTTATTTTTTTTTTCCCTGTCTCTCCTTATACTTCACAAAGGAATAGGCTACAAAGCCAGTATCCAGGAAATTATCATAAAATCAATTAATTTTTCCTCCTCTCTACAGGTCATCACACACTGTAGAAATCTGAGGGATGTATGACCCAGGGTACTTGTGAGGCTGTTGGCTGAAGACATTTGCGAGCAGAAAAGAAATGAACCTCCCTGGCAATACCAGTCAGGTAGCCTTCCTCTGAGAGAGTTGTATTCAACTATTAAAAAAATACAAGATTATTAAAAGTGATATTGGCATATTTGGTTCTGACACCTCAGTGACTGCCTTGTGTTACTCTCACCTTGCACTGTCTTCTACTGCTCATCTAGTAATTCTAATATTCTAATATTAACCAATGTCCAGTCTCATGATTTTGCCTGTATTTTTGGTCTAGTTTCTGGCTTTTTTTGGTTTTATGTACTACATTTTTATCTTGAAGAGGGGAGGGCAAGGGTAAGTCTGAAAAAAGAAAAAAAAAGAGGCTAAGTAGCAAGATCTGTAAAAGAGGTGTGCCATAAATGGGCTACCCCAAAAAACTGACACTCATACTAATAGTAAATACTAAATAAATACTAAAATAATACAAATACTAAAACTGACTAGCAGAAGACTGGAGGAAAACAAACCAACCAAACACCAGCAAAAGTGCTTTACTAAATCCCTTTATTGACTTCTGTGCATATATATATATATATTATAAAGATGGGGTACAGCAACAGCAACAGCAGCTAAAGTACAGGTAAGTTTAGATACAATAAATATTCTAGAAGTATTTGCTGTACAGACTCCTCCTACTCGGGGTCTGCAAATCTTCTGCAGCCTGCCATGAAGATGTTATAATGGATAAGATCCTAAAACAATATAAAAACAGACAATAAGGTCATAATTACAAACAAATGCATTTGAACCTCAGGTGCCCCAGTTCCAGTGGAGGACTCAATTTTAACTGAAGCAGATGAGGAAAAGGAACCCCAAACAAATACAAAAATCAAATTACTGCCCCAAGACAGAAACAGTGTATTGTGAGATGCTGTTCTGGACAAGTGGAACAGAATAATTTAATTCAAGCCAATGAGGAGATGAAACTGAGACTTCTCTACTAACAGCATTTAGTTTCTCAAACCTTCAATATCCCTTTCATACAAATCCAACTAACAGCTGTCAGAAGAAGAAAAATCAAGTCCTAGCCTAGGCTTTATAAAAAAATCTCAGTGCGACATTCCACATTCACTTTTTAGTACATGAGTTTTTCCACTTGCATATAACCAAAAGCTTATCTGTACTGCACATCAAGTGATTGCAGAATCAAGTCAGATGTGAATTAAATGTATGTCTCCACCTGGTCATTTTTGTTGTCTAAACTAGGCCAAACTCCACCTTTCGATGCAGGAGTTTGACCCCATGTCTTGATGCATGCACTGATATAGTTGGATGGTTGCTGGAATGACAGGATTAAGAAAATTCCAAATAAAATGGATATATGTCTTGTCCACATATGGAGAGTTTAGAGATTTAACAGAGATCTGGGATGACATAACTGGAGAGTGATCAGACTGATGGCACATCTTCATCCTCAGCCAAAATAATGTAAAATAAAACAAGCACTACATCCTGTTGAAGAAGCAGAACGTTCCTGCGCTGACTTATCTGGAAATAAAATGTTATAAATGAAATTAGAATTTTGACAACTAGGTCCCTTGGGTTAATGGCAGTTTAATTAAAAATAAATACAATCTAATAAATTTAATAGTAATTTGGTATAAAAAATACAGTTTAGTAAAAGAATACAATTTAGTAAAAAATTACAATTTATATATATAATTTGCCGGTAATTAAGTATGATTAAAGCATAAGCAAAACCGACCGGGGTACTGGGAAGGCTTATCACCCCACCTCACGTACAAAACAAAGCACTTCAAGCTAAACTTCTATACTGTAAGCTTATACATATTCATTAATGTTTCCTGTAAGTTTCTTCTTATTTCCAATTTTTCTGACTTTACGTCACTTTTCTTCACGGCACATGCCTCACTTGTTGCTAAGGGGATTGTCAGGTTTCTTTTGGTGGTCTTTTGGTGAAGGCTTCTCTTCCTCATTGTCCTTTGGATAACCTTACAGGTTTGCACGTGTGCACTAAGCGTTGTGTTACGTAAATTTACTAATAAGTCTTATATTTACTGATTTTTAGGCCCAATGCCTGAAGTCATTCTAATTTTTTCCATCTCAAGGCCGTTTTTGTCTTGGGACATCACTTATCTTCCAAACTACATCCTGTACCTCAATTTTAACATGTAACATCTGTAAAGGGGTGCATCTGCCTTGTAACACTGATTCTTTTGACTGCTTCTAATAATAACATTAATAACAGTTACAGTTTAGTTAGCACAAATCAATTCCATTTATTACAAAAAGAGAGAAGACTGCTAGAATTAGAGTACCTCACTGAAGCGCAACCTGCGCTGTTACCTTGTCTGCATAAAAATACCAGCCTTTGGTTTGGGAGCGTCCTTGCGCGTCCTGCGCTGAATACCAAGGTATTGCACGGAAATAGGGAAGGGAAGGGAAGGGAAGGGAAGGGAAGGGAAGGGAAGGGAAGGGAAGGGAAGGGAAGGGAAGGGAAGGGAAGGGAAGGGAAGGGAAGGGAAGGGAAGGGAAGGGAAGGGAAGGGAAGGGAAGGGAAGGGAAGGGAAGGGAAGGGAAGGGAAGGGAAGGGAAGGGAAGGGAAGGGAAGGGAAGGGAAGGGAAGGGAAGGGAAGGGAAGGGAAGGGAAGGGAAGGGAAGGGAAGGGAAGGGAAGGGAAGGGAAGGGAAGGGAAGGGAAGGGAAGGGAAGGGAAGGGAAGGGAAGGGAAGGGAAGGGAAGGGAAGGGAAGGGAAGGGAAGGGAAGGGAAGGGAAGGGAAGGGAAGGGAAGGGAAGGGAAGGGAAGGGAAGGGAAGGGAAGGGAAGGGAAGGGAAGGGAAGGGAAGGGAAGGGAAGGGAAGGGAAGGGAAGGGAAGGGAAGGGGAAGACAAGGCGAAGGGAAGGGGAAGGGAAGGGGAAGGGAAGGGAAGGGAAGGGCTTACCCTGCATGGCAGCAGGGTCAGCGGCTGTAACATTTCACTGCCAGCAGGATGACCGTGACCAGCAGAAGCACGGCGCAGAAGAGCAGGGTGAAGACAATGTAGCAGCAGGGGGAGTTCTCCGAGCAGGTCACTGCCAAAGGGACAAGGGACAGGGGTGTCACCGCGGGCAGAAGCAAGGCAACTTTTGTTCTGAGTTACGGGAGTATGAAAAATCATTGTCCCTCTTGCTATAGACACCGCACCTGTATATCTGTACAGGTTTATATGTATACAAACCTGTGTGTAGCTATTAAAATCACACTTTCAGGGTCAGGAAAAAACCTTTTGCTGGCCACTCCTAAATTTTATCATCACAGCCACTGAGAAGAAACCTAAAAATTCAACCTCTTGCCTTTAGTGGCAGAGCAAAGCTTTGCCAGCACTGCTGTGCCTGCGTTTTGCCGTGGGCACGCACAGCACTGCCAGTATTTCCCACTCTGGAATATGCCCTGTCTTTTCCTTGGAAAATGGCTTGCAGTGCTTGTGCTACGCTGTGTTGATTATCTGAGGTTACTCAACTGAAGACTCACAAGGAAAGCTTGAAGGTCCCATTCAGGCTTTTGAAAAAAGATTTTATAGGTAATTTGAAATTCTAGAGACCCTTCCCAGATTACCATAATTTTTAAGTACATCAAAGACACTCTTGTTTAATTGGTCTTTAAATCCCTGCCTCCATCATTTTTTTTCCTCCAGCTTTAATCCTGACTAGGATCACTGTGTTCATTTGATCCCCATTCCTTAATGCTTTCCATTTAAGCTGCTCCAATATCTAAACAAGAATCAGAACAAACATTTGGCTTCTGTGGTTTTGAAGAGGTTCCAGTTAAGAATGTAAAGGGACAGAGCTCTCCTAGTAGCATTTATCCATATGTAGAACATATATGGATTTTGATATTCCTTGAACACAATTTTAAAAATCTGAACAATGTAGCTAGAATCAGAGAAAGGAAGGGAGGAATTTTGGTCTGGGATGTAAAAAGCCCAAAAGCAGACAGGTCAGTGGCCCTATATCAAAACTGCATTACTGACAACACTTTCCATGCTGCATTCCAAGCCTGGTTTCACTGGGATAAAATCATTGGACATTTCAATGAAGCCAGTAAATTAGTTTTTTCTTTGTAACAGGGTCTCCACCTGGGCCACTCTCTTGTCTGCCTGACTGCCAGTTTTATTCAGAAAAAACATCTGAAGCTTTCGGTTTCTTTTTCCTTGTTGTGAGGCCAAATTAAACCCCAATGGAAATGTTTGTTTGCACTAGTATTTCTCACAGCTAGCATTTTTTCCATACTTATATCAGTTGTTCCTATGCCTCACATAAATGCAATATTCTGTTCTTCATTTTCACCTCATACACAAGAGTCAAAACCCGTATCCAATCTATTGTTTCACTTTGAAGAAAAAAAAAATTCTTTCAGAGCTGGTTACACATTTTGAGACAATTTAAAGTATCTTAAAATTTAACTTGAGACCATTTTCTGGAATTGTCAAAGAGCTGTTCAGAATTTTTGCTTTTTGGCTATTACTTTCCTAAAGTAACTCAGTTTTGCTTTAAATACTATTGTTGGCCTGTTAATTCACCCAAAATTCGTTTGTAAGTGAAAAGCAACACATAGAAATTGTTGCTAAAATGAACAGAAGAATTTTCAAATTACTCCAAAAATTACTGCAAACTGAATTTTTAGCAGGTTCTGGGCATCCTTCAGGAGCGGGAAGCAGGGAAAAATGGGTTGAAATCACCTGTAGCAAAGAGAGGAAGTGACTCTCTCCCATACTCTGGGAAAATATCATGTTTGGCTGCTGAAATATAATAAGAAAACATGAAGTGTCCTGCGGTGTTGCTGTACCTGATTGTGTAATTTTGGGTGTGCTGTCAGGTCTCTCAGATCTCCATTTCACATTCACCTCAGCATATGTGACTGGATCACCTGGAGGGATAAAAAGGGCTGAAAGTATTAGAAGAGGTCCTGCAACAATGGTTCTTCAGTGCAGTATTCCAAACAAACAAACAAACAAACAAACAAACAAATAAAATTAATTTATTAAATTTTAGACAGTTTTACAAATCCTTCTAGGTGACTCTCAGTTACCACACACTGAGCTACTCTATTAATAATTCCGTTTTTTCCTTGTCATCCCATATCTTATACACACATTTATATATTCTGTCAGTCTTTAAGCAGAAGTTAGTCATCTGACAACATTTCTTTCAACATTTTTTTTTTCTGTTTACTTCTTAATAAACCACAAGTGTGGCTGTGACACTCATGGTCACAACCATTATAAAAAGTTCTTCATCCTGTGTTACAAGATTTTTGCAACCAACAGAGAGCATAAAAAGTGTTGTCAGGGTGGGCTTCTCCAAAGGTGTGGAATGTGTCACTGACCCCAGCAGTTTTTGGTGGGTGTGGCAGCAGAAGGAAGGAAGGAGCTCTATTTTTATATCAACTGCAGCACACCACAACCTCCAGATTTGCCTGCTTTGCATGTTTTGCCTCATTCTCCAGGAGCTACTTTCAAAAACTTTGCTCACTGCTAGTGTATTAAATAAGATTTTTTTTTTGCCTGAAGAAAAGCAACCTCCTAAAGGTGCCAGAGCTGCTGAGATCAACCTTAGATTTACAAAAAATATCAAATCCAACCCATTTTCAGAACTAAGCATCTTTCACAGGCAACAGCCGAGTGGTCAGAACAATTTCACAGCATCTGGCAGAAGATGAAGGCTCCGTTTTCTGCACTTGTGGTGTACAAAAATACAAGTTTTGTACAAGTACAAAAGCAATGGAATACACAAAGAAATTGAAGATTGTGAAAATGTATAGATATGATTTTATATCAATAAGAACATGAAAAGATATGAATTCTATAGATAGGTGATTTTTTTTTTCTGCTATATCTCACTAGGACACACTGGTGCTATTAATAGGTGCCAAACTCAAGATTGATTTAAAATATTTCTTCACGCAAGGTGTTACAATCAGCCTGTGGAAGTCCTTGTTTTAGGATGCTATTTAAGTAAAGCATTTTTCGGGACACCAACAGGGATGCAAGATTCACAGAAGTGACAAGAGTATAGATATTGCAATTGAAAATATTAAAAAAAATATTGTGACAGGCTAAACACCATGCTGGTATACTCTAAAAATAAGAATAGCATTTTGTGTGAAATTTGGTTACTTAATTAGCCTCATAATTGGCCATTAGAATTTTTTAGAGTCTGAATTTCCAAGCACCTTATATTGGCAAATTTCAGAAGTATGATCTTGGCTTAGGGGCTCACAGAATAATTTATACAGCAATTTCTAAACGTGATTCACGGAAGTGAATTAAAAGCTGTGTGGAAGCACTTAAAACTAACATATAACTGGAAAATTAAGGGACAGGTGAGGAAAAAAAGAAAAAGAGATGGAACAGACTTTTACACTCTCCAAGTCTGAGACATTTTCACAGTGAGTTGTACTGGGCATGAAGGTGGATCCCAAATAAATCCTTAGGGGACAGTTCTACACTGGAGTGCCAAGGATGGTCCTGTCAGTGCAGCTCCTCTGCAGAGAGCTGATCACGTAATTTAAGGGGCAAGCTGAGTTAACAATGAAAGACAAAGAGTTCATACCCATACAGGTGCTTTTTGTACTCTTTTCCAATGAGTGAATATACATACCTAATTTCTAAAATTAAATATTGCTTTAATGACATACTCAGGACATTTTTTTCTTTCCTGTTGGTAACTCTGAATATTTTCCATGCTCAATACTCTTACAACAAGAAAATATTATTTTTGATCAGAATTAAAAAAGTAAAACCTGATACTTTTGTTTTAAAACCATGAATTATTTCCTACCTAAATCCATTAATGGCTATATTTTGCACATTATTTTTTGAAAATAATTTTTTAAGCAGTACAATTTTATAGTTGAAGGCGTCAGTAGGTTATACACAAATTGCAGTACTAAGAGTTTTCAAAATTACAGGAAGTGCTATTAAATCTTGACTTGTATTTTTCTCAACACAGAACTTTTAGAAGAGGAGGGACAGAGAGAGAGAAAGAGAGGAAAAAGAAAAAATATGAAAAAAGAGAAACAGACCTATCACTTTAGAATTTAAAAGTATTTCTGGTCTCTAAGAAACTGTATCAAATTAAAATACAAAATGTAAGTGGACTACAGGAGAGAGAAGTCCATTCAGTGAACTTCAACTCCCAATGGGTTTCCAATAATCTGTATAAAGCTCTTCAATCTGTCAGAACATTAATGTATTTAAGAATGATCCTATTTCAGCCATCTTACTGAAAGCCAGAATGGGATTTTAAAGGTCAATCTTCACTTTTGCTAGAATTCAGCAAAATTCAGCATTCATTCTACCAATAAACATGAATTTGCCACGCCAATAGATATATATAAAATAAACAGAGTGGGGTATTAATAGTTATAAAAGGTTTCCACATTACTTCAGCTGCTTGCGAACTATTTAAGAGAGTGCAAGTTTTAAGAATATGTCAATGAACAAAGTAGGTAATATTAAGATAAGCTTTTTTTTTACCTGTATCTGAAGCTTCTGAAATAAAATTCACTCTTTCCTTGGGTGACACCTTGGCGTAGAACACCTCACTTGACATTTGAAAAGTTGCTTTCAGCTCTCAGGTCTGCCATCAAAATGGACTCACTGAAAAAAACACAGCCCCTATTTCTGACCTCCCCCCATCACACCACATTTGGTCAAAGAAGTGTTTAGATGGCTGCAAAACGGAAGGAAACCAGAACCGTTTTTTTCAAATGTAAATTCTCACCTTGTGGCTTTTGACAAACCATGCTTAATTCTTGTTCCCTTCTCTTGATGTATGTTCTGTTAAAAACTGAGATTTTGATCAATTTTCTCATAAACTGTGACTTTCAGACCACATCATTTTCATTTAGAACCTGAGCTGGCAACGTGCTGAGTGTGTTCATATTCTCCTCAAACCAACTGGACATTAAAATATGTTTCAACAGAAAACTCAGTTCATTATTATTAGATTGCTTAAGTTTTCGTTATTACATTGCTTTCATTTGTGATTATCAGATCACTTCCTCCTAAACTTCCATAGTTTAGGGTTGAAACAAGAAAGCAATGATATGGGGAGGAACAGACAGAAGATCTGATATTGCTGAAAAAACGAATTTAATTATTTTTGAAATAATGCTTTTCTGAATTTTATTTTTTTAAATATTTCATACAGAATTAAATTCTTTTTAAAAGTTAGTTTTAAAAATGTTTCTATAAGGTCCACTTCCCTTTTTTTTGTTGGATTTTCCTCCCCATAGAAATTTCTAAAGTTGGTTTGTTTTTTTTTTTTAAATTTTTGGGTTTTCTGGTAACTTAGAATGATACCAAAAATTTGAATTCTTCTCACAGAGGAACTTCTGCTCTTCAACCAGCTCTACACGATATGCTAATGCCCATATCCCTGGGGCACTGCTGAGCTCAGAATTAAACCAGGGCTGAGTCTGACCTATGCTTCCTTTGCATGTTGATCTTCAAATTTTCTCAATAAAGGCAGAAAACGGGGTTCTTTGGGGTTATCATGGTGGTAAGTCAAGGAGTGTGATGTTTTTTCCTCTTGGGAACAGCCATAGAAGAAGGATGAACGCTTTGGCATTTTCAGCTTATATCAGAGATGTTTTTAGAATGGGCCTTCACAATCCTGGTGACTAAAAGGTTCTGCATTAATCATGGAATGGTTTGGATTAGAACAGACTTTAAAGACTATGTAATTCCAACCAGACCAAGCTGATCCAAGTCCTGTCCAAACTGACCTTGAGGGATGAGGCAGCCACACCTTCTCCAGGAAACCTGGGCCAGGGCCTCACCACCCTCAGAGGGAACAATTCCTTCCTAATATCCAACCTAAACCTTCTCTCTGTCACTTTGAAGCCATTTCCCCTTGTCCTGTCACTCCAGGCCCTTGCCAAGAGTCTCTCTCCATCTTTCCTGTGGGTTCCCTTCAGGCACTGCAAGGCCACAATGAGGTCACCCCAAAGCCTTCTCTTCCCCAGGCTGAACAATCCCAATTGTTCCCTCAGCCTTTCCTCCCAGCAGAGCTGCTCCATCCCTCTGATGCCCTTGGTGTCCCTGCTCTGGCCTGGCTGCAGCAGCTCCCTGTCCTTCCTGTGCTGGATGCAGCCCTGCAGGGGGACCCTCACCAGAGAGGAGAATAACCACAATGTCTTCTTTCATGAAAAGGAGGACAGCAAAGAGAGAAAGTGATAGTCTCCCATACTCTGGAATGATGTGTTCTTTGGCTGCTGAAACAGAATGAGAAAATCTGAAGGGTCCCACAGTGTTGCAGTACCTCACAGACCTTTCAGGAGAAAGTGGGAGGACTGTGGAGGTATCAACTGGAAAAGCAGAATTTTGTAAACAGCTGAGATTTAGGCATCTAAGTGGTTGAGCAGAAGATTATGGGGTTAAAGCTTTTCTGTCCAAAGCAGCATGGAATCAATCTCAGGATGTTTTGGGTTGGAAGAGCCCTTAAAGACCATCTAATTCCAGCCTGCTTCCAGTTCCAACATCTCTCCCCTTCTAAGTCCAGCGTCTTCCCCTTCCCTTAGCAGCCAGGTGATGGTTCAGTGGAAAAAGACATTTTTTGCTTGAGATTGCAGCCAAGTTGTTCTGAGGAAGATTCTTTAACAAAGTAGCATGAGGAAGGGATTTGTGTTAGTACTTGGGCACTAAACTGTCCTCAGTGCCAGTAATGCAAAGCCAGACTAAATTTATTTTGGATATAAAGATGTACTTATTGTTAGAAGGATATTAAAGAATTTGGAAGAAGTTTTTTTTTCCCCTCCTACATTAATCCTTTGCATTTGAATCACACAAAATAGTCACTAGATGTCTCTACTTCACCATAAAACGTATCAGAATTTCTATTCAATTTAAACTGATGGAAATTTGAAGTGCTTATGTATCCTTTTTTTTTTTTTTTTCAGAAGTATGAGTTACATAACACTGACCTGTTTGATTCCTTGAGTTCTGCAGATAAACTTGCTCTGTCCCAGCACCTAAAGCTCTGCTATAGCTCCCAGTTAAAGGAAATCCTCTGGCTTAGGCTAAAAAACCCCAGTGTTTTCCCTCCCTGAAATAGATAATAGCAGGTTGTTCCTGCACTGGGCAGAGTAGGAAGGGAAGAAGCTTTATTTACTTCATGGTTTTGAATTCTTCACTATGGAGAATAAATTCATAACAAACATATGCAAAACAAGCACATTTATGGATATAAATCTCCCTGGATATAGACCATTGTTTCACTTTAAGTCTTCAGCTTTTGAGTATAAACTGAGGAGCTGACTAAAGCTGAACAAGCAGAATGAAAGCCACTGAGAATAGTATTTAAAAAGTATTTTCTTCCCCCCCCCCCTTCATGCAATCTGTATGAGTCAGAAGATGCAAACTTAGTTAATAAGTTTAATTTTAATTAATTAAATAATTTAATATAGCTGGATTTTCAAATCCTGTATTTTCAGGAGGGTGAAGGCCTTCCCATCTGATAATCGACCAACTTTTCCCTTATATGTTTTCCTAGAAGAGGTATAGAAAAATACTTCGAATTCAATAGTACTGGATGCTGTATCTTCAAGATTTCCTCTGATAACCTTATTTCAAATATTTGAAGATCTTCCTGAGCAGATCAATTTACAATGTATATTATAAACAACACTAACAATAAAGATATGATGCTGAGTGGAAATTAATAATCATCTACCTTCTGCCAAAAAGTGCAATTTGCAAAAAATGCAGAATTTTTTGCACAATGTTCAATAAGTCTTGATCTTAAAGATTTTATGATGCATTAAGATAAACTCTGAATGGTTGTGAAATCCCACTGGAAGCATTGATACTTGAGGCATATTTCCTGTAAAAATAGGTTAATGAAATCTTGGATAGGTTACCTGGAAGTTCTAATACTGCAGGAAATACCATATTCTTGCAGGATATATCGCAGCAGTTTGCTTTTATTCTCATTCCATGCTGTCCTAATTTGAGTATGGGCTTAAAAAGCTAAACTACTGAATTCAGGTCCATCCCTTGCACAGCTGACCTAAACTGACATTTACAAGTTTTTTTTTGTTTGCATAATAATCATCATAATAATAAAACTTTGAACTAGTATTATTTGCACATTAAGGAATGAAAATATATAAAAATTATAACTCTACAATGAATAAAGTCCCCTATTTTTTCTGGAGTTTTTCTGTGTCAAGTCAAAGCCTGATTGGCTCCAATAGCTTGCAGGAAAGCTCTCAGATAAGGGTGGTGGGTGTTCCATTAGTGACAAGAAACACTGGAGGTGGACCTGCTGAGAAAGTCCTGAAGGTCCCACTGATGCCAACTTCACACCCAGGAATTTCCACAGTCAACTTCCCTAAGGTTATCCCTGCTTTACTCTGGTGCTGCTGAAATAAGAGCTCATGCTCTGCATTTCAGCAGCTGTGCAGGTGGTTTGTGACTTATGTAAATAATTAATTTTGATGCAAACAGAATGCTAAGAGGAATGCAATGAGCCTCAAACTTACAATGTGGAAAGCTCCCTCCCTGAGTTCCTGGGTAGAGGCTCTTTGAGAGAGTTGTCAGGCAGTTTGGGGATTTTAGCTGTTGCACCTTTGATGTTCCCTCTGGGATTCTGAGACAAAAAGAGAATCAAAAACTGTCTTGAATGGACTGCACTGAAGTACAACTACATATTTTGTTTTGTGTTTGTCTGGGCCAAACTGAGCTATTTTCTGTTACCAAAGACATTCCCCATGCTGGCATTTTTCAGGGATCATTTTTATTGTTTCAAGAAAGGTTTCACTGGAGCTCAGCAGCTTTCAGGCAGCACAAGCAGCTGTTTGGTCATCAGTGATATTTGCACACACTGTCCTTCTGCTTGAGTTTTCTGTTCAGGTGCTGAGGATGCAGAATACTGCACACAAAAAGCTGCAAAGGGAGTGAATTATGCAAGAGTGACTGATACAGCAGCAGTGACACATTCACACAAGCCCGTGTTACATATCAAACATTTCAACAACTGATCAAAACATTTCTAAAGGGTGATGGGGAGGTCTAAATGCCTGGTCATGCATGATTCCTTGAAGTCCAGCAGAATTGTCATTTTTCTTATTTGCCTAAGAACTTATCAAACAGATCCCTTTCTTCTTGCAAGCGCCCCATTTCAGCTATTTTCCAGCCATGCAAGGTAAACCTAAAAAACAGAACATACTCCTCAGATATATCAATCTCAAAGCCCACAGTTATTAAAATTAAGTCTTTAGTTGCCAGTTATTTCTCTTCAAAGGTTGTTGGACATAGTCCTGTTCCTGCTGGCAGTAACTGAAAACTCTCTACAAGCTTGCTTAAAGGGATCTACTGTGTCTGGAGGTTTTAGGGCTTAGAAACTGCAGTGACTGTAGTGCCCAGCAATGCTGCCCACAACCTCTGAGGTTTTGATGTTCTCAGATCCAAAAAGGTGAACCTCACAGCCCTCCTGATCAGGCAGGGCTCCCAGCCCCTCTCATTCAAAGAGGGGAAGGGGAGGTGGTAAAGTAGAAGCTGTCTCATGGGTACCACCACAGCAGCCAGGCAGCTGGGCTGCCCCATGGCAGGACACACTGATGGTGGCTGCTGGGGCAGGGCTCTGACAAAAACAGCAGCAACTTTTTTCCCCTGTGTCAGGGCTATTTGCACCCACAGACACCTTTCTTCCATCCC
This sequence comes from Pseudopodoces humilis, assembly GCF_049639895.1. Lineage (NCBI taxonomy): Eukaryota > Metazoa > Chordata > Aves > Passeriformes > Paridae > Pseudopodoces > Pseudopodoces humilis. Next base: position 14,462,043 of record NC_142204.1, read on the forward strand.
TTGTTAACCCAAACACCCCTGACAATCCTCTGGGGTGGGGGGCTCACGTAACATTTAGTGCAGGAACAAACACATGTGAGAACTGTGCCCAAGGTCTCACATTCCAACTTCCTATCCCATTTGTAAGGATTCCTCCTGCAAAAAAAGAGAGCACCAACTGGACATAAATATCAAGTTAAAGAATTTGTGCTGACTGACATGGAAGGTGCTGCAAATGGAAAGCCCGAGTATAGAGAAGAGGTGGGTATTTGTCAAGACTAGAGACGATTTTTTACCTCCACTCTCAAGGCTTCACCTCTGACTTTGTACCTGTGGATGTGCCACCCAGCCTTGATACAGCTGGAAGGTCATGGATGAGACAGGCAGGGCTCACCCCAGCTCTGGCAAGGAAAGAAGAGAAGCTGCCCATGTGTAGAAGTTACCTCCACTTCCTGCAGCAACCATTTTCATATTACTCAGAGGCTTAAAGGCTGCTGAAACTACAGAACCACTTGCTGGTGGCTCAAATCAGGTCATCCAAGAGCTTCCTCACACTCTTATTTGCATTCTCTTTCTTAAAATCGGCCACAAATAAGAGGTGGCTGCAGAATGGGGACCTATTTCCCAGGAAGAAAGATTTAGGAGGTGGTTAGGAAATGAGCCTGTGTGCGGCTCTGGGGATCTGCACAGGACAGGGACCTGTTGGGATGGGTGTGCAGGAGGTCACAGAGATGATCTGAAGAATGGAGCATCTCTCCTACAAGGACAGACTGAGACAATTGGGGCTGCTCAGCCTGGAGAAGAGAGCGTGTGGACACCTCAGAGCTGAGATACCTTCCAGTGCCTGAAGGAGGTCTGTACAAAAACAGGAGAGGGAAAGTTAGTGACAGCACAAGGGAGAACGGCTTTAAACTGAAAGGGAGTTGATTTAGGTTGGATATCAGGAAGAAATTGTTCCCTGTGAGGGTGGTGAGGCTGTGGCACAGGTTGCCCAGAGAAGCTGTGGCTGCCCCATCCCTGGCAGTGTCCAAGGCCAGGTTGGATGGGGCTCTGTGCAAACTGGGACAGTGGAAGGTGTCCCTGCCCACGGCTGTGGGGTGGAGCAAGGTCCCTTCCAACACAAACCATTCCATGACTCTATAATGCAAGACATTGCTCCAGGCTGCTCTGCAGAAGGCAAAATTAAGATAGAAGTTGCAGAAGAAATCCAGAGGCAGATTACAGGACGGAAAAAGAGGGTAGTGCCAGCTTTGTGACAACAGTGCTACCAGATAAGAATGGTTTTGAACTTGTGAACATCCATAGCATGATAAGAGCATCCATGGGAATTAGTAAAGTGAAAGACTTGAAAAATTTAGTTCCTCTTATTTTTGTTCTGACTGTATGAGAGCATCTACATTCTATTAAAGCACCTTTAGTGTCCTTTGATCTGTATCATTAAACCCCTAGGCAGCTTCCTGCTTCTTTAGATGGTGCCAAAGCCACTTACAGGAATTTTGATCTTCATTTACATGAAACATCTTTTGAAGTGGAATTTTGAGAAGCGGGGTTTTATTACATATTGCACTGTAAGGATGTTCACAAAAGCAAATGTTACTATGTGTCAGAGGTAAACAGGTTGATTTTCCCAACATAACTGAGTGATAATGAACCACTGAGACCTGCTAAAACTCTGGCTGCTTTTAGGCATGTAAAGAGATTTCTCAGACATAAAGCCCAAACATTACAAAAAGTCTTAACCAGTTGTGTAATCAGAAACTCTGAGTTCTTGTGGTTCAGGATTTTCATAGCATTTTTATATTTTATGGGCAACATTACTGACTTAACAGAATATTAGAGCATTTAGGAATTGGATGCTTCCTAGCTAGAAGAACAAAAGAGGATATCAAAAGCAATAATGCATTTGCACATTGTACTAACTCTTTCCAATTTAGGATCATCTGCAAATTTACTTAGTCCTGTGTCCAGGTCATTCACAAAGATGTGGAAGAGAACAGGGCCAAGGAAATAGCCCTGTGGGACCCCGCTAGTGACAGGTTTTCAGCCCAGTAGAAATTATAGTTCTCTCGTCTTGCTTCCTTTCAACACCTGCCTTTTTGTAGGCTGGCTTCTTGCTGTTCTTGCCTGGTTGCTTATCTCTGCCATTATTTGCTGGATCTATCATCTCAGTAAAAGGAATACGAATATCCTTCTGAAATAAAGGAAAAATCCCAATGTTTTTGCCTTGGATTCACAACACCACGTTGCCAAGAAAGGATTTGTGTTTCTCAGAATTGCTCTTTGTTCATTCAGTTAAAGCATGTGCTGCACTTTACAAAAGAAAAGGAAGTGCCACTACATTTTATGTATGTGTGAGAGTGGCTTTGAAATGTTCTTTCTGGTGAAATAAAACCCGAAGCGTGAAACCTGTCTGAGTAACAAGAAGCCAGTTCTTTGAATGTGCAGAAGAAGAACAAGATTTGTGATCTTTAAAAACACTGCACACCATCTGCAGGTACACAGCTACTCAGAAAATTCCAGGGGAACCTTATGTTTAAATGTAGACATGCCTGAGTTTCCCTGCATTGCTCCCCTTTGGGACCTTCATCCTTCTGTTGAGGCAGTGCTCTGGATTTTGAAGGCTTGGCACTGTCTCTGACCTTCATCCTTGCAATGCTGCTATCAATTTCTGCTGCTAACCTGTGAATAGCCCTGAGCTTAACTTGGATGGAGATGAGAGGGGTGTTACTCTTGTCAGACTAAAAGACTGGTTTTCCTTTCCCTGGGTGGGCTTTCTGCTATCTTTATGTGTCATTACATGAACATAATTTCACTTCCACTCCAAATTTTCAAAAACTAATTTGAGAATGTAAAGGGGATTTAGTGCAAGTGAAACAAAAGACTGAAATATTTGAACAGCTTATTTAGCAGGTTCCTGACTTTTAAAACTGGTTTGTTCCTGTTCAGGAGGATAATTCACTTAGGAGTCAATTTCTGTCAATATTCCCATGGGTGGTCTCTTGCTAATATTTTTAAGAGCTTCTTGAGATAACCACAGGATCCACTGCTTTTGTTTTATTAAAACTTTACACAGCTTAGCAAATAGATATAAGAAAAAAAGAAAATTTTAAAGTAGTATAGGCTGGTAAGATGGTTATGATGGATTGACCTTAGCTGGCAGCCAGACACCCATCCAACCTCTCTCTCATTCCTGCTCTTTAGCAGGATAGGGGAGAAAATAAAAGAAACTTTTGTGGAAAAGACCTTGCCTGTGAATTTCAAAGTTAACAAATCTTTGCTGTTACAAAAAGCCGAGGCTTGTCCTTTGGAAGTGCAACAGAAACCTTACAGTGAAAACTGTAAGGTTTCAACAGAGCTGCTTCCATAGTTCCAGGCCTCACAAGTCTCCATTTAAATAATGGTGTCAAGCTGCTCAAATGGAGCAACAGTTCCCCAGCTGGACAGGAGCAAAGCAGAACTAAGGATCAATACATATATTTAAATGTCCTTTCCAGCTATTTAATGAGACATGTGCACACCATCTTCTTTTGGTAAAGTAATAAGCAATTTCCAGCATTTGAAAAAAACCCAGAAGTTAAGACAGCTGATTTTAATGAAAGATAAATGAAATTAAGTCCACCAATCCAGTAAAAGGGGCCTGAGGGGCTCAAATCTGTTCTCCCTGCAGGAAGGAGTGTGTGTGCATTGCAAGAGTGGGTTTGTTGACTGTGAGATTGCACAGAGGAAAGTGCAGTGTTAGAACTACCTGTTAGAAGGGTCTGGAGTTTGTCAGAGACAGAGGAAGAGCAAGGGGAGAGAGAAAGAGTTCACTTGGCTGTGTAATTTACACTGTACAATTCCTTTCCTAGTTTCCATGCTACTGAGTGGCTGCAGTTCAAAGTACAATGGCCATCTGCTGCTCCCTTCTTGTTCTGCACACTTAGAACCCTTGGGGTGGAAGGGTCCTCAGAGATCATCTCAGTTTGGGTGTTTTTTGTAGGTTTTGGGGGATTTTCTGTGTGCGTGTGTGTTTTCGTTTTGCTTTTTGTTTGGTTGGTTTGTTTCACTTTGGTTTGTTTGCAGGAACAACACCTAAGGAAAATTTAAGAATAACTGAAATTAACACTGCAAGACAGTAATTTACTGTCCCCTAAGGTCTTTTCAAGAACTTCTGGGGATTTTGTCAAAAGCACCAGAAGCAGCAAGGGGCAAAGTACAAGGATTTCTGCTGGAAAGCTTTCAAGCTTCTCTTTTTAAACTTTATTTCTTTGAAGTGTCCCAGGGAAGAGCCTCTGAGATCATAAAATCCCAACCCTCAGAGAACTTAGACATCTAGATTCCAAACATGAACTGCTTAGTTACTTAGCTCTGATATTCGGTTCACGACCAATACTTCATGTAAGAACAATTTTTAACAGAAGAAAAATCAAGAGCCAACATCAATTACTCAGCATAGCTGGATAAATTGTGTGCTGTGTTATTGATATAAATTGTTCCAGTTTGTCCATTATTACAACTTAACTGAGATCTCCTGGAGCAGGACCAGCAGAGGCTGCAGAGATGATTTAGGGCCTGGAGCATCTCTGACAGGGAAAAGCTGAGGGAGCTGGGGCTGTCCAGCCTCGAGAGGAGCCCCAGCTGAGAGGGGCCCTCAGCCCTGGGTGTCCCTGTGAGCAGGGAGGGCTCAGAGCAGGGCCCAGGCTCTGCTCCGGGGGCCCAGCAATGGCACCAGAGGAACGGGCAGGGACTGATCCCAGGAAGTTCCGCCTGGACATGAGGCAGAACTTCTGTGCTGGGCAGTGACTGAGCCCCGAACAGATTGTCCAGAGAGGGTGGAGAGTCTCCTCACTGGGGATATTCCAGTCTGGACACAATCCTGTGCCTTGGGATGGCCCTGCTTGGAGGGAGGTGGGAGCAGATGACCCTTTTAGCCTGACCCATGCTGGAATTCTTTACTGAAATCTCTCAGTGGTGATACATTTAAGATTGAAAAGGATTTCTTGTTCTTCTGTACTGCTCTTGTTTCTAATTCCTTGTTTTTCCATATTCAAGATCCACACAACCCTAGGCACTCCTGTTAAAACCCTGCTTCACACTTAGCCTCCTTCTCTAGTTCCACTGCTGCAGCTCACTGGCAGCAAATATTACTGGAGTAATTCCAATGTGTTAATTCCATCCAAGCAATACATGATCTTACTGCTCACTCTGACTCACTCTTTGTTGCTTAAGCTGGATTCTTACACATCAAACTTTTCTTAAATTTAACCCCCCCTCCAATGCAAACATAATTTAAGAGCTGTATCATCTGCATTGTTATACTAATGTGTTCTGAGGCCAATGTGGTAAGGGTTTTTAAATCTTGAAATTATCAAGAAAAATTCATTCAATAGTTCCATTTCTGCCTCCTGGTGAAAAATGTAAAGATGTCACGTACTTGCAAAGAAACAAGGCTAGAGAGCACTGGAAGTTTTGTGGAAGGGAGGGCTCTTTGTTCTTCATTCCTGCCACTGGGTATTAATGCCAATAACTTCTGGAAGGATTGTAAGCTGTGTGTGCTTACAAGCACCATTTGTCCATTCAATCTACAGAATTTATAGATGGTCCTGCTTTTACAACAGCTTTGCTTCCAATTTCACAAGCAGAAAGAAGCTTTTTACCCAAACACACTTTGACATAAAATAAATGTATTAACGGCTAAGGGATTTCTACATCAACATGGGTATGTATTTCCAGAAAGAGCTCTGGAGTGCATGGAAAGAAGGGAAGTGATGAAACTGGATTCAGGTTTTACAGTTTTGAAGCAACAACCCACAAACCTATGAGGTATCAGCAATCAGCCTGGCCTGCTGTCATGGTTAACCCCATCAGCAGCTCAGCCCCACAGAGCCACTCTGGTTCCTTCACACCTGGGGAATGGGGAGGAGAACCAGAAGAATAAAAGTGAGAAAGTTGGTGGGCTGAGATAACACTCTAATAGATAAAGCAAAAGCTGCACGCACAAGAAAAGTCAAAAGAAGGATTTAACTTACAGCTTCCCATGGGCAGCAGGTGCTCAGACATCCTCAGGAGAGCAGGGCTCCACCACACATAACCTAGGAAACCTAGGAAACACCAGCACTCCAAACATCCCCCCCTTCCTTCTTCCCTCAGCTTTAAATACTGATCATGATTCCATATAGGAAATCCCTTTGGTCAGCTGGGGTCAGCTGTCCCAGCTGTGTCCCCTCCCAACTCCTGTGCAGCCTCCTGGCTGCTGGGGTGGGGTGAGGAGCAGAAAAGATGCTGTGCAATCACTGCGATAGCTAAAACACCCCTGTGTTACCCACACTGCTTCCAGCACAAATCCATGGCAGCTCCTGTGAATGAAATGAGCTCTGTCCCAGCCCAAACCAGCACACTTTCAGAAAAGGGTGTTGTGCTGAGGAATAGAAGTGCTGAGCAGTCTTTTACCCCTACCTCTGGCCTGCTGATAGGCTCAGGCAAGTCCTTTTATTTTTGTCCTTCCAACTGCATCCTGGAATTGATTCTCTTCTTTGCTAAGTGCTCTCAGACCCACAGGTTAAAGTGACACCCAGAACCCAGACTTTTTCAGACATGGGGCTAAGAGACAGGAGCTCTACTGGACCTGAAGCAAGGTAGACTGTGTCTGTATGGCAGAATAGAGCACAGCAGGGAACATTTTGTTTTTCTAACAAAATTTTGGTTTTGTAACAAAATAGATTAAAAAAATACAGCCTGTGAGTTCAAAAGTTTAAATGACATCTTTTTTTCCTGCTGCAGTGTGGGATAACCACACTCAGACATTCCTTTATGGCAATAGGTGTCTTTGTTTCGGCCCTAGCTCTGATCATGCCTTCTGGGTGCTCATTATGCAAACAGGCTCTGCTGTGACACAGCAGAGGCTTAGAATTGAGACCTAAACTGGACATTTACTCACGGTACTCTTTCAATTTAGCCTGAAAACCTCTGTGTTGCAGCTCAGCCTTTGGGAACTGCATTTTATTGTCAGACTGGCAGTTCAAATTCTTTCAAATGTGCATTATGAGGCAGCTGGAGTCCTGGGCTGAGCTGCCTGTTCTGTGGCAGGAGGGGCTGAATTCTGCTTTGCTGGATTCTGCTTGGCAGCCCACGTCACTGTTTTCAGTCTGCCTTTGCCTCCACAGGCAAAGAAGGTGACGCTGTCACACCCACAAGACAGGGAGGCATCTGCAGTTGTCACCACGTTTGTTCTGTGCATAGCTGGAGCTGGTAACTGTGCTGACACCAGAACATCACTCAGTGACATCACTCAGGCTTGGCACTTGGAAAGGGGGAGTCTGTGTGCACCCAGGATGGGGAATGACACGAGCTCACATCCTTTGCCTACCCCCACAGTGCCTCTGGAGCTCCAGGCTGTCAAGCTCTACATAATGTGCAGAGAAATCCTACACAACAATCCCACCATCTTTCCTTGCAGGTGCTGCAAGAGAGTCTGGGCCTTCAGATATCTCCCTGTTTTGCCAAAAAGAGTGAAAATACAAGGCTAAAACACCACTCCCCCCTTCCCAGACATGTGGATGTTTGATACACAGCCCTTGGTATTTTAGGGGCGGTAACTAATATAATAGGGTTCTGTAACCTCCGCATATTAATCCAGATTCATGTCCTGGGAGGGAAGAAGAGGCTGAGGCAAGGCTCTACCTGGAGAACCCCAAAAACACAAGGTGAAGGTGGATCATGCGATAAATTAAACAACCCAGATTACAGCTTGTGAAGATGCAGCTGAAGGAGCTGGGGAGGCTCAGCCTGGAGAAAAGGAGGCTCAGGGGGAACCTTCTGGCTCTGCACACCTCCCTGAGAGGAGGGGGCAGCCAGGGGATGTCAGGCTGTGCTCCCAGGGAACAAGGGACAGGACAAGAGGAAACGGTGTCAAGACTACAGTGTTACCTCTGGATGCTTGTGACTGGTTTAGGAGGCAGTCATGAGAGAAGAGACTGCTGAAGAGTATGTGCAGTGATGGAAAGGGACTGAGAGTTCAAACAACCCACTTGGCCTTCTAACTTTCCTTTATGGACCAAAGTTTGAAATAAAACCCAAATAAGGAAATTTGGTTTAGTTCAGGGTTGGGCTTTGTTTTTTGGGTTTTTTTTTTTTCCATTTCAGAGCCTAACTATCCTGCTGTAAAGGATGCCAAGAAGTTCAGGGAAAAACTGATTCAGAGGACGAAGTTCTGTTTCATGTGAGGTCTGGTGATATGGCTGCTATGTATGTGTCTGTGAAACAAACCTTATCAGGCTCCAGCACACAGTATTGATTTATCAGTTATTATCAGATTATAAACCCATAATGATTTAGATACGTTGCTTATAAGTCATACTCAGGCAGCACTTCTGACTAATCTGTTCCATGACTATCAAAGGTTCCTCTTTCCCCCCCAAAGCTTTTTTGTTTCTGCACTTAACACCATTACCAGTGTTTAACATCGTAAGGGAAAAGATCAGTAGTGTAAGATTACAGTCCCAAACTTTGTTTTTTTTAGGTGCCTTTGAATGTAACAAATCCCTGCAAACAGCCTGTATAAAAATTATTTTCCACAGACCCGTGTAGGTTTGCATACCCCTTCTGTGTTGAACTTGGGGGGAATTTTCTAAGTGGGAATAAGGCACAAGACCAAGAGCATAACTCTTAGAAGGAAATGTCATGCACAGAACTCTGTGTGTGAGTGTTCTAAATGTATTTTTAGGTTTTAGAACCTTGTTTACATTTCAATTAAAATCTGTGAGGCTTCCCCCAACCTGAAATAGAGGACAAAAACACTGTCATCCAAATATACTGCAGCAAACACATGGGTAATGAAAAAGGAGTTTAAGATAATAAAGGCAACTCAGGTTTTCCATCTGTGGAATTGCTGGCTCAAGCAGGGAATAGTTCAAGCAATGTAGGAATAGCAGCTCCTTAACTACTGTTACAATAAAGTATGGAAACATTCTTGTAAAAATCATTGATCATATTTTTTTAGATTTTATTTTGAGTTCATGTTCATGCATTGTCAATATCACCAAAATTTAACCATTAAAGTTAAGCCATTAAAGTACTATGTGGGTGGAGCAGGTTAGAATTTGAGTTACATTTTTGAAGCTGTGTGGTTGCAGTTACATTAACCCCAAAACATCTTATACTGATACATGTACTTCTTGTTTATCTTCCTTTCAGGTGAATAGGCTGTGTAAGATCATGCAGAGGAGCACAAAACAGCCACAGCACAAATTGTACCCTCTATTCTCATGAGAACCACCAAACCTTTCATACCTGTGTAAGTCCATTTTTGGGCATTCCTTAGTAAATTCCCTCTGCTTTGACCAATAAGGTTTTTTAATATCTATTAGTTAAAAAAATGGCAGGGTTTAATCTTCATTTTCTCGCTTATTCTGAAAGGCAAGAAGAACAGTGGCTGAAAACAGTCTTTGAAGCTGCACTGAAAGAGGTGACTTAGTGACTTCCTTTTAGTGTTTCTCAGCCTTCCTCAGAGCCATAGCACAGCGTGTGACTGTTCTGGAGGCAGGCAAAGCTGAGACAGCATGCAAATGATTGTGGTGAAGCTGCTCTTTCCATAGCTCCGAGGGACAGGCTCACGGATGGCAGGGGATGTCACTTACGCGGCCGTGGCAATGCTGCCGAGGGAAAGGCCACACACTCCTTCAGGAACATCAAACCCAGGTAAAACATCTTGGGCATGCACTGTTTGCTCTCTTGTGCGCTCTCTCTCTTTATCTCTTTCTCTCTTTCTGTCTCACATTTTAAATTGGGTAAAACTAGAAGAAGGCCATAGGATGCTGCATGGGAAGGGCGAGAAGTTGGAATAGTGGATGAGATCCTCGCAGTACAAATCAGCCAAGCTGCTCCCAAATCACAGTCACCAAGGAGCAGCAGCTCAGGTCTGGTCCCAGGCTTTAAGTAACAGAATGAGAAAGAAAAAGTGTTCATTGTTTGAATAATGAGCGTAATGTTTCTTTTTAAATGAGTAATATGATCAAGACAATGCTCCACTGAATTACTACCTAGCCCACAAATCAGATCAGTGTTTATGTTCATGGAAAAGGAACAGTAAATTAACCAGTAAATCAGGAAACTAGTGGCAGTCAAAAGTGCAGTCACTGTCACTGAAGGAAGTACTGAATGTCCCCTAAAAACTTCCTGCTCTTTCTCTTCAGTTTTCCAGTGGCGATTCTCCAGAACCAAATTATCAATCTGTGATCACTTCCTATATTTGTAAAAACAACCCAAAAGATTGAGCCAATATTCAGGGTAAGGAGATGTTCTAAACTAAATTTTCTAAAGAAGTAACATTTCTACTACTTGGAAAAAAATTCATTCATGAAAGCATTTGGACAAAATTCTGTATCACATCTAATATGAATGACAGCTTATTATGAGCAAATAGGAAATGCTTGTGGCATCAACTAAGGATATCTTCATGCTTTCATTAGTAATTAATGTATTTAATCCCTTAAGGAAATAACATTGTGTAATGAACATTTTTAGATGTTCTACTTAGAATGGAGATTAATAGTGATGATGGTGCTCTGAATACCTGCACTTAAATGACAGAAAAGAATACCTTTTATATATATTTTACAAGACTGGTATCGAAAAGATAAAAATAAGTTCACTTTATTATATTTATGATATGAAATACTACCTTAGACTGTGTGTCCATGCACCCATGGATGTTTGCACTGCTGTAACCTGTGCAACACAAAGAGGGCTTGCCTGTAATTTTACCCAGTATCCAAAGTGATAAAACTTACTTGTGAAGGGAGACAGACATCAAATCTTGATTAGAAGACATCCAAAACTATTCCTAAATCATGCTGCCTAAAGGAAAAGCTCAATTTTGGACAGGCCAGTTCCAATGAAATTTATCATTAACATGTGGATGACTCTTAGGAAACTTTTGTTGAACTGATTTTAACTCTTGATATTTTCTCACACGAAGTTACTGGCCATGGTAATTAAGTGATTTCTCAATGCCCTTTTCCCTTTAAATATTTAACTTCTCAAAAATGCTTATGATTTTTGTGGATGTTCTTCTGTTCATAGTCCAGTGCTTCCATCTCCTTTAACAAACAGGCACTAGAGATCCACCCAATATTTCTACAAGTCTTGGTTATGCTGTCTCAATTATACAGAGACAAAAATCTCTTACATATTTTCTTCACTGTTTATAGCTCCCAGTCTCACCTTCCCCACTCTTATGTCTGAGTATACTCAAATATATTTTGTTTGACTGGGCTTGGACTTACAATTGGACTTCAGCTGTCACTCAGGTGCTCTGAATGACAAGGACGAGGGGATTCTTGGCTGCTCTGCCAGAGGGGATTTAGCAATGGCACTATGGTAGGTGCAGGTGCTGTTACTGTGAAGGTGCTTCAAAACAGGTGTTCAAAAGTAGAAAAGTGTTCCCAAATCCCAGCAAGGATAAAGACACCTGGGAATCCATTTTCCAGTGAAAGACTCCAGTAGTTTTTGTGTCCTGGTTCCCTCACAGGTAATTTGAGAGTTGACTGATTATGAATTATGAGTGGCTACACATAACTTTCCTTGGGAGAAGAACAAGCCAAGGAAAGTTCGAATCCATCACCAAACTAACCCACAAGTAGTTGTAGCATGCTATTGGTTTTGCCCTTAACTTCTTATTCCCTTTCTTAACCTCCTGGGCTGCTCCAGGTGTTGACGAGGTCCACCTGGAGCCTCTCCAGCTTCCCCCAGACCCCTGGAGGTGCTGGCCCACATCTGGACACAACATTCTCTAATCACAGAATCACTGGGTTGGAAGAGACCTTCAAGATCGTCGAGTCCAACCCAGCCCTAACACCTCAACTAAACCATGGCACCGAGTGCCATATCCAGCCTTTCTTTAAACACATCCAGGGATGGTGACTCCACCATCTCCCCAGGCAGAACATTCCAGTATTTTATCACCCTTTCCATGAAGAACTTTTTCCTACTGTCCAACCTAAATTTCCCTTGGCTCAGCTTAAGGCTGTGTCCTCTCATTCTATCAGCTGCTGCCTGGAGAAAGAGACTGACCCCCACCTGACTACACCCACCTCTCAGGAGGTTTTAGAGAGTGATAAGGTCACCTCTGAGTCTCCTTTTCTCCAGGCTGAACAACCCCAGCTCCCTCAGCCATTCCTCACAGGGTTTGTGTTCCCAGCCCCTCACCAGCCTCATTGCCTCCTCTGGACGCGCTCAAGCGTCTCAACATCCTTCCTGAACTGAGAGGCCAGAACTGGACACAGCACTCATGGAGCGGCCTCACCAGTGCTGAGTACAGGGGAAGAACGATCTCCCTGCTCCTGATGGACACACTACTGCTGACACCCCTCCAGCAGCACTCACTGTCTGCACTTTCACCAAACAGAAGCTTCCAATAAACAGAGATGTTTTTCTGCACCTGACAACAGGCACAGGGAAGTGAAATTTCAGTTTTAGTGACTGACGGAGATCTCCACCTTGTTGTTGAATTAGGTGAGGGTGTGGAAGCATCCGGCAGAATGAAGCTTATGTGGTAATTTAAAACCCCCTGCTGACTTCTGAGGATTCACATTCAAATAATCGTGTGCCCATACACACTGTAATAGAAGGAATAACTGTTTAAATATTCAGCTTGCATTGATAATTATTTTTTTTACAGACTTAGAGACTTAGAGATTTTTTAAAGGAATAAATGTTCATTTGAGAGACAAATTATTTACTAATAATAGAAGAATGTCTAAAGTACTTATTTTAGAAGTACCTCTGTTTACATGGCTAGTGCATTTAAAAGTTTAGAAGTCCTGAGTGTTTTTGGAAAATTATTTACATTCTAAGAAGAAAAACTTTTAAGGCATTTGATTTGAGAACAATTACATTTAATTTACAAATTTTCTGTAGTTCATTGAACTAATAAATTGAAATAAAGCAAAAAACCAAACGTGTTAGGTCAGATTCTCTAAAGTGTAGACTGTCTCCCCTACATGAATTACCCTTATTTGCCAATCAGGTTCTCACAGTTTTTGTTTTTGTTTTTGTGTTACTGTAAAACCTCTCCACACTTCAGCAATTCTCATATGAAATACTGCCTCATTTTAAGCTAATGAGACTCTCTTCTTCTGCCAAGGTTTTCCCTGATCAGTGAAGTTTAATACAACACTTCTTTTTAAAAGCCCCAGTGGTCACAAACTAGGGTGGTAGCACAGAAGCTTATTCTTGATTCAGATGGATAAAATCTCTCCATTTACAGAAGCAAAAGCAGCGTCCCAAAGGTCCAGATACCTTCCATAAGACTAACCAGTAGCTCTGCAAAATACCCAGGTAAATGATACTGAAAACATGTTCAGAAAGAATCCATCTGCCTTGAACCCACACTGTGAGATTTTAATGCCCTTTTTGGTTCTGTTTTGGCAATGTGCTTTTGGAAAAGGATGGCTTCAGCCATCAGGTCCACTCCTCTGCTGCTACAGGCACCACCTGTAATATCCTTGGATAAACAGTCACGAGTCAGGAATGCCCACAGGAGTTACCTTGCTGCAGCAGCATTTCTCTAAATGCTGGTTTTCCTTTCGGCATCTCTCTGCCCCACAAAGCAGTCACGGGTCTGGTGCCCCTCCAGCCCCTGTGGTACCTTCTGAGATGGCTTAGCAACAGATGGGATGCTTGCCATGGATAGGATCCAGGTCTTTCCCATCCTTCAGCCTGTTTGTCTGGCTCCTGCTCCAGCCACACAGCACCCAACAGTTCAAAGCATATGGAGGAGGCTTTTCCTGCCTGACAGCAGGAGGAAGTGGTAAATCATCATCTTGCCTGTTGTTGCCTAGGAGAAGGAAAATGCTGAACAGGCAGCCCTGCAAACACACACCCCTTTTCATAGAGGCTCAGCCTTTATTGTTCCTCTATTTGGCGATTTGCACAGCCACAAATGTGAGCGTTGCCCTCTCCTTACAGGAAGCACGATCACATACGCTGAGCTGCACGTGAAGAGACCCCATGGAAACAGCAGAGCAGAGACTTCCGCTCCTGGTACTGTACAATTTGGTTACTAATTATAGATCTAGTTTTTCCTATTGCCCAACAGTGAAACCTGTTATCAAGAGCCTTTATGTACACTCTCTCAATGAAGGACTGATCTATCATTTCATCCGCTGCTTTTTTTTTCTTCTGAGTTCTCAGATTCTTCACTTTCCTAAATATTGATAGACGTGTTTTAAAAATAATTTCTAAAAATGCCTTTGTGCCCTGCATGGAAAATGCAGTAAAGCAAAGTAGAATTCCATGGTTTTTTAGAGCCCTCCTTCAGGAAGAGTCCCAGGGATGCATTTGGCTTTGGAAGCAGGGTAATGCAGGTCTGTGTGCCATTAGTGCCCTGGTGATTCTCACCCTCCCTGGACTGAAGGACCTGCCTGCCAGGGAAAGAGAACATTATACCAGATAGCTCACGTAGCCAGAGGATGGAGCAGTTGCTCATCTCATACAGGCAAGGTCAGGGAAACACAGGTTATGACAGTGCAAGGCTGTGTCTCATGGAACCTTTACCCCAAATTTCCTCAGGTTCTGAAGCTTCCTGAGTGTTTCCCTCCAACACAGGATGAATGCCAAACAGCTGCAGAGATGTTTTCTTTGATGCATTTCCCTGTGCCAGGGAGTGTCAGCATGGGGCTTTTTTTTCTGATGCATTTAGGGAAGTTATCTTTGAGGTGCAGGACAGTAACAGCAACATTTGGAAACAGAGAGGAGGAACACTCCACAGCCTATCCCTGACACCCCAGCCCATCCTTGATACTTTCCCTGAATTGCTCTGCAAGGTCCTGCAGGGTGTGTGTGGGTAGGTGGGTAGGAGGAGGCAATGCTTGAGAAAAATAAGTCAAAGGAGAAAAGGCAAATTCTTAATGGTTGACAATCACTTGCTCTATGCGACCAAATGTTTTGATTTCACTTCCATGTATGCAAAATGGATGCAGATTTTTAATAAGTAAAATGCCACTGCATCCTCCTGGCAGCAGACTGATTTTAGGCAGATGAGTTCTCTGTTGTTTACCCAGTGATAATTTTCAGAGTGCCAGAACATTAAGCTGCTCTTCCTCCTGCCTCCCTCCAGACTGTCGGCACAGGTGCTCAGCCTGGTTCTATGTGGCGCTGGTCCTGGCAGTCCTCGTGCTCATCCTACTGGGAGTCGTGGCCATACAGGCCAAGCAATGTGAGTAGATCCTTCCTCCTGCTTTATCCCTTCATTGCAGACATGCTTAAACCTCTGAACGAGCTGAGAGAAAAATTCCCTTAGTGTTGCACTAAAAGGTGTCAACTTGTACGCAAATACAGGAAATACTTGACAAGGGCCTGGAGTGACAGGACGAGGGACAATGGCTTCACACTGACAGAGAACAGATGTAGGTTGGATATTAGGAAGAAATTCTTCCCTGCAAGGGTGGTGAGGCCCTGGCACAGGATCCTTGGAGAAGCTGTGGCCGCCCCATCCCTGGCAGTGTCCAAGGCCAGGCTGGAGGGGGCTCTGAGCAACCTGGGATAGTGGAAGGTGTCACTGCCCATAGCAGGGGTTTGGAATGAAATGATCTTTAAAGTCTTTCCAAGCCAGGCCATTTCATGAACATCTTCTCAGGGAGGGCTTTGCTCACTGAGCTTTACTCACTGAGTTTGCTCACAGCTGTTTCTGTACCAGGCAATGTACGCAGAAACATCCTCACATTCACTGTACAGCACTGGGTACAAAGACTGAATTTCTTCATTTCTTTATCTTTGTTGTTAACACATGATCTCTCTCTCTCTCTCTTTTTTTTTTTTTTTTGCTTTTTTTTTTTTTTTTTGCTTACTTTGGGCCATTCAAGTTTTGAAGGGCAGAGCGGGAAAATCAGAAAGTTTGCCCCAGTATGGTCTGAACAACAGCAGCAGTGACATTTCTTCAGAGAGGACTGACTCAGCAGCACTCCTGAAATGGCTCATGGTGGAGCTGTGTGAAAATGGACAGGGTAAGGCACGTTAGTCCTTCCCAGCATAGGGGACATGTGGTGTGCAAAGCTCTGTTGTCTCTGTTCCCATTTCTCTGACTCCCTGCAGTTTATGGGAAGTCACTGGTGCTACCCAGGAAGCATGATGTTCCTGCAGAGCAGTGATAGCAAAATCTAAACTAACATTTTAACCATGATAGTCTCGCTCCTTTTTTGGTATAGTTTCCAGTATTTTCATTACATTTCTTTCTGCCAGGAGCTGCTGTCAGAAATTCCATATATCCTCCTCTTGTCCTGGAGAACACTTCCCAGACAATGGTTCATAAACAGGGGGAGGAATTCCATTAATTGTAGGAGCTAAAGGTTGCCCCTGCCCACCCACAGGGACAACATGTGAGCTGTGTCCCGCCGGGTGGCAGCTGCACAGGAGCAGATGTTACTTCTTCTCTGAGGAGGCCAGGAGCTGGGAGGACAGCCAGAAAAACTGCCTGGCCAGGAAATCCCAGCTGCTTGTCATTGAGGATGAAATTGAGATGGTGAGTCTTGCAGCAGCCCTAAAAGCATGTGACAGGCCTCAGCCAAACGTTTGTCCAAGAGAAAATGGCCTGGATGTCAAAAGTACAGGTAGACAAGCAAGAGCCCCACCAGGGAAAGGATCTGACCCTCCCTGCACAGGAGCTGGGTTTGGGAATGTCAGCAGAGCAGAGCTGAAGAGGAGAAGCACAAAAGGTGCCAAGTGTGGAAGCCAGAGTAGTTTTGACTGGGAGGAGGAAATGCTGGTGACTTTCCACTCGTTTCTACCATTTGGCTCTGGGAAGAGAGGAGCCTGGTCATGTGTATGGGCCGATGTAAGAGGCTGCTCTGCCGTAGCTGCATCCCTGTCCTTGCTCTTCAAGAGGAAAAAAAAAGCTGTGCATGAGGCACGACAGTGACCTGGGCACAGCAGGAAAGCTCTTCTGTCAGGTAACATCCTTCTAATCATTCCACAGGAATTTATAGACAACAAAGACAAAGATACCAAATATATTTGGATTGGCTTGGACACTGAAGACATGGAGAAAACATGGAGTTCAGTGGAAGATCACACAGTAAAAAAACAGAGGTGATGATTTGTGGAGGGGAGGATATCTTTGGGAAAAGCAAAGTGTGGTATCCCTGCTTGGGAATACAGCTCTGAATCTGAGCTAATTACCCAAAGCACAGATCTAACCCTGCAGCCTCAGGTATGTATTCAGAGTCTATTTCATGCCCAGTTCCAGGTAAACAGGTTCCTGCTGGGCACTTTTGGAAACTGATTTCTGCCTCCAGGACCAACCACAGCCACAGCTCATACATTTATTAATGCAGAGATATTATTACACACTTCTGCTGAAATCCCTGTCAACAAACTCTCACTTTACAGACCACGCCTCTGTTGAAGGTGATGCCTGTCACATAGCATTGGCTGGGATCCGAGCAGCTTTCTTCAGCATTGTGGCTGCATGGGGAGGATCCTTATCCTTGTAACACAAATAATCCCAAGCATCCATCCCTCAGAAGCCAGCAGTCCCTGCTGGGGGTGCCCAACCCACCTCTGCACAGCTGCTGTGCTTCAAGGGGCTGCTGGAGTGGGCATCATCCCCCCTCTCACTCAGAGCACCACCAGAATGAGTTTAAAGCTGAGTTTAAAGCTGACAACTGCATTCCTTTTGGTCTCTCAGCAGGACAGCTCTAAGAAGCATCAAGGCTGACAAGAACTGTGCTGTTTACAGAAGGAAAAATGTGATCCAGGCAGATAACTGCCAGACATTAAAGGAATGGATCTGTAAGAAGAACGCAACTTTGCTGGTGCTCTGAGCTGCATTTCCAGACAACAGGCAGAGCTTCTTGTCAGAAGACCCATTTTACAGACAAACCAACTTGTGGTGTAAATAGTTTTGATCAGACTTGCAGGGAAATTTGCACTTTGCTGTGCTCTCTAAGAAGTCAGAAGACAGGCCCTGTAACAGGGCTGTAAGCTGGCACATGAGGATTTTGGAGCGCTGAGCCTTCACACAGACAGATTTTGGCAGCAGCTGCCTCAGGAAAGGTCAGAGGAGAAGAGATACTTGTGAGGAGGAGCCCTGTGCACATGAACTGTGTGATGTGCAGGAATTACAGCCCCTGTGGGGGATGAAGAGTGTGCTGGGCCCACTGCTGTCACCCCTGCCCGCAGACAGCTGCTGAGCTGAGGACTTCTTAGTTGGGTTTCAGGATTTTAGTGTTTTCTGAAGTCTGTGGGTTTGTTTTCTTTTCCTTGGGGTCTAACTGTGACTCACAGAAGCCACTTGAGGGCTGGAAAAAAATGCATTTATTGGACAGTGTTTTATTTAAAGCTGCTGCAGAGCTACTGGGTGTAGACAGCAGACCAGGCATGGAGTGACTTGTAACAATCATGGTTAATCTGCTGACTGCTCCCATCTTCTTCTGGTGCTGAGCCTTGGAATCTGAAGAGATTAACTAGGGAAGGGGCTTGGACTGTAAGACAACATTGCAGTGCAAGGAAATGAAGTTTATAACCTTCCTCTCCACCTATATTTTGTCCCGTTACATTGTAAATTCCAACCACAGTTATGCTATAATGAGCCGTAAGACTGGTGAAATGAATGCCTGGGAGTGCATTCAGTAAATGCATTACTTAGGCATTGAAGTGTCATGAATAAATACTATTTCTGGGTCTAGAACACAAAAATGCACTCTGACCCAGTGCTTTTATTAGATTCAGATTATTTGACAAAATTAAAGAAATGTCATGAATTGAAGGTGTTACTCTAACAAAAATGGCACCGACTGGAATTTAAGTCCTTAAAGCAATGAGAAACAAATGTAACATGGCTTTTGAGATGGTGAGCCTTTACCTCATCTTTGTTGTGATGCACACAAATAAAAGCAGCTGCAGTTTCACAGAGATGTTTTTTCACGCCTGCACATGCCTGGGGAGGGTTAATGTTCATCACTTTAGGGCTGCAGATTAAAAAGTGAACTGTCCCCTCAGGGACTTCCCTTCAAACAATAACAACAAAAAAATCCCAACACAGATTTACCCCACAGAATGCAGCATCAGGAGCTCAAGACTGATGAGAAACTGCTGTTATGTAAGAGGAAACAACAAAAATCCCCCAAATTCACAGCATGTGGGGGGAAGAGGATTGGTTTGCTCATTCTAGAGAGAAGCAAAGAAAAGGAAAGAGTCTAAAATGAGTAAGATAATAGTCTATACCTATATAATACATGCTTTATAGAGAGATAATTTCTCTTTGCTGAGAAATTTTGAGGGTACTCACAGCACACCCTTCTCCATGCAGTAGAGTTGACAATTGCTGGTTTTATGGCAGATCTTTCTTGATTCATGCTGAATTTAACAAGAAAAACTAACTCCTGCATGCTGGATTTTCTCAAATTAGTTGTGGTGTTTAGGTTTTAACAATATTCACAAAACATCTACTATTTGGACCTTCTTGCTATTATTCATGTAATTAAACAAGTTTTTGCAGGGCCTTACTGAAGCTCTCACCTACAATTTAAGCAGTCACTTATTTAAAAAGAAAAAAGAAATTACCATTGAAGTACTTCATCAAACTCCACTCTGAGTAAAGCAAGTTGTCAGAGTTTGCAGCTTGACCATTCTTTTCTTAACATCACTGAAGAAGATGCTATCCCTGAGGAGTCAGATTTCAGAAGAGCTTTCACTGTAACCTCTTTTATAAAGTCTGACCCATTATGAGGCGTTAGAAAGGGAAAAGCATTCTTTTTTGGATCAAATGTCCTGTTTCATGTCAGCCCCAACATTATGATTAAATACTTTTTTCATGTTCAAAACCTGAATATTTTACTTTGCTTCAAATTTTTTTTTCACCAAAATGGTGCCTGAGATGAAAAAGACTTTTAATGTCTCAATATTTAGATACAAACCACTGTAATTCAAGGGCTCTGTAAAGACATTTATTAAGTATCTTTTCAGGACTATTGCACATTCCATATCCTTCAGAATCAAGCTAATTTAAAAACATTTCAGAATAACACTCTCCCCCCAACATATAAATTAATAGATAATTAGGCTTTTCATACTGTAGAGGTCCTGTTACTGTGCCTATAAAGAATACAAGCAATTAAGAAAAGTGTAATCCAGCAAAATTAGTGGTTATATTTAAATAAACATCTGAAACATGTGTGCGGTCCATGTGCTACAGAAAAGTCCTTCTGTCACAGAAAATGATGAAGGTGAACTTCCCATTTTTCCTTCTCTAGAAACTTGATAGTTATATTCCTTCCAGGAAAATTTTCTTCCTCTGGGTCAAATGACACTTTTAATCTTTAGATAACCTGCTAGACATGAGTGGGACTCAGACAATCAAAGGGATTGTGCCCTAATTCTGTTCAGGCTCCCAGCAATCCTAGAGTACTGGAGGCTGCTGCTGAAAATGTCCCCTACACAAGGAATCACTGACTGTCCATCTGGAAATGTCATATATATTCTATTGCTCAGAAGCCTCACAGTGTGACAGGCACAGGGCATGAGGAAAACACAGAGAAACATCTCTTGCTGGTAATTCTCTCATTCACTTCTCCTGACTTTGCCTCCTTGCACTACTTTACACATTAATGCCTGCAGCTTCACTATCACTCTTCCAGTTCTAACTCTTCACCCCCCACCCCCATCAGTGCAGATGCTCACGCAAATAAATATTCACAATCTATTGTGACCTTTTTTTGGCTAAAGAAAGTGTTGTGAGGATCACTTCAGGTGCAGTGCACCTATAAATTAGCTTGACAGCGTTATCACCAGGATTTAACAAGATTAATGTAACATAACATTAACAAAACATGGAATACAATGCAAGGTGCATCCCATCAAACATGGAGAGAAGAATCTACTGTGATCCTGTCTAAAACAAGTGTTCACTTCTGCATTACCCTGTAGCCACAAGGCACTGGCAGTCCTCCAGACAGACCCACTCCACCCCCCATCCCTGCACAGAGGCTGGCAAAAGGAAAAGCAGAGCAAAAACCTCCAACTGCACACCCAAAAGGGAAAGAAAGAACAGCTGCTCCTACAAGAGAAGAGTAAATGGAAGAAATATTGATGGCCCAACAAAAAGGAAACTACAGCTGGGCAGTAGCTGGAAAAATGGGGCAAGGAAATGACTCATCGAGATGCTGAAGAGAGCCTTTTAAATGGTGTCTTTAAAGCCTTCCTCCATGGGTGGAGAATTCTGGCTACCAGAAAAGCCATTCACCTCTGGGTAGGATCTGGCACACACTCCCAGGTCCCAAAGTATAGACATATCCTGTGTAGGCATCATATCAGAGCTCTGAGGTGTCAGGGGTGGTGGCTTGGCCCACCTTTATTGAGCTGAGTTGATATTCAAGCTACACACCCACTTCCTGGTTAAATAACATCCCGAGGCTGAGACTCCTTTGGACTCCAGATAGGCACAGCTTCCAGAGCCTTTTACTTCAAACCTGTCAGGGAGAAGGGAAGACAGGATTACTTGGACACCCACAGTCAAATATTGCAATAGAGCAAAGACAGCTATGGGCATCTCAGGTTCTCTTTGAATAAAGCCTGATTTATCTCAGGCAGGGTACCACAGGAGGATGATGTTTTGTGCCTTGAAGAGAAGACCGTGGAGATTGTCTTTTCTTAATGGTATCTTGTGATAAGAAGACAAAATCCAGGACTTGTACTTCTGCATCTTGTTTGGTGGTCACTTAATGTGAAATACACCCTTAGGGCAGAGACTGAAACACAGGTTTGCTCTTCTCAGGGATGCCACACCATCAAGATGGGCACCACCACTTTGCATTTCCACATCCTCTTATACAGCTAAAAGGCTCCAGCAGGAGCTGTGAAGCAAACGTATCTCTCATTTCTCCCTTGCTCAGAATCTAAAAGGCACCATGGTTAAGGGATTGGGGAAAAACAAGAAGCAAACCTCAGTTTCCACACTATAGGTGTCCCTACATAAGAGGTAAGGGACTCCTTTAGCAACTCTGTTTTCAAACAAAGTGCTATAAAATTCTGTGGATAGACCAAGAAAACTGGAATGGTCTCTGGAAAAGCCAAGGGACAAACCCCCACCAGTGTAGTAACACCTGAGCTTAGATATCAAGGTGTTTGCCCTCCCCTTCAGGAGGGGCAGTTTGAGGCAAGCAGTGAGGCAGAAGTCCAAGAATGGGAAGAAACTCACTGAAAATGAAAGCATCAGTGGATGTCTTATTGCAGACAGGGGATAAAAGAGTGGGAAGGACTGCAGTTTTCAATTTAAGGTGCCCACGTGTTCCTCATATCTCACATTAAATGCCTTTGTCAGATCAAGCCTTTAGGGCTTGGGGATGAAGTGAATATAGTCACACATCATCAGTAATGTCACAGACTTGAAAGTATTTAAATTTTCCACTTCTTAAGGTAATTTCAGACTTGTGAAATCTCAGTGCTTATGCCTATTAATGGCAATTCTCCCAACTCCTGCCAGCAGCTGCTCCAGGATGAGCTGCAGCAGCCTCTGAGGAGATGCGATGGCTGCCAGGGAGAGGAACAAAGTGCCCCACGCCTGGCACTGGTGGCACAGAACACAGGGCACAGAGCAGCTCATGCAACACAAATTCACATCTTCCTTTCCCTCCAGCAGTCTCTTTCAGAAGAACATTCTATAAAAATGAAAACAATTTTATATGGAGTTTACATGGAGTCTTAGCAGTCTCCCTTAGCAGTCTTTGCTATAAACCTCACACAACTTACATGCAGGTTTGTACTTTTGCAAAATATATTCTATAATGAGGAACTGGTATTACTGTAATCTTCCCTTCCTACCCCCAATGCCTTTGGTATTTTGGTGTGTCTTGGTTTCACTTTCTCTAATGTCTGTTACCATGAGCCTGCCTCATGTTGCTTCTCAACATTACAAATTTATCCCCTAACTTCATCTGCCAGGTTTTACAATGCCATGTGAAATCTTCATTGCATTCCATACCCTCTCCATAATCATCCCTTCAACATAATAACAGATATTTCCTACAAGTCATTATTTCTGTATTATTTTTCTTATTCCCCTATAATCGAATATCACCAGCAAAACCCCTCCATATCAACTTACAGTTCGTTGTCTAATGCTTTTCCATTTACCCAAAAGAACTCTTCATTTCTTTTATAGAGTCCAATCCATGGGTTTTGCTTTGTTATCTTCATCATAAAGCTCTGTAGGAATAAACCCGCATGAGAAAAGAAGTTCTGCATGTTCAGTCCAGCTATCAAAATACAAAGTCCTTGATCCAGAGCCAAAGCAAAACAACATTTTAGCCTTGCAGAAGAAACAACATTAAAACCTAAATATAGAGAGACTGGTGACTGGGATAGGGTTGACTGACCTAAAGAGAGGCTATTCTAAAATATCAAAAATATATCTAAAATATCTGCTTTCAAGGTCTGCAACAGGTACAGAAGAATATATTCTCCTACATATATATATATATATATATATATATATACCCCTTTGTGCAGGGTGGAATCTTTCCTAATATTGTGGTATAATATAGGAAAAAAAAAAATGCTGCAAGCTGCACTTTGGGTAACTATTTCCTAACACCAAAGGTCACAATTAACGTATTTACCAACTTGTGTGTCGTGTTTACCCTGATAGATGCCTTCAATTTGAGTGTTTATAACTGTTAGCAGCACCAAGTTTAATTCAGACAAGCACTCGGACATTTTCTAAAACATCAACTGCTCAAGCTGATGTTTCCTGTTTTTAGGGAGAAGAGGCACAGTTTTCTGCAGGCTGTGACTCATTGTGGTCTTTCATCAGCTTCCTAACTGTTCAGCTGAGGAGGCTGGGAAAGCGGTTCCCTGGAAGTGAACTGGGGGGGGAAACAGGATCTCCCTTTGGTTCCCTTACCAGCTCCTGAAGATTTTCGATGACCAGGAGGGAAGAGTTGTGGGAAGAGCAGTGGCTCTGGCTGGAGTTCCAGTCAGCTTCACTCTCTGAGAGGTTGTAACACTTCCTCTGGAAGTACAG
The DNA here is from genome assembly GCF_049639895.1 of Pseudopodoces humilis. Taxonomy (NCBI): domain Eukaryota; kingdom Metazoa; phylum Chordata; class Aves; order Passeriformes; family Paridae; genus Pseudopodoces; species Pseudopodoces humilis. The sequence continues at coordinate 14,486,014 of NC_142204.1, forward strand.
CCAGCCTGATGGACACAGGTCCAGGGGAGGGCACGCAGGAGGGTCTTTGCCCAGAGAACGATTTACTGGGAAAAGACAAAAAACAATCTACCCATTTCTTCCAGCTGGGAAAGGTTTTACTTTCTGACTGCATCATCTAAAATAATACCAGTCTAGCCACAGCATTGTTACTTCTGTCCAGCTGAAACAATTACTGTAAACTAATGATACAGTCTGGATCCTGCACCCTTCTGCCCCTTGATATATCCTTAAAAAGATAGTCAGGGACAAGTTGTAGAAGTAGCTGAGGAGGTGATAATAAAGTATCACCCAAGGACTCTTCTACAGCTTAAAAATTCCAACAACTCCAGTTTTTGAACGCATGGCTTCCTCGCAGCTGAATTAGTAACTTTGTTTATTATAGTGTCATTTTTGAAGGACTGCAGATCCGTAGGACAATCTTTCTGTTGTTATTTGTTTTCTTGAACTTGGATTAAGACCAACAGTGATGTGACAAACTTGATACAAAAGAACAGTAAAACTAAACTGAGCCCTCCCTAACCCCACTGAAGCATGTGGAGTTGTTTCCGCAACTCTGGCCCTGGTCTACAGTTTCAAACAACACAGAATCACAGAGGGGCTTGGGTTGAGAGTGACTTCAAAGATCTTTTTTTTTTCCACCCCCTGCCAAGGGAAGGTACAGATTCCATGAGATCAGGTTGTTCCAAGCCCCATCCAACCTGGCCTTGGATGCTTCCAGGTGATGCCTTAAGTTTTAGCTTTCATATTTCTCAGATTCTGTACTGCAGTAATGTATAACTCCGAACTTCATATGAAGTGTTAGCAAGTTCTCTTCACAGTTTAGTTAGACAAAACAATCCTTCTCCAGCCTGAGAAACAAGGATACTGTTGCAGCTTTGAGCCCAAAAAGGTATAAATAATGGTGAATTGAGGAGAGCAATCTGGGAGGATGGGACTTCATAACCTGAAGCCGTAATTGGACAATTAACCCCAATGTGTAAATGGACCAAAACTTATAAAAGTGGGGAAAGTCGTGAGTGGTCATCCATTTTGGGTGGATCTTGGGTGTACCCGCAGCCAGGATCTTCAACTGCCCAAGGTGTATCCTTTGAAGGCCTTTTAATAAACACCTACTTAATTCCATTAACTCTGTCTAGCATCTGTTCCAGGTAGCCTTTCTAGGCATCACAGGGATGGGGCAGCCACAGCTTTGGGCAGCCTGTGCCAGGGCCTCACCACTCTCTGAGTATAGAACCCCAAACTCTGGTAATTTCTCTGCTAATTATATTTCCTTTTAAAATTCCTTACTTACCAAAATGAATACATGAAATCAAAATGACAGCAGCAGTAAGGACTCCAGCGACAGCTCGCCACAGCCAGATGTTTGAAAACAGACCTGAAAAAATAAATGTAATGAGTTAAAAAAACAAAATAAAACAAACAAACAAACACACCCCCCCCCCCCCCCAAAAAAAAAAACCAAAACAAAACGAAAAAGAAATCCAACACCAAAAAAACCCAGAACAACAAATGAGGACCAGCTGGGTGGGGAGTAGAGCCCAGGAGGCACAAAGCTGTTAAAAAAACCCAAAAACATAGCTGTGGAGAGCAGGCTGGGAGCAGAGACATTTAACTTATCTTCACAAGGCTACTTAGCTAACAAGAACTCCGAGTTACTGTAAATTTTACTTACATCATCCAGAACCTGAAGCGATCAAAAGAGAAAGAAACGAGCATGGGAAAAATTATTGTGGACAGCAAGTTTGATACTGACCTGGCGCCTAAACATGGCATGGATAAGTGAAATAAAAAAAGCCATTAGTTCTGGAGCCCAAAACGTCTGAGCAATATCCAGCCTTATCCCACAGCCATAACTTTTTAGTCTCCTTTTGTTTCCCTGTCCGCTCCAGGGCTTTGGAAGCGCACACGGCCCTGCCACTGTCCGGGGAGGGGCGGGGACCGGCCGTCCCGGGAGGCTCCAGAGGAGCTCCCCTCTCCTGGCAGCCTCTGCCCGTCCCCAGCCCGGCATCCCCGGCCAGCTGCGGAGGGATGTCCCGGCTCCCCGCCCTTACGACAGCCCCTGGCTGTCCCCCGGCCGTCACCTTTGCCGCTGAGGGCCGTGCCGCGGCCCGCCGAGCCGCCGCGCGCGCCGCCCGCCATGGGCGCCCAGCTGCCGGGGCCCGGGGTGGGCCCGGCCCGGGGGGCATGGCCACGGAGCGTGGGCTCGGAGCCGGCCTCGGCGCCGGGAACAGTCACTCCGCAACTCCCCAGAAACAGGAAACGGCCGCGCTTTCAAGGAGAAGTCGGCTCCCACAAGATCTCGCTCGATCCTCTGACATAAGCAAATTCCAGGAACTAATACAAGGAGAGAAGGCTCTGTTTGGTTTGGTTTTGTCTGCTGGGGATTTTTTGGGGGGGTTTGTTTGGTTTTGGTTTGTTTGGGGTTTTTTTTTGTGTAGGGTTTTGCTTATTTATTTGTTTGGGTTTTTTAAATTTATTTAATATTTATTTTTTTCTTTTGTACAGAGGAGGAGGAGAATAAAATCAAGTATTTAAACATTGATTACTTAACCCTTTTTGGGAAACCTGGCCAGTGATTTGCTTTACCTAGAAGAACATAAAGCCTGATGGTGCTGGCTTGCCAGCTGTGGGGATGAAGGTGCAATAGAAATTTCAGCATTGCTTGGAAGACAGGGCCAGACATACCATCCATTTCATCTGGTGGTTTTGCACAATAACTGCTGTTCTTACGACAGATGTGTTGCATGTTCAAACAGCCTGAGGAACACAGCTCTCTCCCAGTCGTCATGTGGGCTCTGTGTGAGGAATTCAGTCGTGGTTTATCCAAAATAAGCATCCTTCAACCTGGGCAGGAAACTTCAAACAGAAAACCATGGGAATGGGGGGGGGGGGTTACACCTTAAGCTTTCACTGCAGTCTTCAATTACTTTCATTGACAAGGATTCTGAACTGTGCTGAGCTGCTGAAAATCATCTCCAGGTCTTTATGTTTACACCTTATAAAGAATCATATAAACTTTATACTTCCACAAGTATAATTTGAATTGCAATTGATTTTAGCCTTTGCCTGCAGCGGGAGTTAATTTAAGCTTTGAACTGAGAGAGTTGGACTGGTCAAAATTCCCAGGAAGTCACTGAGGAAAGAAAGGAAAAATAAAGGGATGGAGACAAGCCCAAAAGATATGTGTAACAAGGCTTAAGGCGTGGTGGCTTCAGGAAGGTTAGAGAACTACAGATCCCCAGGAGATAGAAGAGGTGATGGATCCAGAGACCACAAGCTGGAGACCAGAGGCTTTGCAAGATATGAATCCAGAGGGGCAGAGGATGAGAGTGGAGTGTGGAATTAGGGCAGCAGGGAGATGATGCAGAGCATGTTTTACACACAAGGAGACAGTGGAACATGGGTGTGTGCACAGCTGGCATTCTAAGAACAGCTTATTCAGCATTTATTCACTCTGAAGGAGTGGCTTGGGCTCCTGCCACTCAGTCCTGCCTGTCATTGAGGTAAAAAATAGCACTGTGGCTTTTAACCACAGATCATTGAGAAGTGAGCACTCTCTTCATGTTCACCCACGAGGTAATTCTCTACCACAGAAGGTAATTCTGACAGCTGCAGGAGATTCTCCAGGCTGGCAAAAAAACCCTGAGAAATGCTGTAAACATAGCTGTGAATCATCTGATCCTCCAGAACTACTGTTATTAATCCCAGATGCTTGTAACTGAGACACTCACCTTCACCTTCACTGGTCAGTTTGACTAAGAAGCCTCCAGACAATTCCTAAAATGAAAGTTTAACAAGATAGGAATTTCTTGAAGCCTAAAGGCAGAAATACCCTCCAAACTGAATCACTGGAAAATTACTTTAAAATATTGCCATGATGAAGGGAGAAAACTACAAGCATTTTAAGGAAAAAGCATGACATTTTACAAAAGGGCTCTCATGGGACTGACTTGAAAAGTCACAGTTGGATCCTGTTGTGCTGCCTCCTGCCTGCTGCTACCCCAAATAATCTTTGATTACCTTTTATTACTCACTGATTATAGAATCATGGAATGGTTTGGATTGGAATAGACTTTTTATCTATTTCCAAAACCTCTGCCATGAGCAGGGATACTTTCCACTATCCCAAGTTTCTCCAAGCCCCATCCAGCCTGGCCTTGGACACTGCCAGGGAAAGGACAGCCACAGCTTCTCTGGGCAACCTGTGCCAGGGCCTTACCACCCCACAAGTATAGAACTTTTTCCTAATATCTGCTCTAAGTATTTTCTCTTTTAGCTCAAAACTGTTCACACTTGTTCTGTCACTATCTGCTCATGTAAAAAGTCACTCACCCTCTTTTTTTATAAGCTCCCTTCAGGCACTGCAAGGCCACAATGAAGTCACCCCAAAGCCTTCTCTTCCCCAGGCTGAACAATCCCAATTGTTCCCTCAGCCTTTCCTCCCAGCAGAGCTGTTCCATCCCTCTGATGCCCTTGGTGTCCCTGCTCTGGCCTGGCTGCAGCAGCTCCCTGTCCTTCCTGTGCAGGGCCCAGGGCTGGATGCAGCCCTGCAGGGGGGGCTCAGCAGAGCCGGGCAGAGGGGCAGAATCTCCCTCCCCTGCTGCCCTGGGGCTCTGGGTGCAGCCAGGGGGGTTTTGAGTTGGAGCATGTCCAGCTCTCACCCACAGCACCCATTCCCAGCCTGGATTGATCCCAGGGGTTGTCCTGACCCTGGTGCAGCACCAGCACTTGGCCTGGTTAAACCCCATGAGATTCCCATGGACTACTTCCCAAGAAAGAAAAGAATTTCTCTACAGAGAATATGTGACTCACCACAGAGCAGACATAACATTTAGCACCTTGAAACATCACTCACCATTTGAAGCCTTTGCAGTCACAAAACCAAAACAGTTCCAGAAAGTCCAGTGTGTGCTAAAAAGGAACCCAATCTGCCAGTGATTGCTGCGAGCTCTGTAGCACTCTCAGTGCCTTTAAGGTGTTCTTTGTGTGTCCTGAACCCTGCTTGCTGTTCTGACACCAAATCTGCATTGGCAGTGCATCCTCCCTGAACTGCCCATTTGGCAGTGAGGTCCTTTTCTTGCATTTGTCATTTAGAACCAGATAAAATTGTTCGCATGTGCAATACTGCATGAATTAATTTTGTTTACATAAAATATCACTCATCTTTGAAATGTCTATTCATGCTTGTCTCTGCTTAGTTTACTTCTATGCACCAGTTCCTGGGCTTTTTAATGGTTTGGGGTGATTTCTTTTAAGAACCTTGCCTTCATTCACTGTTTTATCCCAAAATAAAATCAAAATCCCTTGGTTGAGGTTTCTACCAAGATATTCCGAGTATTTTTTTCCACCAAGTGTATCCTGAATACCACAGCTTGAGATACTGGTGGGATACAGGTCCATAGAAATAGGACTAGCCCAGAGGATCAGCTCTTGGAGGTGTCCCTGTCACAGGTTCTCCTCAATAAGGTTACTAATGGAGCCAGTCCTGTCCATGATGTGCCCCTCTGGGGCTGGTGCTGCCAGCCTGGCCTGTCCCAGGGAATGTCACCCATTGCCCAGCTGCAGCAAGAATTAAACCAGCCTGGCATTCTCTGAGGCACTGAGCACAGAAGCAGTGGGAGGTCAGGTTGGGATTGTTTAGGGATTGCCTGGCCTTGGCATCAGGATTAGACCCTGACCACACCAGAGTGAGGAGGAAATGTTTCACCATTCTCTTGCAGTAGCGATGTCAGAGGTAATCCAAGAAACACACACTGTAAAGGGAAAGTTTATTGTAAAACTTAGATCACAGGATCAGAGAACTGTGAACAAGAACAACACAAGAGGCAGAGGAAACAAAGCACTTTCAGTTGAACTTCTGCCCTTGGGGATTTCCTTGCAAGCCGTAGTTGCTCCTGAGTCCTGAGTCTTCCTGTGGCTTTTTGGGTTTGATGGGGTTTGTGCAGTTCTGCAGTGGCCCCAGGGTGGCTTCCCCTTCCCACCCCTCTGGTGCACAGCCCCTGCCTCTGCTGCCTGCTGAAAGCTCCAGCTGAGGGCCAGTGGATCCCAGGGAAGAGGCTTTTCCCTGGCCCTTCAGGAGAGCCCACTTGATCCAAGGGGGTACATTCCAGCAGCTGGAATATGAAAATAGAAGGGCAGAAATCTATAACACAATGTAGAATGCTCTCCCACCCTCTCCAGTAAAGTGAATACAAGCAAAGAGCTCCTTCAGCTCAGCTTTCTTTTGGAATAACAGTGCAGATCCTGGGGTCTGAGACTGAGATTGTTCTGCTACAGCTCTGTGTTCTAACTCTGTTCTTTGTGGATTGAAAGTCAGGTAAAGAACTGCAAATGTTTCCAAAGCATCTTGATGAGAGCAGTTTGTGAGTACGGCTGGTGTGAGGGATGTCAAAATGTGCTTTCTATTTAGAAAGAGACAGTTTCACCTGCAGGATTCAATTTTCCCTTGCAATGGCCACAACATGTTGTGTATAGATTTTTTGACTGAGCAATTTTTTTCTCAGTGACAAACCAGGCCATCAGTGTCACTTCCTCAAGGACTTCACAGAGCTTTTTCCATCCTGCAGCTGAAGGAGAGAGCCATGAAAGGCACCAATAAAGGAGGAATGATATTGCCTGAAAGGACGCAGTAAGAAGGATAATTCTTGGAGTCAGACAGGGTCCCAAGAGCCACTGAAGCACATGGGCAGAGCTCTGGTGGCATTCCCTGTTTACTCATCACAGCTCTGTTTTCCTGTGTCGTGGTTTTAAACCAATAACTAAGAAAATTACTTATTTCTTGCTGTGAGATATGGATTAGAACAAGAGCAAAACAGGCATAAAACTTAAAAGGGAAAAAAAAGAAAGTTTATTGACAAACTACAATAAGAACACCAGAATAAACTTCCAGAAAAACCTTTTCATCCCCTGTCTACCCACTATTCCCTTGTTCACATGACAAAAGAGACAAAACCTTTGGAACTTTGATGGTTAAAACAGTCCCAATTCTTGCTACAGTCTTTTCACCAGTCTTTGTAGAGAAACAGAAGTTTCTTCCTGTTAATTTATGGAGTTTCTCACAAGAAAAACTATTTTTGTTATAGTTTTCCATTGCTCTAATGTTAGCTGCCCAGAGCTGCTGTTATTAGAGCCCACTCCTCCCATTTTTCACATCACTCTGAAGTGTGTATGGGCCATGAGTCTAGAGATGGGATTTTTGAGGATAAGTTATTCAAAGGCAAAAAGTCTTCTTCATCTGTTTCCGTGAGCTTCACCAGAAAACAGTTTTCTCATTGCCTCTCAAGGCTTCAAATCTTCCAGCACTTCACTGTACCATAATTACTCTACTTTTTACTCAAAATTTACACTTTGAACACTCTATTCCTCCCTATATACTGTCATAAATTAAAGGAGTGTTTTCAAGACCTTATTGTCCATTTCCATAGTTTTAACAGAAAGATATTTCAGCTTAATTAAAGCATCTTCTTAATTCTCTACCTTTTCTGAAGCTTCTTTTCTTTCCTGTCACTGGTAGTTTATAAAGTCTCTTTTCATGTTGATCACTCTCTTTTCTCTGTCTGGATAAAAAGATTAATCCGCAAGTCTCATCTGGGTAATGAAAGAGTTAAAATCTTGCCCAGGCTGTTGTAGGTAGTTCTGTGGCCTCGGCCGGTGCAGGAGCTGGAGCCGTCTGCGATGGAAAGTTCCTCATGGCTGCTCTGGAGAGTGTAGGCGCCACACCCAGCCCGCTGCAGGCCCAGAGCCCCTCTCCTTCTTCACTCAGCAGTTTCTAGTGAATTTAGTTACAGCAAAAAACCTGCAGCCGAGCCAGAGATCGGCTCGGCTCGGCCCGGCCGGAGAAAACCCCCTCCACAGGACCCGCATCCCCCGGCCGGGAGACGCTGAGCCCAGCCCAGTCCCCGCCCGGCCGCATGGCCTGGGCAGGGAACGGGAGGCCTGGAGCTCTGCCACCCTTCCCAGCCAGGAAACAAAGAGAACCAAGAGAGCTCTGGTTTTACACTTTAAGGTAGGGTTCACAAGTTGATCCCACTTTTCAATGGCCTAAACTGCTGTCAATTCTCAGCAATGACCGATAATTGGTCAGGAGAAAAGACGCCAGGCAGATCCCAGCAACTTAAACTTTCTTAAAGGTAAAGTAACTCCATGACATCCTGGTACCACCTGTTTCTGTGTTGGCTTGAACTTTTCTGAGCAGGAAAAGCCCTCAGGCATCATTTCCACCTGTGATCAATCCCCAAGGAAAAGAGGGCAGAGCATGGTGTTGCCACTCCCTGCAGGTCACTCTCATACTTCTCACCAGCTCCTTCACAGGTCACTGTGGGTTTCATTGTTCTGTTTTTTGCCCAGTTCAGCCTCTGTTGGGACCCTGTTCTTCAGGCCTTGCTGGTCTCTGCTGGCCTCCTTCCTGTGCCCTTCCTCAGCAGATCCTAAATCTGACACTCCTTCCCTTCCTTACACAGGAATGGGGCTGATTTTATGCCCAGAGCTGTGCTGCTGTAGGATCCTTTCCCTTGTGCTGATTCCCATTTGCCTCACAGGCTCTGGGATGCCATGGAACAGACAGTCTGGGACAAGGGAAGGTTTATCCACACCCACACCTGACTTTATTCTGTCCATCCTGGCCATGGGACCTGGCAAGGAGAGGGGTTGCCCTTCCCTGTCGGATCCCAGCCAAAAATCTGTGCTGCCCTTCGCCTGTGGCTGGAGGCAAGACCAGGCTGTGGCCAGGTGGGGAAGGGTCTCCTTGTGCCCAGGCAGGGCTGTGGATGGATGTGACTTGCAAAGTCAGGATCTGTTTGGGATCACCCCTGTCCCCAGCCTGGACTCCTTTCCTCTGGCAGTGTCTGCCTGGAAGTGCCACCTCTGGCACCAGACAGTCCCAGACCCCTCCTGTGCTCCAGTGCCAGCTCTTCCAGAGGGGATCCATCCAAGCTCAGACACCATCAAAGAAAAAAGGGTGGGCTGAGCTCAGCCACGAGTCTCAAGGGAGGCTGCAGGAGTCCCTGGGAGAAGAGATTGGGTAGCTAAAGAGAAATGAGTCACATCCCATCCACATTTCCTACAGGAAGCTGGGGATAACATAGCCTGGACCTCTTGTTTTTAGCTCTCTTTCTGATGTCTTTTTAAAATTGTCGCATCTTTTTCACACATATTTCGTGTTGTTTGGGATCCACCACAAGGTGCAGTTCCTACTTCACCAAATCCAATGGTTGTGCATTCATAGTCGCTAAAATGTCTGGTTATATTGAACCTAAACAGGGGGAAAAAGTCAAATTTGATTACATTCCTGACATGCAGAGAAAGGCAGAGTGGCACCTGGCCTGGCTGCTAAGCTGTGTTACTGTCACTGGGATCAGGAACTGCCTTGCTGGAATCTCCCTCCTATTCCTCATTTTTGTTCCCCACATCTCCACAAGAATTTCTGGGCAGTGCTTTCCCATCCAGACCTTCCCCTGCTTTGGTCCCCTCCAACCAATGGTGCTGACATCACCCTCTCTCTTGTCCCTGCCTCCTGTCTCCTTCCTTCCCCCAGGAAACTGCATCCAGTCAGATTCTTCCTTTGCCAGAAGAAATACAGCTGTGTCCCCTCCTGCCACCCTGATGGGACAGGCCTGTGCTCCCTGGCACTGAAAGGCTCCCTTCCCTTGGCACAGGCATGTGCTGAAGCATCTGGATCTCAAGGAATCAGGTTCCCCTCAGCTACAGTTCCTGATCTCCCTTGCACTCCCTGCCCTTTGCTCTGGCTTTGGGATTTTCCTGTTCCCAGACATTGCATGGCAGGGACTTGCTGGATTGAACTCACATGGCTGGGTCATGTTTCATGTCGTTGATCCACTTCCACTCCTTCTTCTTTTCAAAGTATTTGAGACCAAGTAAGTAGTAGTCATATTTTGATACTGAGAGAAGGTAACTCTGGAAAGGAAGCCAACAATGGGAACACATGAAAATGACATTTTCTTCACCAGAGGCACAAGTCTCAGTGTTAAATAGCCAGCACAGAGAGTGCAGTATGCCTCCAGCCACAGCACCTCTTCCCACAGCTCCAGAGGATGAGTTTCTCCATTTTGGAGGCCCCTTATGAATATAACAAATGCAATAATACACCTGTGGTGCTATTATAGGTGTAGTTTGAAGTTTAATAGCCGTGACTTGATACCTGGGGACACTTTTCCCTTCTGCTGGGGGTGGCAAAGCCTTTTCAGGTTTTGTCACAGCCATGGATCTCATAAAGTGTCTGTTCAATCTCCATGGCCTGTGTGCTAAATCCCTGTAAAACCCCAGCCAGCTGGGCAGGGAGTTTGCTTCTTACCAGGGCATCAGGCCTGGGCACAGAAGCTTCCAGGGGCAGGACTCCAAGCCCCAGGAGACCTCTCCCTGTGCAGAGCTTTGCTCCCACTGCCTGGGCTGGGGTGTCCATGGCTGGCAGCACGTCCCAGAGCCCAAGGACATGTGACAGGAGCTGGCACAAATGTCACTGCTCAGCCCTTGGCCAGGCAGCTCCCGCCTCTGAGCAGCTGCCCCAGGAGTTGGAGCTCACCATCTCTTCCCTGCTGTCAATGACCACCAGGTCTGACTCCATGGTAATGCATTCTCCACGGGAGGCTTCCCAGTCCTTCTCTTTATTCTCTGAAGAAAAGAAGTAGCATTTTCTCCAATGTTTTCTCCATAGTGGGGGGCACCCTGCAGAAGGGAAGAAGAGGTGTGGAAAATCCATGCTCATGCTGACCAAAGGATGCCACGATGAAAGAGAGGTCAGAGAGGAAATTCCAGCCACAGAAATCCCCATGTGCTCCTGCTGGGAATTGTCAATTGTCATCACGGATCCCCCACAGCCTCTGGAGCTGATATCAGCCCAGAATCACCAGGCAAGAGCCAGACATGGAGCAGCACGGCAAACATTATCCAGCCTTTCCCATCTTTGATCAGGACATACAGAGAAATGCTCAGGGCACAGAAGCAGCTCTCAGATTCCTGAAGTCTGTTTTGCCTGATGCAGAATTGGGCAGCAGAGGTGCTACTGAAAGCACCAACATTTGTGTGCATTGCCAGGCAGGGCAGTGGGAGGATCTGGGGGGGGAGCTGGGATTCAGGGAGACAGGGCCTGCAGGAGACACTTTGATTGGGGATCCAGCAGCTCCTAAAGAGCAGCATGGAATTACACTGAGGTCAAAGGCTGGCAATGGAGGGGCCTTGAGAAAGCAACAGAAGCACATTGTCCATCCTGCTCCCTGCAGGGCTGGGGTACCAGAGGTTCCTGTCCCTTCCCTGCCTCAGACTGCTCTGCTCTGGCAGCAGAGAGGCATCAGTTCTTTCCTGTGGAACAGGAATCCAGAACTGGCTCAGCACTGGTTCCAAAGGAGGTGCAAATGCAAACCCTCCATGGGCTCCAAAGCTCATCCTGGGAGTGTTCAGGGTAAGGTTTGTATCCCTGACATGGCAGAGGGGTTGTTTTCCTTCTGAACAAAATGCTGACACAGCCCCCTTTCTGTCCTCCTTAGCATTCAATCCAACAGGCTTCTGGCAACTCCCTTTGGAATGACAGAAGATTGCCTACCTAATTCCTCTTCGGGGATGTGGGACAAGGTTGTTGAGCTGTTTTGGCTGCTTGCAGTTGGACCATCTGGAAGTAAGAACACAGTTTCTGCTTGCAAGGAATGACCACTGTCAGAGCTCTGCTGGAGCTCTCTGACTCCCCCCATCACCCAACACAGAATTCAGATTCTGTCTCTTTGCTCATGATTCTACTATAAAAGATCATAAAATGGTCAGGTCAGGTTCCACTAAGCAAAAGGCAACACTTTAGTTCATTTAAATAACTTATATCTTAATAACAGTGTAGCTGGCATAACCCTACAAGACCCTATGGAAAATAAATAAAAGACTAAAACTTAGAATAAACTCAAAATGCAACAGTTTTTATTTGGAGCACAAGTGAAACATCTGTGCTCTTGAACTTATAAACTACTTTGATTTCATTTCTTGAGTTTGATCTAGATCTCAAGTTTCTTAGGAGTATTTTTTCAGGTCTGTAGCTGTTCTGAGCCAGTACTGAGCCTCACAAAGGAACTATAACTAAAGCCAGTGCTGGATCTAAGTCTAAGGACTCCTCTTTCCATGTTAGACTTAAAGCTGCATTAAATGCAAATTACACTTTTTTATTTTCTGTTGGTTTATTATTTGTTTTTAATTTGCCTCACCCTTTGCTGTTTGACATTTTATAAATATCAGGGCACTGTCACATATCAATCCTGAACTCTTTGCCTTGAAAAACAAGAATAAATTGCCTCCCCTAGCCCTATTTTTTAAGTTCCAAGGATCAAAGGCTTTGCCATGTCTTCCCCATGTGCATCTCTGAGCTAGTGGCAAACTCTGGGACTTGAGAGCGATTGGTTGTGGAAGCTTCTCAAGCTTTCTCAGCTGTGAAAGGATGGAATGAAACAAGCAAAACCATCTGAAATTTAAAAATGGTTCTTTGAAAACAAGGAAATACCAAATGGATCTATTAATTTTTTTTCTGATGTAAGTAAGATTTTTTTTTTGGTCCAAAATATTATTTATCTTTTTATGTAGCTCAAAATATGTTATGATCTTAAGCAAACTCCTTTAAGATGTGGTTTATTTGCCTCCTTCAAATGAACTTTAATTCATAATTATTTTAAGATTTTTTGTTTTATGGACATCTTGGTCTCATGATACAACCTCACCACCTTGTGGGATTCTCACAGTTAGCAATGATATTACTGGTAAGCATTATCAAATCTTAACTTGTTTCTTCAAAACATTTCTATAATAAATTCTTTGTCATTTGAGTGTTATCAGTTTTTCATTTGGATTTTGGCTTTTCCATCTGTTGGAATTTTAATCTTTCAAACCACCTGACTCTTACAGATTTCCTTTCACATGGTTGGCAAAAAACTGCTGTCCTTTGCCTTCAAAGCAAACTTCTATTCCCACTGGATTTATATGTCATGGCCTGAACATCAGTCAGTGGGAGAGAGACACAAATTAATTGCTGTTATGACTAACAAAAGAACTTACATGCGATTATTAAATATACTGCCAGGACCAGTATGAGGATTATCACCACCAATATAGCAACATGTTTTCTGGAACAATAGCTTTTACCTACAGAGAGAAATAAAGATTAGGGGACCAGCTGGACAGAAGCAACTTTCCCCTGCATTCCAAGGTGCCCTTTTCAGGCCCACACTGGGAATCTGGGGCCTTCCAGATCTGCAAGCTGGAGCCAGGCTGAATGTCCCAGTGCTTCCCCACTAGCTCTGGTCACCTGTGCTCAGGGAACTGAATAGATCCCAACTTGCAGTGGGTTTGAGGAGAGGTGAAAAGGAGGAGAGTCCTAGCAATCAGTGGTCACCCTCTGCTTCCTCATCTCCTTTATTCACTTTTCACTGCTGCTGGGGGCAGGAGCCGGGGCTCGGGGGTGGCTGTGTATGGCCCATCTTACCCTTCTATTCCTTTGCCAGGGAAAGCCAACAAGTGTTTAGGGGCACAGAATGCAACGCCTCAGCTGCCCCTGCTCTGAGTGTGGAAAGCAGATAATTGTGTCCTCATGGTTTTGTGTCACTGCATGTTTGGGGCATCAGAACCAGCCCCTCTCCCCTTCTTGTTTAAATTCCCATCACTTTATCAGACAGTTAAACTCACCAGATGATTTGCAGTCTGCTGCAGCATTTGTGTCTTGGGATTTTACTTTAACTTCTGCGTAGGTACAATCTGAGTCTGGGAATAAGAACAGAGCACAGAGAGAGCTGTGAATCAACTTAAATTAAACAAAAATGACTGAAATTGTGAGAAATGCTGAACACAGGACAGCAACTGGTTGATGTGACTGTGGCTAACTATGCACAAATTATATTTTTCTCCATTATAGGCACTGATCTGTGCTGATGCTCTGTGCTGGCCAGGGACAGGACCCAAGGGATACAGCTGGAGCTGTATCAGGACAGGGTCAGGTTGGATATCAGGGAAAGGTTCTTCCCCCAGAGGGTGCTGGGGCACTGAACAGGCTCCCAGGAAATGGTCACAGCCCCAAGGCTGCCAGAGCTCCAGGAGAGTTTGGACAGAGCTCTCAGAAATGCACAGGGTGGGATTGTTGGGGTGTCTGTGCAGGGCCAGGAGTTGGACTGGATGATCCTTGTGGATCCCTTCCAGCTCAGGATATTGTGAGTCCATGTTCCATGATGACACTTTCACCCTTGGAGCACTTGCTATGGGCAGGAACAGATCTGGTTTCTCTTCAAGGCAGACAATATCAGAGGGGACAGGGGCACACACCCACATGGTCAACCTTGACAAAAGGGGAGGAAAGTGCCAAAGGTGGCCTAAGGTTGTTCATCCAGACAGGAATGGTGAGAATGACTAAAACATCAAAGCCTGAAAACTGCAGATTGTGCTAAATTTGGAGGGGCTTGAGATCTTATCAAAATTAACAAGATAACATGGAGAATAGTGAAATCTTTTCTATCATCTGCAGGTAATAAATACAAACCAGCAGGAAAGAAAACATATGGAGAGGAAAGAAAGATCAGAGGGAGATAAAAAGTGGGTAGAAAGTAAAAAAAAATAGATGTTGCAATGTTATGAAGCTCTCAAAGTCATCGTGATACACAACACTGAGCCTCCTGGGTTTTATCACTGTACAGAGCTAAGACAGAAGCCAGGGTTTTGAGCTCTTTCCAGAAGATGGAGACAATATCTGGGAAATCTTGTACATAAACTCAGTGAAGAAGTTCTTCTTTAAACAGAAGAGCTGGTAGGGATTTCCCCAAAAGGCACAAGCAGAAAAACATAAAAATGTTACTAGAAATCTATCAAAATTTTGAATAGGACCACATGGGTTAAATTATAAAGAAAATGGAACTTGTAATGAGGTGGCATCTATTGTGGGCAATTGAACCCTGAATTAATGTGTTGAAAGGGGTAGTAAAACCCTGTTTCCTGGGGTGTTAACTCCACCCATCTGAAAATAGATGCAGAGGGTCCACCCTTTGTGCAAAAGACAAACACTGGATGTCAAGAAATAATTTCTGTCAGAGTGAAAGGAGGGTTAGAAAGGAAGGAAAGAAAAAAGAAAATTAAATACAGAGACAAACTGTATGAAGTCATATTTTTTAGGATGTACTTTTATGCAGATGTTGCAAAAAAGATGTTAAATTTTACATAAAATTTATGTAAAAATTTTAAACTCATTAAAGATAAATCATAGGTTAGAGTTTTTCAGTCTTTGATCCTAAATCAGACTAAACCTGTCCATGAAACATTTACAGTTGTGCATTAAACAAGCAGTTTGTACAGCCAGAGCAGGAAGAGAAGCCCCCAGGCAATGCCTGCTGTGCTCAGGGAGCAGGAACAGCTGTGCAGGAGACTGCTGCAAACACCAGCAACAGCAGCCACTCCATCCTGAGCAGTTTGCTGCAGGAATCCCTGTCTGCTGGGGGACAACAAGCCTAGGGCAGGAATAGTGGATGTTCAGCTCTGGAATGGTCTTCCAAATGGATAAAAAACTACTCTGAATATCACACCAGAGATGCTCCCTCACACTTGCACCTTAGCAAGAGAAAAGTAGATCTTTTAACAACTGGCCTTTGTAAATATAAACAATCCTCCCTGGACACTCCATCTGCAGTTTTCCAGCACTTGCCCTCATGTTTTCCTTGTGCTCTTTGAGACTTTGGTACTCCAAGGAACTCTCTCAATATATGCAGGAGAGAGACTGGAGAATGCAAAAAAAAGCTGAGTGCTCAGCACTGGACCTACCTTGGACATCAGGGACCGTCAGGGTTCTGGGTCTGGTTGATTGAGGCAAGTTCAAGTCAGCATAGAGGACATTTTCTGCCATTCTTGTTCCTACTTCTCCTTTTTCCCTCCCTCAGCTGTTCTGAGAGTGATCCTCTAGGCTGGGTACAACTCAGAGATCCCTCCCCTTTTTAAACTTCAGGAGGAAGTTCTTGACTCTTCCAGTCATGCATAAACTTCTGATGAAAAGTCTATTTCTGCTTAATCTTTTGATGGCACAGGGTTCTATGTCAGTAACATGAGGAAATATAAGTTTATGGCTGCTCTGAGGTCACCTGTGCTGGGAAGTGGTTCTGGCATTGAAGTGTCTTAAGTTCCTGAAGCTTCATACACCCACACGCAAAACACTTTGCCCTGCTGTGTCCTGAGCACTGTGGGCTCTGTGCAGCTCACAGACTGCTTCTCTACAAGGGAATCCTGGGGGCAAATGGAGATTCAGAAAGGGGGATTGGTCCAGCCTGTTTTGGGAAGTGCAAAAGGTACTTAATATGCAAAGGCAGCAGCTGGAATAGTGCAGCCTAAACAAAACAATTCCTTGGCTTTCCAGGTTTGTTGTATGCCTCTGGGCAGTTGGGGTCAGCTGTGTCCCCTCTCAACTCCTTGTGCACCCTCAGCCCCCTCAGTGGTGGGGTGGGATGACAAACTGAGGACTCCTACTCTGTTTAATCTCTTCTCAGCAATCCCCGTTCTCAACACTGTTCCAGCACAAATCCAAAACGTAGCCCATACCAGTTGCTGTGAAGGAAATTAACTCTATCCCAGCCAGAACCAGCCCAGGGCCCTAGAATTTAAGAAGGGTGTGAAGGTCCTTGAATGGAGGATCAGAGGAAGAGAACAAAGTTGGTGGAAGGGTTGGAAGGAATGTCCTGTGCAGAGCAGCTGAGGATTTCATGTTTTTTCCAGTCTGGAGAAAAGGAGGCTGAGGGGTGGCCTCTTTTCTCTCTGGAGTCCCAGCACAGGAAGGACATGGAGCTGTTGGAGAGAGTCCACATGACTCAACAAAGTTGAGTTGAGTTGAGTTGAGAAGCTGGAGCACCTCTGCCATGATGAAAGTCAGAGAATTTTTCAACCTGGACAAGAGAAGCTTTGGGGTGACCTCATTGTGGCCTTCCAGTGACTGAAGAAAGATGCTTCTAGTGCTATAAGAAAGAAGGAGAGAGACTCTTGACAAGGGTCTGGGGTGACCAGCAAGAGGCAATGGCTTCACAGTGACAGAGAGGAGGTTTAAATTGGATATTAGGAAGAAATTCCTCCCTGTGAGGGTGCTGAGGCCCTGGCACAGGTTGCCCAGAGAGGCTGTAGGTGCCCCATCCCTGGAAGTGTCCAAGGTCAGGTTGGAGAGGGCTCTGAGCAACCTGGGGTAGTGGAAGGTGTCCCTGCCCATGGCAGGAAAGGAGGAATGAGAGCATCTTAAGGTCCCTTCCAACCCCAACCATTCCATAATTCTATGATTACTGTATTTCTGTCTTTACAGAACTATAAGACATTGCTTTTCTGATTTAGAACAAACTATAGGAAAAAGTTGAGTGATTATTGTTAATAAAATAAATATCAATTCTGATTGAACCTTTTTCTTCTACAGAAAGACAATTTTCTATTACGGAAGTATTCTCTCAGAGCCATCAGATGTGGAACACCCTCTGCTGCCAGTGGTAATGGCAGAGGTTTCTTCAAAGGGCCAGGGATGTGTTCTGGTATTCTGTGCCTCATGTCCCATAATCAGAGGCCCAGAAAAGCCAAGCAATCACCAACTGTGTGAGAGAAAGAGGAGGAAGTGAAGCAGTTTCTGTGGTAGTTGATGACTCAGAAGTTTGTACTGCGGTCAAATGAAGGTTTGCAGTGGCCCTCAGACCTGACAGGGAGACGTGTCCAGAAATTCTGTGACAGGCAGATGAAGTACTGGGGCCTGAACAACAGACCCTGACTGAGACAAACAGTCTCAGAACAACAGACATTGAGCCAAAGTTGCCTCTAAATGAACCTTCCAGCCAAATGTTATTTATATGTGGATATAGACATAGATATGGATATAGATATAGCAATAGAGATAGATATATTAAATTATGAATGAAGTATTGTTGTATGTGTTTGTTTATTGGCAAAACAAGTGTTTACTTTGCATATCCAGAAACCGGATAAGGCCACAACTGGCCTAATTAGAGGGGTACACAATCAAAGACAACTCCCTTGGTTCACCCTTGAGCCCTGGCCAGGCTTTGAGAGAAATCTAACAGAAGAATGAAACTAGAAATTACGTCAGCTTGTTTGTTTAAGAGTATAAAAGCTGGGCTACTGTCACAACAAAGTCAGTTGGAAGCCGTTCCACATCTCCAGAAAGGTGGAATGGGTTGGAAAGAATCTTAAAGATCATCTTGTTCCAACCCCCTGCCATGGGTAGGGACACCTTCCACTATCTCAGTTTGCTCAGAGCCACATCCAACCTGGCCTTGGACACTTCCAGGCATGAGGAATCCACAGCTTCTCTGGGCAATCCAAAGTATTCTGTGATTTTTCAGCTCCACCAAGCCTTAATTCATTTTTCATTCAGAATTTTTTTTCTATTAGGGAATTGCATTACTAATTTGCCAATTGTAACACAGAGTGTAGGAAACATCCATTGAGTTCAATCAACTTTTTTGGTTTTCACTGCTGTTTTTCTGGAGTGACAAGCACATGATAGCCCCAATCCCACAAATTTTGCCATAAAAATAGTGCCCCTCTTTCCTGTGGAATATTGCCTACGCTGATCAGCAGGTTCTGCTGCATCTTGAGGGAGTGCTGACTGTGTGGGCCGGTGCTGTTTGAAGAAGGAAGGTGCAACACCCCACTGAGTTGGTGCTTTTGAACTCAATTTGACAAGCATGGTGCAAATACCATGGAGGGGAAGTTAAAAGGGGGCTCCATCTCCCCTTGCAAACCCTTTCATGTGATACTGAGATGCTGCATAACTTAATACTGGAGATAGCACACAGGGTAGTTTGTATTGTATTTCTGAGCACTCAGCCACACTTTTCAGCATTTAAATGTATACTTATTATTTCTCTGTGGTATTGTGTATTTCCCACAAAACTATGATGGGGAGTGGTAATATCTTCAGTAAATTAATTTATGTGGGCCTGTATGGGTGGGACAATGGCCCTGTATGTCTGTGTTAATAATGAGATGTCTGTGTTAATAATTCTGTTGCAATTCATTAGCACCTAATGAATTTGGCTTCCTAAACTCTAGCTAAGGGCATGGGCAACATCTGACAGCATTTTCCTAACAAATAACCCTTCACACTCCCACTTCACTCCTACTACTCTTGCCAGCTTTATTTCCATGTTTCCAAGACCAGTCATGTCCATCTTTTGGCCTGTGCAATCACAAACTCAGTGTGGCCATGATCAAGAAAGACAGGAGGAGGGGAGATTTTTAACATACCAGGCTCTTGTCCAGTACTTACATTGTGCAGCCTCAGGTCAGAGGTGAAGAATCTTCTGAGATCACTTGAGTTGAATGGGTCTCTGTACCTCATCAAGAGAACAGATTTGGTAAAGATGTCATTACAAGGTCCAAATTCAAAGATAAATAGTCTGCAAATCAGCTACTGTGAAATAGATAAAATATTTTAAATTAAATATACATTATGAATGGAGAATGTAGTAAACACTTGGAAAAACAAGTGTTTTCCTTTGTGAAAGTAAACCTTTGGGCTGGTTTTTCACCCCTTGACAATACTCAGATAATGACTTTTTGGTTGTAGTAAAAAGGAAAATTAAAAACCAAGGATGTGAGAGAGGCTTAGAAGGAAGATTTCAAATAGAAAACCTCACTTAATTCCACTTACAGTAACTAGGATGTCTTTCCCTCAAACTGTCTGTTCCTTGGGGTCAGTAGATGTGTTTGACAACTGAGCAGATGTGGATTTGTCTGGATTTCATGTGCGTGCTTACTGTATCCAGACCTAAATTAATTGGGAGATATTTTCTGATACATAAAAGATTTGAAAAAAAACGGTAACTTTTTGGGACCAAAATGATTTTCTAATATAAACAAAGACTTTCCACTATCAAGAAGGAAAATATCATTGTTAACATTAAATATATTTTCTGAAAATAATGAAATGTTTAATACTTTGGAAATCAAATATTTCAATTTTTCCTTTCAGGATGTTCTTTTAGGAGAAATTAAATGCTTTGGGTTTATCCCCAAACCCTTTTTAAAAATCATTATTGAACAAATAAGAACAAGTGTTTCTTCTATTTTTTCCTGCAGTGACTCACAGCCAAAAGGTCCCCATCTGGGTCACAATCCAAAAAATATTTAAAAAGTGGTTATGACAAGAATCATTTTGCAACCAGCTGATGACAATAAGGAAGGTTGCCTACCTCACTCCCTCCAAAGTCTACCCATTTTTAGATAACATTGCAAAATATTTTGTGCAAAATATATTTTACTCTTGTATGAAAGAGGAATTGGAAACAGCTGAATAAGTAAAACTGCTGCAACTGGCAAATACTTCACTGTTCATCAGTTTTTTTTCTCTGTATCTGGACAAAATTAAGCTGCCTGTTTCTCTTTTGTAATTAAAGCAAAACAAAACAGCAGCCTGGTTTTTATTTAGCAGCCTTGGTGGCATTTTTCCCTCTCTAAACTCCAGCTGCTTTAACATCAAGCGTCTATCCTTAGTGGTTGCCTGACAATGGAAAAAACAAGAATTCCCAAGGATATCCTCTCCTATGCCTGACATACTTAAGTGTGCCAGGGCCTCACCACCCTCACAAGGAACAATTTCTTCCTCATATCCAATCTAAACCTGCTCTCTGTCGGTGTGAAGACATTGCCCCCTTGTCTATCGCTCCAGGTGCTTGTCAAGAGTCTCTCTCCGTCTTTCCTGTGGGTTCCCTTCAGGCATTGCAAGGCCACAGTGAGGTCACCCCACAGCCTTCTCTTTTCCAGGCTGAACAATCCCAATTCCCTAAGTTTTTCCAGGCTGAAGTTTCCCAATCCTCTTAGCCTTTCAATATACCTTTTTTTTTCAACATACTTGGAGCATTAGCAAAGGGGGACCCTTAGCAAAGGGGGTTGAAGAGGAAATCTGTTCAGCTTACAGGGAAGCAGATGCTGCCACTCCGGTAGGCATCTCCTGACACAGTGTCAGATCCAGGCAGCTCTCCATGAGGGCTCTCCATGTGCCACCCAGCCAATTGTGTGGATGTGCAGCTCAACCCCATCAGCTCCTGTTCCTTATAGTGCCAGCGGAGGTAGAACATGCTGGAAGGATCCAGGAAGGTGGGGAAACTCAGCAGCAGAGATGCAAGCTGGCCAGAACAAGAGCATGGGAGGAACAAGAGGAAGAGCATTCTCTTGATTCCTGAAAAGAACATCACTATCATCTCTGCAGTCTCTGGTACCTCTAAGTCTTGCTGATACCTTGGGCAGCTATGAGACGACCAGTTTATATGGAAGTGCCCGAGGCTGGGCCTGTTGCCAGGAAGGAGGGCTGGAACCCAACTGATCTATATTCAATTTAAAATGTAAGAAAGATCAACGCTTTACATAACATGCCCTGGCACCTTGCCTGAGTGAAACTGTACTAAGCCATCTCATATACATCTTTTAACATTTTTAACAGCTGTTTTGTACTACACGACGAAAACAAGGCAGCCAAATGTTTACCTCCTACCCAGAACTCCTCAGGGTGGGTGAATGTTGGCTCTCCTCACGAAGGAAAAGGGGCTCTTCTGACAAAATTGTCTTGCTGTTGTAGATTCTGTAATGAGCCCTGATCATGCCACTGTGGCAGGATGGTTATGGGTAAATTTCTTGGAAAGAAGCTCAGTCTTAATGCCGTGGGCTTATCAGAGGAAACTGTTGTGGCACATGGAAAGGGCTCCTGTGACAGCAATCTGGAAGAGTAGAATAAGAAAAATGCCTCTGTTCCATGTGCTATACCTTGGTGGGAGTGAGTCAAAGGAGAAAAGTGCATCATCTCTTGTGCTGCCTGAGACCTTTCAGTGTAATGACATAAAAACAAAAACTCTCAGCAGATTTTTGACCAGTTCTGCCAGGAAGTGCCTTGTCCATCATCTCCAATTTCCCCAGTTGCATGATCCGCTACAAAACTTATCCCACATCTGTGGGTTTTGGAGGATGTGGTCGTTTATTCCTATTAACTTGCAGGGAAAATGTAGAAAAAGCATTTGTATTATTTTTCTGGGGCAAGCATTGGAAGAACAGATGAACAACGGAGAAGGCGAGTTACCTGATCTGATCCTCAGGGAGAGGGTTTAAAAAGACTGAATTGCATACAGATTGCTTGAATCCCAGGTCATGTTGTTGACAGTCCTGCTTTAGACAGCAAGTATATTTATGGTTTCTTATTTCAGTTCTCTAATCAAATGCTGACATTTTTTGTACTGTCCACTCCAGAGAGCCGCAAGACTCTTTTTTTGGGGGGAACCAGGACTGAGGGATACAAGAATGCAAACTGAGAATTTGAAGGTTAGGACAGCACAGGGATATCAAAACTGAGACACTTTGGCCCCTCTGGGATATGAACCAAAGACAGAATTAATCATGAACTGGGGAGGGGAAAAGGCAAGGGAATCTGCATCTTGCAGAGCTGCCCGTGTGAGAAATTTTCACTATGGCTTGTTCTCCACTTTTCGGCAGAAAATCCCTTCCTCACATGGAGAAAAGTGTGAGATTGGAGGATGCAACTGAGATGCTGCTGGAATGTGCAACTCTTCTGGAATTACAAGGAGAAGGGGTTTAGCTGTGTGACAAGGATTGGAGTTGCGTGGTCTCTGGGGTGGAACAGGATGTGGTGGTGTTTGCACGGCACTGCTGAGGGGCGTGGGAGAGATGTGCAGAAGCAGGAAGATACCACAGATTGGCAGTGAGCAGCATGCCAAGGAAGATTTTAAAATTATAGATGACCTGAGAAGAGGGAGGAAGATAAAATCTGCTTCCTTTAGAAAACTAAATGCTCGTACAGTAGCCAAGTGTGAAAAGAAAGAGGAGAGTCAGAACCACAGGATGTGATGGCACCTCTGAGTATCTGCCTCAGGCAACAGACAGAGACAGACAGGAGAGGAAAGCAGTGAAGTTTCCCCCAGTTTTCTCTCTGGCGATTATGATGGCGTGCAACAAACTCAGGAGGTGAAGAAGAAGGAAAATGCTATGCCCAGTACTCTCAAAACAGCCCTGATTGTTCCACTGCTGAAATCCTTTGCAGGCAGCACACACATCCCTGACTCACAGCCGGCTTCCACCCCACACCTCCCCAGCGCATCCTGCTGCAGTGCAGGAAGTAGCAGAAACCTGCTATATAGAGCCAGGTGAAGCAATGCCAGTAGCATTTCACAGTATTTGCATTCTGGTGAGGTTATTGACACCTCTGTTCTTTTAGGACAAATGTTAACAAAAAATTCAACTTAAAAAGAAATTTGGTTTAAAAATGTCTGAAGGCTGATGCCCAAATAGGTATTTAACAGAATGGTAACTTGAACCTATTGTAACTAGGCTAAAACATTCAGCTACTCATTACTTTGAGAGTCCTATTTCCCATGTCTGAATCCATCCCAGATTCTCTTTATTTCAAAAAACTATAGCCCTTGTGGAAGATGGTGCCAAACTGACTCACCTTTTGCCGCACATCTGCAGGACTACTTCTTCCAAATCCTATGGATCATATGGAAGCAGCAGAGGAGATATAAAGCTCTTTGTTGAGTAATACATGCAATCCTGAAGGAAGAGGGGTGGCATAAGGGAGATTTTTTCACAAGCTGCCTCGTGAAAGGACTTTACTTTTGCTTAATGTAATTTCTCAGCTCTTTCACTGCTCTGGGCTTGTTTATCCAGAGCTGTGTAGTACTGTTGCAGGAGTTGTCCCACTGCAGCTGTGAAAAGCCCTTTCCTTCTTCACAGGCTGAAAATCCTGGATGCCCAAAAAACCCAAGGATAGAGAGGTGGAGATTCTCTTTATAATAAGTAATTTGCAAAGTGCGTTAGCAGGGCCAGATACATCAGCACGTGAGGGATATTTACAGAGTGGGGAATTGTAGGACTGCAGTTCTTTTTTCCCCCTTTCCCTTTTCAAGTTTTAAAGTGGTGCCAAAAATACTGTTGAAGGCAGGGGTATCCCAGGTTATGGCTAAAGGTATTTTGGAACAGATATAAACAGTGTCTACATATCCATTTTCTGGACAGATTTGTCACCTGAAAGCTCAGAGCAGTGGAAGCACAGTGAGGGTCAAAGACAAGCAGTTCCCAGGCTGACAAACTGGCTTTACTTGTCTCACATAGCAAATAGGAGGGCACAAGCACACCCAGAGCTGCAGAAATTGATGCCTGCTGGTAAATCCTTGCATGGTAGATCTGGTGTAATCAGGAGAGTCTCTGCTTTTGAAGGCCACCGATGTGGGCTCTGCAATGACTGTGAGTTTGATGTATTGCGGTGATAGCCATGCAGCCTCCCAAGTGCAGTGGTGAAGTGTAATGATACAGAAAGCATTCAATTCCAGAAAGGTTGTTATTGACAACAGTTTTGTAATGAGGTTTCAGAGACAGAAGTGTCTCTGACAGAAGAGACAGACTGAGCCTTTGTGTCCTCACAGTTTGATTACCTCAAGATTTGTATCTGACATCCTGCAAATATCCACTGCTGCAACAGTGCTGGTCCTGCACATTCTCTTCAACTCAGTGACGTGGATTCCTAGAACTTCTTCATACTGTGATACCCCTCCCAGCCTTACACCCCAAATCACTTATCTGTGCTGTAAAAATGCCCAACAACTGGAAGACCGAATCATAAAATCAGAATGGTTTGGGTTGGAGGGGACCTTAAAGATTATCTCATGTCAACCCTCCTGCCATGAGCAGGGACACCTTCCACTGGACCAGAGAGACAGGCCAACGTGCAGAGATGGACAAGAAAGCAGACACTCAATTTTCTTGGCAAATGTGGTTAAAAAATGGCAATACATAGAGAAACAAAACATGATGTATGGACTGGGCTTTCCAAGGAAGCAAATTATCAGTACTTGTTTTCTCTGTGAGTCTGCGTCATGAAAAGTCTGAGGGTGGCTCAAGCTGAGCATGAGTCAGAGGATTCTTCTCAGCATTTTGTAGGTTGTCCTCTTACACAGAGAATTTTCTCATTATCTCCTTTCTACCCTCCACTGAAATGAGGATGCTACTTGTGTCTGATGATCTACTTGCTTCTGCAGAGGAATGTGAAAGCAGTGATGATATCTCAGGGCTAGATATTTCTGCTAAGTAATTTATATTAATTTCTGTCATCTCTGGAAAAAAATTCAAGTTATCCAAAAGAACCCTTATTAGGAAAGATTTTGAAGATGAAGATTACTATAAAGACTGCAGGAATTAAAGCAGAACAGCAGGCCAGCAAGGAAAGGAAGACAGCAAATTCATGGCAACTCCAGTGAAATACCATCCATCTGCCTTCTGTATAGAAGCATGATCAAACTGAATTACAGGCTCAGGTGACTTTGCCACTTTTCCTGGAACACAGAATGCCTTGGAAAACCCATCAGCATATGGGATGAGAAATAATATGATGATACTTACTATAGAGAGCTACTGAAACATACTAATTGTGAAGAAAACACAGCTCCAGCACAGAAGCCCATTTATCAAATGAGGTTTACACCTTCATTAGGGTGACATCCATTGCAGGTGTCACAGATACCTCAATATAATTGCCCCCAAATTTTGCCCTTGAGGTAGAGCAGACAAAACACCAAGTACACAATTGTGAGAATCCGATATTTTAACTTGGGGCAGCCTAAGCAGTGAAGGGAATGTGACACGGCAGATGAAGAATGACCAGCAACTGCACCAAACTAGTAAATTATTGTTCCAAGGGTCTAAGAAATATGATGAGGCCCACACTCTACAGTGCACCCACCCTGGCTGTGCTGTTCCGTGCCACAACATGGTGCAGAACAGAACCCATTTTTCCCAGCACATCATTCTGCTGAAGAATGGGATTGGGAGCATTTTATAGTCTCCAGGAGGCTTCAGCTCCAAAAGAGCCTCTCTGAAACCAGAGGTACAAATAATTCCGGCATTGCAAGCTGGTCTGATTGTCAGGAATGTTCTGCATCACAGCAGGATGGTATTTGTCTGCCAAAATATCCTTGTAATTCTCTGCTCAATTACCCTCAATAATGGGCTATTGCTCTTCTTGGGTCACTCATTTTCCAGGTGTTTCCTCAGGAGTCCCAGGATTTGCCTGAAGCTGAGGGGACAATCATAGCAGTCCATTTTCCCTGAGGTGACTTCTACCATTAAGTGATTCAGCTGTACCTGTCAGGTGGCTTGTTTACTCCTGTAACTCTGGAACTGCTTGAGGACCATTTCCATATCCTTTGGATTTTACTTTTGCAAAAGAGCCTGTGGGAGTTTGCTGCTATGGTGACTCTAAACACCTCTGAACACCTCTTTCCCTTAGGGCTGCTGCAGTGTCACTGCTAAAGTAGCAGCTGCTTTTAAAAGGACAATTTTCTCATTATTCCTTTTCAACTGAATTTCTAGCTATAAGCTCCAGTAAATGTAAAATGTGTAATAAGATGGGTGCTTTACAAATGCAGTGAGGAGCCAAATACCTAAATTAAACACATAAGCCATAGGGATCACAGAAATTAATTTGGTTTTTCTGGGGGGGGTTTTCAGAGTATTAACTTAAACTTGCCATGAAGGACAATTTTCCCAAATCAAACCAGCTTGCTTTAATCCATTCTTCCTGTTGAGTCCCTGCAGAAATGGGCCCAGAGTACCACTCCGCTTTGTTGTTGCTGGAGAGCTAAAGAGCATAATTTACATTTCTAAATCTGCTAGGAAGGTGTGACAATGGTTTCCATCTAGCAGCTTCACTATAGAAAGAGGAAGATAGAGAAGAAGGAAAATAAGGATACTGGGTTTGATTGCTCTTATTTTTTTATATACATAAGTAAATCCAGTAACCTTATCCATGAATTATTCCTGACTTATGCTGCTTTAAGTAAAAGAATTCAGATTCTTCAGTCAACACATCTGTTCTTTTATATCCAGGAAAATATAAAATTCAAAAGTCTGTTATAACACCAAGAATAAGCCACTCTCCACCTCTACAGTCTCCATTTTATTGCTGCTGGTTGTGAAGAATCTCTGATCACAAGGATGTAGATGAGGAAAATGAATGGTTCTCAAATTCCGTTTTGGTTGACTAGATGATTTCAGGGTAAAAAGAACATTAAATATACTTACAATGTGCACAGCCCATGAACAGACAGATATAGCTTATATTCCTGAGTACAATTAATACCTACAAAATATACTAGGTATGCAACCGAGCCAATCATAGCTTGTGCTCTTTGTTACTTAATTGGTGGGAAAAAAAGAGAAGTTTTTGGAAGAGCTCTTTCGCCACTGTCTTCTGCTTGATCGTATTTAATAGGCTTTTCCATGTGGTTTTCAAAATATTTGTCTGGAATAGCATGCTTCCTTGTGTTCTGCACATCACTTTCTGCTGTGCCTGTGAAGGGAGTCAGTCTGTCAGCCAATTCACTTCTCACTTTGTCAGCTGCATTTTTCCAGAGATTCTCTGCAACAATAAATCATTAAAAAAAGAGGGTTAAGACTGCAGACTTTTAACAGCAGGTAAAACACAGGATTGACACAAACTCCCAGCAAATCAGGTGAAAGTTTTCTCTGGGTTCTTACAACCCCCACTGCTGCATTCTTTTGCTCTGGAAGTGACAGGCACTGTAGTGTGGGGTCAGATACTGTTTTGCTCTCAGCAGGGAAAAGGACTTTCCATGAGACTCTTCAGCACTTTCAGTCTTTTTGCAGGCAGCTGAACTAAAACATGAGGCATGCAGCTCTACACAGCTGAGGAATGGTGCCTTTACCCACCCCATTTCAGTGGCCATCCACTATCTCCACACTTTCACCTCCCCTTACATCCAGGCAGATGACACTAAGCACAAAGAAACACCAAACACTGATATAAATGCACTTAGTTCTGAAGTAGAACATGCTTACGAATGGTCTCTCTTCTATTTTCCAGAGCAGAGAACGAGCCATCACTCATCTTCCTTGGAGCCTGTGTTTTCCGGAATATTTTTGGCTCCTGGATCCACGCGTGTTTCATCGCTTCATCGGGAGTCATGCGCAGAGAAGGCTCCCACCTTAAATCCACAGAGACAAATCATTATTCAACTATTTCTGTCTGAAAATTAGTACAAGGTAAAAAAGGTTTAGCCTTGTCTTTTGAAAGTCATGAGGACATTTTTTTGAAAAAAAATAATTTTTATATTTTTATCACAAAACCATGGAAAAATCTTATGTGATCTTCTCCATCCTTCAAAACCTATTTATGTCAGCACTGTGCTGAACAAACCCTATGGAGCATCAAACCATTTTTAATATGCAGTTCCTGGTTCTATTAGGGTGGAGAACCAAAATTTCTTGTTTAAGGTTTGGTTTCTTGCTCCACTGAAATTATTTTCTGAAAATTCTGATTCAACCAGCAAACCAAAATGGATCAATGATTCACACAGACTTGGCAAACAGAGAACACTGAAAGCAACCTTCTTGTGAAACAGAGTGGGATGATTTTTTTCTTCCCTCCCCATGTAACCACAAGTTAGCAGTTTCTTTAGAATTTCTTTAGGAAAGCTCTACTGAACTGCTAG
The DNA here is from genome assembly GCF_049639895.1 of Pseudopodoces humilis. Classification (NCBI taxonomy): domain Eukaryota; kingdom Metazoa; phylum Chordata; class Aves; order Passeriformes; family Paridae; genus Pseudopodoces; species Pseudopodoces humilis. The sequence continues at coordinate 14,514,537 of NC_142204.1, forward strand.
AAACAAATTTGAAGTCACTGCTAAAGAAGACATAGTAAAATGTCAGTAATAACAGTTATACAAATGATGCCATGAGGAAAACAAAACAAACCAAACCCAAAGCACACCACCAAACAATAAAAAACCAAATATAACAAAGCTTTAAAAGGCACAAAAGAATGAAAGCAAAGTCAAAACTAGCTTATTGCATACAATATGAACTCACATTAAGCATCCTTTCAAAAAGTCCAAGAAACCAGCATCATGAGTGTTCAGCACTGTGCTTAGATCCTTGGAGTCTGGGCATCTCTTTTTCCCCTTGCTGTTAGTTATGGATTTAGGAAAACCCTTGGAATCTTTAAAAAAAAAAAATACATCCTCAAAAAATTACATTAAAAACCTTCACTAAATACTTTAAGAAGTTGCATAAACAGTATCCATGTCCATCCCACTAAAACTCCAGTTTTGCCCTGTTGGATTGATAATCTGCCAGAATTGTGGTGGATTGGTTACTTCCTAGAGACCACACCCTACACTTTGTTGGTTTGTTCGCTTTAAGCAATTTCCAAACCCAAATTATACACAGAGAAATGAATAATGTAAATTAGTTCCCAGAGCCCACTGCATTCCTTTCAGCAGCAACATTTTTAAGGAGCAACTTCTCTATAACTTTGGCAATTAGAGGCCCATAAGACATGAAGAACAGAGCTCCAGGTTCGTTTATAGGCCTCATTTTATCCTTTTGCTTTTCTTCCATACCTCTTCCTGGAAGTATTTTTATCAGCTAGGAATTAGCTAAAGATCTCTGACTCTACTCTCTACCAGAGCTATTAATTAGTGATTGACTACCAAGGAGGGATCTAGCAAGGACAAATAATCAGAAGAAATTACCAAAGAACGTTCTCCTCCTTGATGCAGCCTGGATAAAATCAGCTGGTGGAAGACCCAATACCTTCATAGAAAATTAATTCAAAGAGTTACACCTCATTTCATATGATACACAACAACCAACAAGTGAGATGTGGCATTTTGCCCTCCTTATGAAAAGAAGCTGAATGTTGCAATTTACTGTGAAATGCCTGCAAAATATTACCTTTTATTGCTGAGGGAATTAAGGGATTCCTTAGTGCTGCTGGTACACATCTTCGTATCAAAAATAGCATGGCCAGCAGAACCAGGGCAGTGATTGTCCCTCTCTCTGTGGCACTGGTGAGGCCACACCTCAAATCTGTGTCCAGTTGTGGGCCTGTCACTGCAAGATGGACATTGAGGGGCTGGAGCGTGTTCCGAGAAGGGAACGGAGCTGGACAAGGGGCTGGAGCACAGTTCTGATGAGGGGAAGCTGAGGGAGCTGGAGGGACTCAGCCTGGAGGAAAAGAGGCTCAGGGGGAACCTTCTGGCTCAATTTGGCTGCATTAAACCTCCCTCTGAAAGGCCAGGCTGTAGCCAGTTATATTTCATTATTGCTTGAGGTTCCTCTTTGTTTCTGGTGGTGCAGTTTATCAAATGGGTATGCAAACCAATCCCAAAGGTTACCTCCATGATGCAGGCAAGTTGATCAGCTTCATTTTCCCCTGGGAACAGTGGGTAGCCTGTGTAAAGCTCTGCTATGATACAGCCTAAGCTCCACATATCAACAGCCATAGCATAAGGATGACCAAGAATCACCTCAGGGGAGCGATAAAAGCGGCTCTGAACATAGGTGTACACTGGATCAAAAATCAGACAAGAAGCAAAATATCACAGTTGGGACTGAAATGTCAATTGCAGATTTCACAGAAAAGTGGCATATGTTCAGGAATCATAAATCTGTCTATCCATGGATTGCTCACATAGGCTCTGGAAATATTTTCTTTTCCCATCCTAAAAGTAATGGGTGATACACTTTCCACTGTTCTATTTAGAAACTGTTTTTCAACAGGTTTCACTGAAGGAAATTGTTCTACTAATGCTGTGATTCAGTTTATCCATGTTCATTTTCCTATTTGAAGGTGTTCCATTTGCATCAATCAACAGCTCCTAAATTAAATGCACAGTTCCCACTTCCCTCCCTGTGATACTCATACAAAAAGTACCAATTATAATTTAACCATTTCACAGAGAAAGGCTCTCTGGACCTGACAAACTTCTTGATAAGTGAAATATTTGGATTTTCCTCTTAAGTTTGTTCCAGATAAGCATTCCTGAAAGTGCAATTCTGATTTCAACAGGAGTAGAGAAGCTGATCAGGCCTGGGACAAAGAAAAAGAATGGTAATATCTTACTAGTCTCTACTAGTCTCTACCAGTATTTGCTCCACCACCAGTGGCTGAACAGTTCACCAGGTTCTAATTAGGGGCATAGGTCAATATATTAGCCCAATCCAAGAAATAGTTTTTGCACATTATTTAAAATTAAGAAAGCTTATTAAGAAAATTACATCAACTTGACTTTTCTGCAAACCTCTTTGGTCTTCATAGCAGCTTGATCCAAAATCAATAACTTTGACCGAACCTTGCCCATTGTGGTATAATAGTATGTTCTCCTAAAAAGAAAAAAAAAAAAAAAAAATCACAGGGAAAAGAGGGATTCAGCACAATATTAAGTTAGTGAACACTTGGGAAAATCAGAATGCAAATCACATTTACACTTGTCAGCATAATGAGAGCTTCAAAATTCGACCTCCTTTGGAATGCATTTGCTAAAATGAGGAGGCAGCCAATAATGTGCAATTGTGCAAAGCAGAGGGGAGATGCAGATGGCTGCAGGTGAGCCAGACAGGGCACCAGCAAGCTCCCCAAAACTCAGGGTTGCTTATCTAGTAAAAGCCAAACTGCACTTGGCTTTGTGCTGTGCTGAATTAACCAGAACCATCCTTTTCTAAGCACAGAAAGCCCCTGGCCCATGAAGGACCCACACTCCATAGTTCTTCCCTGCACACCTTGCTCCAGACTCCATGCCAGCTCACCCCTCCCCACCTGTGTGATGCACAGGTCTCAAGGGAGGGATAAATGGACAGGGCAGGATCCTATGGATTCTTAGCTGGGTGCAGGTGGGTACAGCACTGGGTTCCTGCAATTCCAGCTGGAGAAGTGATTCTTAAACAGCCAGCTCAGGGATATGTGCGCTGATAAGCAAATACAGCCTTCAGCTCTCTTCTGCACAGCTGAGTTTTATCCTCATTAAAAGTCTGTCTAAATGAAGGATTTCCTTCTCCACTCCTCAGCAGACAGATGGTTACCTTTATCAACCAGTTTTACAGTGATTATATGTCAGGGCTTTGAAGGACTGAACACTTCCCAGGTGGATGCCAAATAAAGATGAAGTGGTTTCCTGGGTAATTAACTCATAAGGAAATGCTTCATGTACCAAGAAGGAGAAGTGCTACTGGTGAAAGTCAAGGCAATGACTGGATCCCACAGTCCAGGTGCTCTTGGCTGTGGTAAGGGAAGTAGCATCCCCTCTCTGCAGCTAGATATCCCTTTGTGCTCATGGTAGGACTCTGTCTCTTATACTGAATGCCTCACAATGCAAGGGAGCTGATCAAAGCTGGAAAACCAGGATTGACTGGAAAACCAGGCTTTGGAGGCAGTGATTACCTAGCATAAAGGCCAGAGAAACTCCATATTCTACTTTATGCTGTGAAGTATCATAAGGAGGCAGATGGGATAACAGATGTGAGTTTCAAGCAACATATATTAATGAAACCGTACAATTGTCGAATGAGAACAAAACTGTCCTTTAATTAACTCACTACATTTTCACTAATATGTTGCTCTATTTAAATACAGACTACACTTATTGATGCTGCCAACGTCATTCCTTGTCAGTGGCTTCCTGGAAACAGATTTCCCATTGACTAATTGTTTTTGGCTAATTGTTTTTGATTCAGATATTTGAGTTATCTTGCAAGCCTCTCTTCTCACTACAAATTGGTCTGGCAAAGATATTGGCAAAACAACAGGGTACAGTATGTGACTTCTCAGAATTCTAAATCAAGACACATTTAGCAAAGTGAGAACAGAATTTTATCCTTTTTATCCTAGCATTTTTACCTTTGAACTTATTTCTTTATTGGTTCATTTTCCCTTTTGAAAAGGAAACAAAGAGAAACTTTCACCTGAACTGAAAATATAATTAAAATCCTTCAGAAATCTCTGAAAATTGCAAAAATTTAAATTTGGGGCTTAAGGAGAATGGAAATGTTTCACCTAGCATGAATGCTTAGCAGATACAACAGAGGGAATTGGATGACGGACGTTCCTCCAGAAACAAGTGAACACCCTAAATACTGTTCCACAGAATTTCTTTGCCATTTACTAGGCTACTTAATTTTATAGTTATGCTTAAGAAATTAAATAGACTTAACAGGATAACCTGAAACAGGCTGCCTTATGAATACTCCTCGCATTACAATGTCCCTCATCTTGAAATACTTAATTTTACAAGTACTTATTTTCTTTAAGCAAAAAGTCATTACCTATTACCTGCATTTGATTCATATTTGCATACATTTTGTCAACCAAATAATCTCATTGAATGCTTTGGTGAATGAACTGTATCAATAGTAATAATCAGTTGATTATTACAGTTGACTGTAGCATGAACATAATCTGAAATAAATTACAGCTTCTGTACAAACATCATACTGGGTTTTAGGGTTTCTCCTGACAGTTCCTCTCAATCAATAAAGAAAAGGACAAGATCATTTATTCTGTACAGGATACCAGGTGATGAAATGATTGTACTTACAGGCTTCAGATCACAGTGAATGATTCTTTCCTGGTAGAGCACTTGTAAACACCTCAGCACACAGCGAGTGAAGTGGCGAATCAAAGACAGACTGAAGCCTTGGAAATTGTTCTTTTTGATCAGCTCATACAAATTTATTCTGTGGGGGAGGGAGATGCAGCAGACAGAGAGCAGATAAGAGATTGGGGAAATTATTTTTAAAGGCATTATTAGTTTCCAGCGAATTAAGAGCTTGTCTTCCCACGTGGAGGACTCATGCAGAGGAAAATGACAGCTATTTTCCTCCCTGAGAATGCTGCTCTGCATGTGATACGCACAAACACCTCCCAGATCTAAAGCACATGTAAAATCAGTGAACTTGCTTGCTAAACTCACTGCTGTTAAGCAGCTGTGCTGATTTTCACAGAGAACAATAATCATTCAGGAACCAAAATAAATTTTCTTCTGTCTCCTTTTGCTGTCATTTCTCTTTGCTTTGGCATCTTGAGTAAATCATTTCTGTCTAAAGGTTTTTAACCAGCAGTGTTTCTAGATAACCACCCGCTCAATTCAGTTTTCATTAGGTTTTTTATATCCCTCCTGTGACCCTCACATCTTACCCCCTTCCAGTAGCCCTGCCCAGTAGCCTGGAGAAGGCAAGGCTCTGGAAGATCTCACTGCAGCTTTCCAGTGCCATAAGGGGCTTATAAAAAGGAGGGAGAGAGATTCTTGATAGTGATAGGACAAGGGGCAATGATTTCAAACTGAAAAAGGAGAAGGTTTAGATCGGATATTAGGAACAAATTCTTCCCTGGGAGAGGTGTCCTCAACACTAGCACATGTCTGCAAGGACATGACCAACTGGAGCTTTCTGCCTTCCCCACTGGAGTGTCCACTGGTGGCAGGCATGGCCCATTCCTTTGGAATTAAATTTGCCAAGACTTAATGGAAAAGATCACAAATCAAAGGCTTTTCATGGCATTTTAAAGGCAATGAAAATTTTACCAGACAAACATTTTTCTATGACAACCAATCTTCAACTCCTCTGTAAACAGCTAAAGATAGTGGCTATCCCATTTCCTTGTGTGTTTCCATAGCAGCTTTCAGAAAAGATTGGTCTGTGTCTTCCCTGGAGAGGAGTCACCTCTTACCCTGTGTGCCTGTAAGTGACAGACTCACATGCAGCAACAAAGGGATTTAGGTTTCTTTGGGATCAAGCTGCCCATATGATGCCAAATCTTCAGCAGGGGCTGTAGCACATGCAGCGATGGGGGTTTTACTCTAAGGGCTGGGGAAGTACGGGTAGACTGGATAATTCCAGTTTGACTCCCTGATTACAAGAAGGCTGATGAATAAAATGATCTGACTTCTCCAAAATTCTTCCAGAATTCCTCCTAAGATGCCCTGCAGCAAAGATGCATAAAAAGCAAGACGCAGTTTTATTTTTAAATTATTTTATATTATTCATATTTATATACCCTGAAGTTTACCAGTCCTGAATTTACTCTTTTCCTCACAGGTCTTTCGGGGAAGAAGACTTCAATACCCAGCACAGAAAATAAGGGTTGGATCATGTCATTGCCCGTGTGAAGTCTGAACGTGGCCTTTTTCAGTTCACCTTTGGTGATCAAAGGCTCAGTTATGCAGTCTGTATTTAGACAGTGTTCCTTTCTAGCTGCCAATTCTTCTGAAGAAGACATAAAAATTAAATCTTGTAAGGAACAAGATCTACAATTCTCCTCAAGGTGTGTGTAAAGGAAAATGTACTTTACCCCAGCAGTTCAAAGGAGATACAGAAGTGATTGCGAAAGTAGAAGTATTCCTTCATGTGGATGATATTGTGAGTGTCATCTTTGTCTTTCTTCAGCAGAGCATCAAGGATCTTCACTTCTACCAAAGCCTGGCTGTGAAATCTGAAATATCATGACATGGGAATGGTGACATCAGCTCAGGGTAGCATTTCTATTTCTGCAAATGCTACAAACACCATGAGCTTCCTGTAAGCTCAGCAGGTGGGGAAATTATTAAAATGTTTCAATCAACCTTGTAACCACTGTAATTTTGATTTCTTACAGTTGAATCCTAGTCTAAATACACTGGCCTTACAGAACACTTCAAGATAATCTGACTTGTCTGAAAAAATCTTTAAATGAAAAGGTTTCCAATGAGCATCCAGACTAAAATCCTGGTGCTCTCAAGTCTATAGGAATGCTTCACTTTCCTTGAGCAGTGCTGTGTTTCACACCTACCACAGTCAGACAGGTTTTGAAAAGCATCTTTACACTTACTGTTCACTGAGGGGGAAAATGGAACAGCTGAACATCTGCTTCACTGACTCTGCTTCAAGCTCACAAATTTGTAACCAGACACTTAACAGGAACAGGTTGCTTAGGACCACAGTACAGAATTTTTCATGTTCAAGCAAGTGATGGGTGCCTTCCAGCATATTCCTGTGGTTTTAGAGTCTTGTGGGGATGTTCCCTGCTCTCAGTCCTCTGCAGCTGGTTACCCTGGGTTGTGTATTCACTGTTATAGAGAGACCTCCTTGTGAGCCTGGAGAAACTGTGCTTTCTTTCCTAGGCTGTCTCTCCTCTGTGTCCAGGCCAGGTCCTGACATCTTGTTTCCTCACTCTGCCCTCACTGTGTTTAATGAATGTACAGGAGGTTTGATTTTGGTTTGTTCACCTTGTCACAGTTTGCCTCTATATAACAGGGATGATTGTACTGGTTTAAGGTCAGCAGGTATCTCACCTTTTCTTATTCCTTATTATTTTCAATGCCACTAACTCATTGGTTTTGTGATCCAGACATTTGGCCACCTGCCCAAACGACCCTTTCCCAATGACCTCCAAGACTTCGTAGCGGTAGGCAATGTGGTCATGTAAAACCTTCAAAAGAACACAGAGTTCAGATTCAAAGAGTACAGCAAAGACCAGGCTTCCTTGTAGCTCATGTGTGTGTGAGTCTGCTGTCCATGACAGATGGTGGGTTAGCTGCAGGTGAAGTCTACATCAAATAAGGGTAACAAAGACAATCCAAAGTGATGCTTCCAGAGCTCACCTACCTTGCATCAGCCCTGCATAACATGCAAAGTGACTTCTCCTCTGAGCTTTAAAAGGCATGTTTTCACTATGTGAATATTTATCTTCTGGAAACAACATTTATCTCACAGACAACACTTAAGAGTTGGCATAAAATCACTACAAACTTACTGAGCTCAAAACGAGTACCATAATTTTTCCACTTACCTTTAAGTAGGAACCATGCTCATCATCATAACAATTATTATTCTGGGTTTCAGGCAAACCTTCAATCTTTTTAGCTTCCAGGCCAAGAAACCAGAGCTCTGTATAATTGAAAATTTCTTTTTGCTCATAGACTGTTAACTGGTTTCTAAAATTTTTCAAGGCTTCTAAATCAGAAAACAAGAATGTAAAACCAAAAATCAATAAAATGTCAGAAACCTGATGGCAAAGTGCTTTTACAATGGAACATTTCACAGTAGAGCACACCACTTTGAGCAGGATGCTGAGAAATGCTGTTAGAGTTCCCTTCCAACTAAGATTCTTCTGCTTCTACAATTTCATACAAATTTCTGTTTATTTTCTTATTTTTTCTTAATACTTGTAGTATTAAGTTCAATAAAGCATTCATCATCTCTCAGCAAGACTTTTAAGAGAACTTAGGTAAAAATTATTTAATTGTGAGGGAAGTTATGTATATAGATGTTTTTGAAAATCCCATCTGTTTTCTATCTGCTCCCTCAGGCTCCACAACTCACATGAAAAGCTAAATTTTTATTGGTTTGATTGCCATATTTATAAAATATCAATACTATCTAGTAAACCAAAGCTTTCAAGTACCTGTTTTTCTGATAAAAATCATCAAGCTCAGATGCCTGACATTAGGAATTCAATAGAGCCCAAATCTGCTTTTCTCCTAGTCCTGATTCTTCCTGCATAGAATTTCAGCTGCCCTAACACCTCCACTCCCATCATTTAAATGTGGATATATATTCAGACAGAAGCATTATAAATCAATGTGTTGCATGCATATGTGGGTGTTTTGTTAAACAGTGGCAGATCTTCATCCAGCAATGCAAGGATGCTAAATCATTTCAAAGCAAAAGGCCACTACTTTTTTTCCCTATACTCCTTCTAGAAATAGATTAACTCTGTCAGAAACTTTCTAGATCCGAGAACTCCCAAAATGCAATGTAGCCCACATCAGTAAAATGGGACACAGCCACAAGGAAGTGGGAAAGGGTTTTATCCCTGTAATGGGATATTGCTGTCAGCTACCCCACCTAAGTCTTAGATAAATAAATACACATTCTTTTTCATACTGCATGTTTCTCTTCTGTATTTGTATTAGTCAAATCATTCTCCTGTTAGGTACCTCCCCAAGCTGGATAATTAAAAATCACTGAGTCCTATCCATATTGCTGTGCTCTAAATTGTTAAATATTTCAGCAGCCATTTAGCATGGCACCTCTGGTCCCTGAGAGTCCTGACTGTACACACTCCTCATCTGTGCAGGCAGCCTGTCACTCTAGACCTGTCAGTTTATCCAGGGATATTCTACCTGAAGCTGTCATAGGCAGTTTGACCCCAATGCTGGTGTTCTCCAGTTCAGATGGTTTTGTATGGACTCTGGTATCACTCTCAGGAAGACTGTCTGGAAGGTTAAATTGGGGAAAATTGCCTTGAGTTCCATTTTCCTGCCAAGCAGAAAAAAAAATTAAAAATTAAAACCTGCTGTATTCACAGAGACAAAGCTGCAATATATTTTAGATTAGTTGAGTAATCTCTATGTCAATTTTGTGCTGAGACAGAACAAGCAAGCTTGGGCACTAGAACACCCTGCTTATTCAGACAGCAAATTCTGTCAAAAGCACTAAAGGCTGTTGAACCATGGAAAGACAAATCTTTATAAACAAGAGAAGAAAGTTCATCTTCCAGATTCATTCAGTATATGGACTCTCTAGAAATTCTATTTATACCCATGCTGGTCAGCCTTGGAGGTCTGTGGAAAAACTCCTCTTGGAAACCATGTCAAACTAAGTGAAATACAGGAAATTGATTTGGAATAACCAGTATGGATATGCCAACAAATGGTGTCTGAATGACTTGGTTGTCTTCTCGGATGAAGTGATTGGCTTGACTAGTGGGAAAAAAGCAGTGAGCATCATGGACATTGCCTTGAGCAGGGCCTGTGACACTGGAGTCCAGTGAGTGGGAGATTAACTGGATAAATAGATAGTAATGTGAGCAGCCTGCTCCAAGTTTGCTCTGCTTGAATTGAGAGGTTGGGCCAGATGTCCTTCAGAGGTCTCTTCCAGCCTAAATGATTCATTAATTTATTTCTTTCTCATCCTTTGAGAAAGTTCTCATAGAAGTGGGGCTGGATGGAGACAAAATAATCTACTTCGGTGTATGAAGGGTACCAAAGCCATATTCAAAACCCAGCACATGGTTGCCAAGACAAGGAGAACCCAGGTGATGGGATATGAACTAACAAGTGGGCAAGCTGGGTCCACCATGCCCTTGCAAGAAGTCCTGACCACTTCAATACAAGCATCTTGGTGCTTGTGGGGTTTGAGTTAAGGATGTGTTCAAGTAAAAATGGGTTATTTTCAAAATGATGCATCTGTCCATACTTGTCTCTAATTCTGACACTTTATCTCTCTTCCCCCACACTTACACACTTGTGACACTTTGCCACTGACACTCTCTCACTGGTACTTAAGAGAGACGCTGGTTCACCGGGCAAATGAGATGTCCAGGAGCTTTACAACTCACCTGAAGAGAGGGGAGGACACTCTGCAAGCTCTTATTTGCTATTTGAGGCAGGCTGCTCTCAAAGGGGGGAGGGTTTGAAGTGTCTGCAGCCAGACCATGCTTCACTTGACCTTCCAGATGTGGGAGGGAAAGGACACCACAACTGACTCTCTAAATAGAAAGCACAAGGAAATGTCACTTAACGACCTAGCAAGCAGTTCTGTGCCACAGCTATGAACACCAGAGGGATTTGAATCCTTGGAAAAGGTGTGTGGTTCACTTCCGACACCTAAAGGCAAAGGGGAAATGAGCAGATGCTAAGGCAGCTCCAGCTGTACTCATGGGCAGCAGGAGGTTGTCTGGGCAATCCAGCACGATTTTGGGAATGAGATTCCTCACAAGAACACTTCCATCCAGCATCAGAGCAGCTACAGCTGCTTCAGCTGCGAAGGGTGGTTGGGTTTGGAAGCCCAGCAGCCATTCCAGGCAGCAGGACTCCTGCAAGCAGGGAAAATAAAGCCCACATAAGGTAATAAGTAGGCATGAAGTGTCAATGGCAGAAAATATCATTTTCTATTCCCAGTGGCAGAAGAGAAACTAGGATTAGACTGCTGCCAAACACCAGGGGTGGACACAGTGGAAGTCTTCCCTGCACTGGTTTCTCCATATTTCTTTCCCCCTCATTTCCTATGGAGCTCAACCCTTTGTTGCACTCCTTATTAGTGAGGAAAAGGCAAGCTCTCAGCAAACTTTGCTTAAAAATAAATGCTTATGCTCATTTAAATAATTCAGGATTACTAGTCCTTCCTGACTTCTCCCATTTATTATTTGCAAAACACTTCTATATCATTTGTTTATTACAGTCAGTCATTTAAGGGTTCAGTTTTACGAATGTCTTGTATGTCTTTTATCAATGTCTTGAATATTTCAAGTCAGAGAAGTCACACTTGTAGCAGCAAAGCAAACTATTTCAGGTAGACTATTTCTTTGGCAAATAATAAGAAAATTATTTTAAGTGGTTCTGAAATAGATCAACTGTGCACTGTGAAATGCAGAATAAGGTCCAGAGAGCTAAAGCTACAACCCACATAAACCTGTGAAATTTTTCTCTTCAGAGAAGCATAGAAACATATTTGGCAACAAAGATGAGGTTTGATATTTTCTCAAAAAGCAAAGGAGCAATGCTCTCAAGCCAATCAACTTCAATAAGTAAGTTTTTTATTCTAATACTGTGGAATAGCCTTTAAAACCTTAGAACTGGGACTGCAGTGGAGTTTTCCTGAAAGCTTCAAGAAACAAGTGGTCTGGCAGAAGAAACGCCTCAAATGATACTGAAAACAGCAAAACCAAAATACTTGCAGGCATTTGGGACAGTCATACAGCCACAGGGGAAATGGAAGAGGACAGGGAATAGAGGACTAGCCTCTGCCCATATTCATTTATTATAACAGATCACTTAAAAAACAAGCATTCAGGTATTTTTGAAGTCAGCTGAAGAGTCACGTACCTGATGGAAAACTCTGTTAGAGCCCAGATGATCCCTCTCTTGAACAGTCAGCTGAGACTGAGAAAAAGCATCCACATGGGAAGACTGCAAACATGAAGTGAAGCTTTAATAAAAATTATTCTGGAGGAAAAAAAATATGGAATCCCTGCATGGTTTCTGTTTTCCTCCTTTGTGGCAATGCCTGTGCCAACACAGGGTGTGAGAGAGGGCCACAAAAGCTGCTGAAAACACGTTACACTCTGGCAATGCCTCTCTCAGTTGAGCAGCTGTTTTGTGGGCTGGGGCAGAGACAGTTTATTTTGTTATTATGCCTCTCAGATGCTTGGTGTGCCCCTGTGCTCAGCCATGGCAAAGGGGGCCCTCTGCCATCCTTAAATATGTAGTGGAAGCTGGTAGTGAGTCTGCTTGGAAGGACAAGGTAGAATGTGAGCCCATACATTGCTAAAAGCGACATTAAACTGATTCATCTTGTGGTACAGATTTTATAAAAACAAAATCAGGGTTTAAGTTTACTGAAATATATAAAAATCCCCATTGAATCCAATGGGCAGATAGTATTAGCAAAAAACCCCATGGGGAAAGTGCTAAGCAGCTTACCATTTTAAAGAATTTGCTGATGCTTTCAGCAGTTTTTAATAAACATGCTAAGTAGAATCGTACATTTCTGCCCAATAACAAACTGCAATGAAATGAAGAAATCTCTAGGATAATTTAGACTGTGAAAACTCCGTGGCTAAAGCAGATTGGAACCCTCCTCTATGGACTGGAGTGAACCCGACTGGGTTGGTTCAAAAAAGGGCTCCTTAAAGAGAGCTCTGTCTGAGCCTGGAAGAAGCAGGGACAACTCAGATTAGATGCTGCACCTGTGCCACTACACTGCAGATATCCATATATAGACATAGATATAGACATAGATATATATATAAGCTGTAGTGGGTGAGGGATGCTTGCGTGCAAACTGATCCACACACACTGTGACCTTGATATATGCAAGGTACATTAGCATTGCCACAAACAAGGAGATCAAACTGAACATACCTTGACAATGGCTCTGGCACATCCCGCCCTGAACAGAATCACAGACTGGTTTTGGTTGGAAGGGACCTTAAAAACCAAGCAGTTCCAACCCCTACAGGGACACCTTCCACCACACCAGTTGCTCAGAGCCCCAGGCTCCAGTCATACACAGTTTCTCTTGGACAACCTATACCAGGGCCTCACCACCCTCACAGGGAGCAATTTCTTCCTCATATCCCAATCTAAACCTGCTCTCTGTCAGTGTGAAGCCATTGCCCCTTGTCCTGTCACTCCAGCCCTTGTCAAGAGTTTCTCTCCATCTTTCCTGTGGGTTCCCTTCAGGTACTGCAAGGCCACAATGAGGTCACCCCAAAGCCTCTTCTCCAGGCTGAACAATCCCAATTCCCTCAGCCTTTGCTCACAGCAGAGCTGCTCCATCCCTCTGATCACCTTGATGGCCTCCTCTCAACTGACTCCAAAGGCTGTGGCACATCCATCCTTTCATATGCATTTAGATTAGAGACTCTAAAAGACTTTTCCAAAATAAATATGGAGATAAAACTCTGTGTACAGATCTACCTGACCACACGGAGGAAATTCTGCCATATGACAGGTTCAGCTGTCTCACCATCAGCCAAAAAGACACCACTCAGGCTGGGCAGACCAGCTGGAAATTGCCCTTGAGGTAACGGTGCTCGGTGTGTTCTCTTCCTGCTCACAAATGAATAAACAAACCCTTCTGCAAGGGAAAACTTCAGATTTGGGACAAACTGTGAACAGCTCTGGCTTGAGATGAAGGGTCATGGGTGGCTGTGAAGCACAGGAGAATGGCAGGAAAGGGATAAGTACTAAAACATGTTTTTGTTGGACATGGTAATTTCCATCTTTGGAACTGGAACATCTTTTATCCCTTATCCTGGCCAGGGAAAAGGGATGATGTGCTGTAAATCCAAAATATTCCCAGTGCCATCACAGCAAATGCCACAGAAGAGAGCCGCTAGACTACTGCATCCTAAACAGAAGTGTCCTAGAGAACAACAGTTTGCCCAGAGCACCAAATATCCTTGTATGAATTTCTTTAGATGATGATTCCATGGAAAACTCAGCACCAGAGTATTTCTACAGACAATCTACAGACAATCTTCTCATGCAATCTATGTATCTTGCATTTCAAGGGACAGTCACATTTGTTACAAAGATGAATCTGGGACACACATTCAAAACTCTACTAATTATATCAGCCCAGCTCTTTGTAAGACTATTCATTTTAGTGCATGTTATACTTTCCCTCACACTTCATCCATACTTCATTCACAGCAAGCTATAATGTTCAGTTTCTGGAGCTGTTGTTTACATTCCATTTAAAGGTAGTTTCTTAACTGCTTCATGCTTTTCTAACTACAAGTCAATGCAAAGTCAGGATTTTATAGAGAAAAAGCTATTACTGAAAACTAAAGAAACAATGACTTCACATACCTGTGCAGACTGCAGAATCTTCACTCCAAAATGGCATTTTATTTCTTAGAAATACTTTTATAAAGCTAGGCAGTTGTGTCTATATTACTACATTTATTTTTTTTAAAGTAGATTTACTAACAGAGCATGAAAAATTAAAAAAGTGTCTTTAAAACTGAGCAAGAGCTAAGGAAGAAGGTGAGTGGGCTCCAAGATGTGCTGACAGAATTTGGAATCCATTTAATTTCTATTCACTGGGGAAAGATTAACAGGATTTTGAGGTGGACATTTCCCCACTTACAGTGAAAAATCAAAACCAGTATACACCTTTTTTAACCATGGAAATCTGTGATCCTCTTTGTCCCCCTTTCTCAAAACCTACTTACTAAGGATTTATTGCTCTTTAGACAATTTATTCAATAAAACCAGTAAGTGACCAACCTTCATAAAATTCCCCCAAATGGGTAAATAACATGAACTTTTATTTGTAGAAAAATTCATCTGTGCCTACACCAGTCCTGCTGGTGGCTGAATGGGGAGCAGGTGGATTTATTGGACAACCCACACAGTGGCTTTATTTGATGGTCTTGATCCAGGTGACCCAGCAGAGCTTCTCTAGCAAAAGCCTGGAGTTGCCCTATGGGCTCTGCAGCTGAGCTGCTGTGGCTGGGTTTGTTGTGGGAGATGCACTCCAAAGGAAAACTGCAGCAACTGTTACTATTCCACTCCATTTCATTCCTGGTTTCTCTGCTCCTGTGGAACTCAGCCTTGTCCTACAGCTCCAATGCTGCAATCCCAGACTATCACCTCTTGCTATTTCAGCCATTCAAATCCTGGATCACCTTGCTCATTCCAGTTACCACCAAAGAAACAGAACAAGGTCCTTATCCACCACCTAGCCCGCAGTCACAAAGTTTTAGGTTTACAGCATTCTGTAAAATCAGACATCATGACACATGATGTCTGATTTTTCCATAATTCTCAAAATATCAGAGTATTTTTTTCAGTACCATGTTAACCATAGAAATCAGAAATGCATTAAAATTTTGGAAATTTTTAAATACACAACTACATAAAATAAAGACCCCATTGTCTCCTCATTCACATAGACATTCTCTTCCCCTGTTCTCAGAACTGAATGAAGCCTGTAGAATACATGGAGACGATACAATACAGGTGCTAAATCATGCAACACATTAAAAAGCCATAGCAAATACACTCTCTCACTCAAAATACAGTAGGAACACAAACATTTTCCCCACCTTGTCAACTATTTCTGTCAGCATTACTGCGAGAGCTGTAAAGTGCGGGATAGGAGCTGTTTATTCCATTCGGAGAAGGCATTTCAGGAAGCCCACCTTCATCTAGTCAGAGCATAGCAGGAGCAGTTCCATGCACAGTGCCCTGAGCAGAAAAAAATGGATAATGCTTCTGCTTGGCTTCAGATTTAAGTTTTTCTCCCGGAAATATGCCAGTGACTATTAGCTGCTCTAGTATTCTTTTGGTGGCCATCTGTTCCCTTTCTCAGCCTCCTTCTAGCCAAATATAATTTTCCATATTTATCATGGCAAGTCAGTAATAAGAAAGACAAATATAACAGGATTGGCTGTTCTCCTTGTCATCTCAGTCTGTTCTTTCTCACTGAGCTCATGTGCTTGCGAAACCAAAAAACACTTGAACTTGGATTTTGTCAAAATTTGTCACAGGGACCTTGCTATACAGTGAGCAAAACCTCTTCAACAAGACTGACAGACTGGAAAATGAAAATTAATTAATTTCTCAAGGGTTGGTTTCTCGTTGGGCATTATATGTCAATTAATGACGACCAAACTGTGGTACCTTGGTCCGTGGTTCTTGAGGGCATTGGTACAGAGCTGCTCTGCTCTGTGGGATAATGAGAGTGTGGGTTATTTTGGTGCAGATAATGAGACAGAGCTTAGCTGCCCTCCTGTCTTTCCTCTTCCATCTTTAGATGCTGTGTATTTGTGATGGGGCACTGATGGAGGCGTCCCTATTCCCCAGCTGTCTTAAGGGAATATCTAAAGTGAAAATACAGTGTGGTCTCCTCCTTCATACAGCCAAAGAATGACATGTTCCCTGCTGGTCTGAAATCTGTCAACAACCCAGCATAATTCTACTTTCACTCCGAAACCAGGGTTTTCAAGGAGGAAATACATGCTCCTCCACTGAAGGCTGCTGCTTTTACAGATGCTGTTGGAATGGTCAAAGGACAAACAGTTATTCCTTTGCACTCATGGTTATCTTCAAAGCCTTTCCTCATGTAATTATTGGGCTGAACCTTCCTTAAAGCCACATTGCTCCCACTTCCATCACTCCCACTTTTCCATTCATCCAAGCTTGGCAACCCTCTAAGCAACAAATCCGCCCCAGTATTATAAACCTCACGTTCAAGAGAAAGTTCTCATTTTCTCACCAAACAACCACTCAGGCTGTTGTGCCAGCTGGGTAGATATGCTGATCATAGAGTCCTAGAATGGCTGGAGTTGGCAGGGACCTTAAAGATCATCTCATTCCAATCCCCTGCCATGACCAGGGATACCTTCCACTATCCCAGGTTTCTCCAAGCCTTGGCCAGCCTGGCCTTGGACTCTTCCAGGGATGGGGCAGCCACAGCTTCTCTGGGCAACCTGTGCCAGGGCCTCAGCACCCTCACAGGGAACAATTTCTTCCCAAAATCCCACCTAAACCCTCAGTGGGAATCCATTCCCCCTTGTCCTGTCACTCCAGGCCCTTGTCAATTAGCAGTTCCAGAATGGCCTCCATAGAAAAGAGTGAAATACAGATTTACCCATGTTTCAGCCATCCCCCATTTAGAAGAACATCCTTTACTTTATTTTCTTTATTTTCTTTCTTGGCAATGTTTTCTCTCCTCATTTTAAACATATTCAAATTTGCTGTGATAAGTCACACAGGAATAAAAACAGCCTTCAGAATCATTCTTTTGTATTATCTGAAGAGGACCAACTAATTTTTGGTGACATAAGACATTGAATACAGTTTTCTCCTCCATTTCTCAACAATACTCTCAGAGCAAGAGAAACTGGCCAGTGTTCTTACTAAGTTTCAGTCATGCTACATTGAAGTAAAAAGTAGTACGTAAAATGTTTCAGCTATAAATTTCAAAGCAGTGTTTTTTAAGTTTGAAGGAAAGATCCGTGATCTTTGTAACTAATTTTTTAAAATTACCCACTTCTGAAAGACATTTAATTAAAGGAGTTAAGTGCAATAGTACATAAATTCCTTATGGATATTGTCACTGGCTGTGATCATCACACAGACAACATCTTTAACAAATTTTTAAGTTTGGCAACATCTCTGTGAAGAAGAATAGTATTAGTGGTAAAGGAAATTAAAGAGGTTTACCTGTAAAGAAAACCCCCTGCATCGTAGAGTCAGAAGAGAATTCATTCCATTTTAGCTAAACATTCAAGGTAAACAAACTTCCCTGTGGAATCCCCCTGTCTTTTTATTGGCTTGCCTTGAGAAAGAGCCTGTTCCAATAATGTAGACTAGATATCCCAAACTTTTACATCCCTAGAATTAGATTAATTCTAGTCTTTATAGCATTTACTCTGCTTCTCCTGCACTTCAGTCTTCCATTTACTCTGCTCTCCTGCACTTCTTCTGAGTGAGGGCAAAAAACAGAGGGACAATGAACTGAGCCCTGTCTCAGTGCTTGGCTGTGACATCCATCCGAGCTTGAGTAGCGCCACAGGGAACATCCAAAGCTGCCACTGCAGGCTGAACCAGGAAAGATAAATACCAAATTCCCAATGTGAGTGGCGTTGACAGAAAACTTCTTAAACCACTCCTGCTCTATTTGCTCTACTAAAGCATAGGAAGTATGCTTTTTGCCTTTTGCAAAATCAGTGCAAAGGGAGTGGGTGATTTAAGGTTTTGCATACATTTACTTGGGCAAAGAACCCACCAGATGAACCCATCTGTCCAAGTCTGATAGAAATAGAAAAGCCAGTCATGGGTTCTGGCTCCTTCAGAATGTTTCTTCCACAGAGGAGTGCAAAAGCCTGGGATATGATAAAGTCAATATTCTAAATAAATTTAAATAAGTTGCTAGCATATTGGCTCTTTAAAGTTTGTTAACAATTCTTATCAAAGATCTGCTCTTTCTCCTAGCAAACAAGGAAAAAAAATTACAACGTTGTTTGTTCTAAATGTTCTCAGGAGGTGGATAAGAGTCGTGAATGCAATTTTACATAGGAGGGAATTAAGGCACTGTGTTGCTAAGGATGTAATTGCCAGAACCTTTTGAGATAATTCCTAACATCTGAGTAAGTGTCCTTGAGTGAATTCAAATAGAATTTGGGGACATGGGGATTTTCCAAGCAGCTCTCTGACTGTATAAAGCCAAATGGACCCCAGCAACATCATAATTTCTAGAAAACAGACTGGGCAAAGAAATGACAGCCCAGAAATCAGTGCTCCAACTGATTTTTCTAATGCATCAATCTGTTCTCAGGACTATTCCAAGAACAGAAAATATGGTTATTCCTGGACTCACAAACTGAAGAGGAATCACATGAGAAGCAGGAATTGGATATGAACCAGATAAGCTGACTTAAATCAAGTGGGGTGCACAGATGAAATGTAGGTCTAAGATATGTTGAAAAGTCATAGGCAAAAAAAAAACCCACAAAATTTGATAGGCAAATATATCATATTTGATATCATATCTCCTGAGTTGGAAGGGACCCACATGCATCTTCCAGTCCAGCTCCTGGCTCTGCACAGACACCCCAACAATCCCACCCTGTGCCTGAGAGCTCTGTCCAAACACTCCTGGAGCTCTGGCAGCCTTGGGGCTGTGACCATTCCCTGGGGAGCCTGTTCAGTGCCCCAGCACCCTCTGGGGGAAAAACCTTTTCGTGATACCCACCCTAACCCTCCCCTGACAGAGCTCTCACCATTCCCTCAGGTCCTGTCCGTGGTCACACAGAGCAGAGATCAGGGCCTGTCCCTCCTCTTCCCCTCGTGAGGAAGCTGCAGAACTGCTGTGAGCTCTGACCTCAGTCTGCTCTTCCCCAGATGAACAGACCAAGTGCCCTCAGCTGCTCCTTGTGTGGCTTCACCTCCAGGCCCTTCACCCTCTCCATGTCCCTCCTTTGGGCATCCTCTAACAACTTCAGATTATTCTTATATTGCAGCACCTAAAACCACACAGAATATTCAAGGTGAGGCCAACCCAGCCCAGAGCAGAGCAGGACAATCCCCTCGCTGGCCCCACCAGTGATGCTGGGTTTGGTAAGATCGTGATCATGATGGAAAGGATTTTTGGCTTTTTTTTTTGTCAAGCCCTGAAAGCTTTGCAAGAACAAGCTTCAAGAAAGACCTCCATGCTTCTACCCATTTGCAGGTGAAACGTGGGGAGAGCCTGTGTTATCCCTGTGCTGCCTGGAAGTGGAAGCTGGAGGCTGATCCAGGAGAACCCAGGCCTCTCAGTCCTTGTGTAGTTCATAATTGCAATTGCTAAATACCTCCCCAAATCCTACTGATATCACACATTCACCTGTGTATTCAGATATGCTTCCTTAATAATGCCCTCTGAAGAGAAAAAACAGTGAAATAATTTCTCAACTTCATCACTTCAGAGGGGTTACACTGTATGAAATCAGTACCTCAGCAATGAGCAACCATTCACAGTGATTTTTCTCCAGAAAGTCACTTTAAACAAAAGCATCAAATGTCAGTTTTAAACTTAGAAACACACTTTTTAAAAATAATGTAGGACTTCTGATTTCAGAGTAATGCAGCTCACTGTATTTCTATAAAGCATCTTTCTTTTCCTCTAAAATAAAAAATAGACCAACTGTCTACAGTATACATATATTTTTTAATATATCACAAAGGCTTTCACTTAAACCTAAAGGTCAATCTGAAATCTTTTGCAGAACCCTAGGTACTCTGAGAATCTATAAATTAATTATTTGCTTACTATTTATGCAGAAACCTGTAAGATACCCCTGTAATTTAAAAATGTTGATTTCTTATCTTTGCAGCAATAGTAATGATACTGCTTTCATTAAAAATTGCCATCATAAAATCATTGATTCATAGAGTATCCTGAACTGGAAGGGACCCACAAGGATCACTGAAGCTCTGCACAGGATAGTCTCAAGAATCACACATCTTAATTCTACTTCTCCAAATAAATTTAAATAATGATTAATGTAATAAAAATATCATACGGAATTGATGTCAGATGATACAACGGACCAAACTATCTCCTTTCTGTTTATTTTCAGTTCCTCACAACAGGTATGTCACAACCTAATACAAACATTTGTACATCAAACAATAAAACAAAAATGCCAACCATGATTACCTTAGGCTGGACTCTTTTATTTCTTCTCACTTGTAGACAAGAGTTACTGAAGAAGCTGAAATCACAGCAGCTCTCACTGCTCCTTTCTTGCTTTTCCCATAATGACAAAGCTCCGTGTTTAAAATTGGTCTCCATTAAATTGTTCTCTATGTGATTTAAACCTGACACTGCAGTTAATCTGATCCAAACTGTGCCCCTCTGTGAATAAAAGCTTGGGCTGACTGATGACTTTCAGGGTGAGCTGGGTGGAATCAAGTCCCAGGTTGTTTTACCATGTTCCCCTGCAATGCCACAAACCAAATTGAGCTGAACTGGGCAGCTGATGCTCTATGAAATCTTGGAGGACTTTACACCAGCACAGCATGTTTGTCAGTTAGGCTCAGCAGCACTGCAAACCCATCCCTTGGGGAGCCTCGTTTGCTTTGCTTTCCTTCCTTCTGTTTTTTAATTCTTTTTCAAAGACACAGCTGCAGCTTCAGGTCACCTGCCCTGAACAAGAACTGTCTAATGAGAGTAAATCCAAGGTAATTCCCAGTGCTATTGAGAATCCCAGCAGTGCCCCTGAGCACCACACTCCCTCTTAGCACTCAGAACTCTTGACAATCTTGGAATGAGTGTTTCTAGGTAGTCCTGTCTCTGTTTACACCCTAATCCTCTATGGACCCCGTAGATATTCCATCACCAAAATGCCTGCAGCTGGAGCAGCTTCAGCTGGAATATTAAAGGAACTGACCTTGATGGTGTTTTATTCAAGTATTCCTGACAGATTCCATGGGGAAATATCTAATGCTTAGTCTCAATTTTATTACTTTTCTTATGAAAATGACAAAGCAATTAATATTAAAAATTGAAAAAAAAAAAAAAAGGCAGAAAAAAGGCAGACACAAATTTTACTAAAGTGAAAGAAAAATATTTTAAAAACAGAGGACCAATACCAACCCTAAAACTGTAAAGCCACAGTGGGCATGGAATTAAAAAAAAAAGAGAAATCTTTAAATCATATTTTCTTTTTTAATCATGCTCTGGGTTGGAAGGGACCTTAAAGAACATCCAGTTCCACCCCCCTGCAATGGGCAGGGACGCCTTCCACTATCCCAGCTTGCTCAGAGCCGATACAGCCTGGCCTTGGACACTGCCAGGGATGGGGCAGCCACAGCTTCTCTGGGCAACCTGTACCAGGGCCTCACCACCCTCACAGGGAACAATTTCTTCCTCATATCCAATCTAAACCCACTCTCTGTCAGGGTGAAGCCATTGCCCCTTGTCCTGTCACTCCAGGCCCTTGCCAAGAGTCTCTCTCCATCTTTCCTGTGGGTTCCCTTCAGGCACTGCAAGGCCACAATGAGGTCATCCCAAAGCCTTCTCTTCCCTACATTTAACAATCCAAATTCCCTCAGCTTTTTCCCCCAGGAGGAAAACCAGTTTGACTAAAAGTTCCAGTGAACCATTTAATAGAGAAGGCATATGACAAATATAATCAGAATGAGTGGATAAATAAAGGAATGAAGTTTGGCTCTGTAAGTGAACTGCCTAATTGTCACCAGAAAAAGGAAAAAAAAAATCAACTAAACAAAACAAACAATAATAGCAACTAAAACAAAGAAGTAAGTCTGTGGCTTCCCAAAAGTTTGAATTAGGCTCATGAAAGAAATCACCTCTCTCTCCAAACCTCACTTCACTTTTAACCTCAGTTATCACAACGGCAATTACATGGCTCCTACTAAAAAAAAAATATAAGGACAGTATATATATAGGTTTTTGAACAGAATTAAAAACAGATCTATTGATTACATGCAAATCTGCAAAGGCAGGATGCAATTTCCAGGCACATCCCTGTGCCTACATTTTTCTCTAGACCAGCTCTGAGTATTTTGGATGGTTCTGTCTTGTTGCAAGGGCTGTATGTGAAGCCCAGGTTATTGTTTAGGGAGGCTGGACAGCCTTCTGCTGGAATCCACTTTTAGCCCTTGTATGATGTCTACATTTAGCTGCACAGGCCAAAAGCCAGTTTTCAGAAATGCTGCAGGCACTTGGGCACATCAGGAATGCAGGTGCATGCCTGGTGCATTGGTTCACTGTCCACTTCTTCCTGCCCCCAGCAGTGGAGAGCACTGGAAACCCCTGGGATTCAGGCTGCTGTCTGCATTTCATATGCTGTGTACTCAGATATGTCTTGAATAACGTGCTTCACCTCCTTTTCTCCAGGCTAAACACCCCCAGCCACTCCTCACAGGACTTACTCTTTAGGTATCTATGTTAGTATCTACATATGCTGAATTTGAATACAGTAATCTCAATATATTGACGATAAATGGGCAAAAAAGTCTATGCCTGGCACATGTGTATTGCTGTCATTAATTAAATAGTAGATATATTTTGCCTCACTTTCTCTTCAGGAGGAGGAATTTGTCAGAAATCATCTCCCAGTGGTGTTTCAGGAGAAATATGTATTTATTAAAAGAGCTTTCCTATAATTTGTAGAAAATATTTTAATAGTACTCTGCTAATGTGCATTATAAATTCTCAGAATATTAGGGAGATTTCAAAAGAGAACTGTTTCATACCCATTACTGTACAAAGAATAATTAGAATTTAAGTAACAAATATAAACAATTCTGTGACAGTGATATTTCAGTATCGCTCACCACACCAGCCCTGTGTTTTCAGGTGTGTTATCACAGCCTTGTCTCACTCTTTGTGCAACACCACTCACTTTACACCCTGTGTAAGACCTCCCTACAGGTTCAGCTACAGAGTGGAAACTAATGTCATCATCAGGACAGTAACAAATCATATCACGTGTTAGCAAATGCAAAATTTGCTCAGATATCCATTTTTTCCTTTGCACAGAAGAAATGAAGGAGTACAGAGGAGCTGCTGCATTATGTGCTGGGTAATGTGTCTCAGGAATGATATGGATGAAAGTTTGGGAGTTAGGCAGTATTCCCACTTAGGAACAGGCTGTGATGTGTGGAGGACAGAATGCTTCCCATCAACTTCAATAACACACTTCCCCACTCTTTTGGGAGCAGCTGGAAAAATCTGCCTCCAAATTTCTTTGGCAAGAAAGATGAATCAAAGCAAATGAAGAAAGTGGAAGGAGGACCTGATCTCAGACAAGCTCCAAAGAGGACACAGCTCAGCAGGGAATGTGTTCTCCATTATCACTTACTACTGCAGCCTCACTGGGGCTAATGAAAATACAGGGCACAAAGGTGATGGATGAGGAGAATCAGACTTTATTCCATACACAACCACCCATCCAAATCAGAGGTAGAAAACACATCTCCTACTGGCCATGATTCTTCTTTAAATGATCATTTCCAAACTATTCAGTGCTACATATCTCTCTTGCTGGTTTGAATGTTCCCAGGATCTTTGGCAGCTCTCCACATTTGCAGTTCCTCTGCAGGTAGCCTAACTGCAGCCAACTCTGGGTAAATATATCTCATCTGACTTTGATTTATGGGCAAGATTCAGCCTTCCTAGAACAGGCTTTGTGCAGGTGGAAGTGCAGGTGGAATGGGTGGGAACACCGGAACCCATCCACGTGGTAAGAAAATGAGCTTATAAGAGTTCCACTTCATGATCTTTCTCTTAAGCAAAACAGCTGGCCTGCCTTCCCAAAACCTGTCAGTAGCTTCTTGGTTACATCTCCACAGCCATGTGTACACAGCCAGGAGGAACATTTTTTACAAGGGAATTGAGTTCTACCTAAAATCACTGCAGGACTTCTAGATGTTATCAGAGATTATTTACAAGGGCATGGAGTGACAAGACAAGGGGAAAGGTTTAAAATTGAAAGAGAGTAGGTTTAGATTGCATATTACAAAGAAACTTTCCTGTGATGATAGTGATGTGTACTTAAACTCTGTATCCATGTGTGTGAGGATACAGCAGGTTCATCATAATACTCAAAGAATCACAGAATCATGGAATGGTTTGGGTTGGAAGGGACCTTAAACCCCATCCAGTTCCATTCCCCTGCCATGGGCAGGGACACCTTCCACTATCCCAGATTGCTCAGAGCCAACCTGGCCTTGGACACTGTCAGGGGTGGGGCACCACAGCTTCTCTGGGCAATCTGTGCCAGGGCCTCAGCATCCTCACAGGGACAGTGACTCCACCACCTTCTTGTACCATTCTAGAATCCATTCTAATGTTCAATTGTGCTTTCTGTAAAGAAATTCTTCCTGAAAACTGGCCAATTGCTGCCTATTTTCAATGCAAGGAAGCACAATAGAATTCTAAGTTTCTGGGGAGTTCCATTTATGCCTCCATCTTCTGAGGTCCATGGAGTTCTCCTAACTTTGTTGTTCTGAATGCATCCCTTTTCCTGTCTTAGATATGGTAGGGAAGATCACAGACTCCTGAAAAAAGCGTCAGGCTGGAAAGGACCAGAGGATCATTTTGTCCCACCTCCCTGTTCCAGCAGGACCATCCTAGAGCACACGGTACAGGATTGCGTCCAGATGGTTCTGGAATATCCTGAGTGAGGAAGCCTCCACACCCTCTCTGGACAATCTGTTCAGGGCTCGGTCACTGCCCAGCACAGAAGTTCTGCCTCATGTCCAGGTGGAACTTCCTGGGATCAGTCCCTGCCCGTTCCTCTGGTGCCATTGCTGGGCCCCCCGGAGCAGAGCCTGGGCCCTGCTCTGAGCCCTCCCTGCTCACAGGGACACCCAGGGCTGAGGGCCCCTCTCAGCTGGGGCTCCTCTCGACGCTGGACAGCCCCAGCTCCCTCAGCCTTTCCCTGTCAGAGATGCTCCAGGCCCTAAATCATCTCTGCAGCCTCTGCTGGCCCTGCTCCAGGAGCTCCCTGTCCCTCCTGTGCTGAGGAGCCCAGGGCTGGACACAGCTCTCCAGATGTGCCTGGCAGGGCTGAGTAAGATTTTCCTATTCTTACATTTCTTGACTTACAGGCAACTCTGTTCCTATTAAATTGTGACAGAGACTCTGAAGCAGCCGAACCCCACTCACAAATTGTATCAACATGACCTTTACCCAGGGAGGAGCTAACTTATGCTTGAGAGAAATAGTAGCAAACATCTGGTAAAGAACTGTATGTTAAAGTTTATAACTGAATTAAATAATGCAAGAAATACCTACTAACATTGTAAGTCACTGATCTGCGAAAATGTGTTAGAGTGTGGCTGTGCTGTTGATAATACTTGACAAAAAGATGGTTAAGGCTTATTAAATTCCTTTTTTCTCTTCTTGATATTTTGCTCACACTTGTCATGTGACTGTTTGATATGCAAACAGTTTGCAAATACAAGTGATAGCCACATAGCTCTACTGCACTGGAATGATAACTTGATGTTATTATGCCCTCTAATGTTGACTTCCTACATAGTTACAGACTTTTAACATCCTAAAAAATATGCACCTATCTACTAACCTTTATGCTGGGATGGGGTTCACAAGGTATTTGTGGAAGAGCTGCCTGATTATAACTCTTTAGAATCCTAAATGAAGCCTGCAAAGATAATAAAATGAAAGCAAGATTTACACAGACTTACTGGAAGTAAAAAAAATATGTAACAGCCAAGTAAATCTCTCATCTGTTCAAGGAGGCAAACAGAAAGAGAATCTGTCATCTTTGGCTCTACAAGATGGTCTATCACAATATCATCTGGATTTCAATCAGTTCTATTTCTCATAATTTCTTTGTACATTGGAGTATTATAAGTGTCTCCCAGAGCTGTCAGTATGGAAAAGAATTTGGTGAAGGAATTGAGATGCCTGAGCATTAAATAGAGCTTTAATATACTAAGGACCATGTAGATTGTTTTACACTCAACGCCAGTTAAGTCCTTCCATGCTTTTATTCAGTTGAGGCTAGAAAAAACCAACCTTTAACTTTAGAGTTACATTCAAAAACAATTTAAAAAACCCCAACAATGGGGAAAAATACAAAATGCAAGAAAAAGAAATTTCAGTTTTTTAATATCCCAAATGTACAGGAACAACTCATACTCCAAGTCTTCATTTAAATGTACACAAATGTTGTAAATATTGGGGGTGAGGACAGATTCAGCACAGCAGAAATAGCCTCAACCCAAAAAAGTTCTTTTTTTTTAATCACAGCTTTTCGGCTTCCTCTCAAGAGAACAATGTCACACCTGAGTGGAGACAGACCAGAAATTCTTTGTAAGCAGCAGGACAAAGTGTTTTAAATGCAAAGAGCAGGGTTTTGTACAGAGGGTTACCAGAAGTGCTAACATCCTGTTTT
The DNA here is from genome assembly GCF_049639895.1 of Pseudopodoces humilis. Lineage (NCBI taxonomy): Eukaryota > Metazoa > Chordata > Aves > Passeriformes > Paridae > Pseudopodoces > Pseudopodoces humilis. The sequence continues at coordinate 14,541,581 of NC_142204.1, forward strand.
CATCTTTGTGGTTTGCACTGATATGCTTCGAGTCTGTTGGGTTAACAAAAGGTGGGACAACAAAAGTGATAAATTTACCTACTTAGAGAAAATTACACCCAACCCCTCTGTTGAAAATTAAAGAGTAGTTTATGGAATTCCTGATACAACTGATCTCAGGAAATGGCATTTGGGCATTTTTGTTTCTGTTAGAAAAATAATGGGAAAATATTTGTTTCCCTTATTAAATCCCATGTCTCTGAATAAGCATTAAGACACATCTTTATTATTTAGCCACTTTTAAAAACACAGATTTTCATATTAACAGTATATCTGAGAATAACCATTCTGAGACCTGGGAAATGAAAGTTTTGGACCTTTTGAATTACAGAAGGAAATAATCACACACTCAAGAGTTTCAGAAACAAAACTAAACTCTGTTTTCTTCAAAAATAATGAAAGCTGGAACAGTGATCTTTGCCTTATGATAACCTGATTGATAATGCATCAAGAGCAAATAGACAACAAATCTGCAAGGAATCAGTGAAACCATTAACAGAAGGCTTTGCAGAAGCACAGATAGCACCTGAAGGACGAGATGTCATCCAGAGGGACCTGGACAGGTTCCATGGGCCATGGGAACCAGGTGCTGGTGCTGCACCTGGGTCAGGACAACCCCTGGGATCAATCCAGGCTGGGATGGGCAGAAGGAGCAGCCCTGGGAGAAGGATCTGGAGGTGCTGTGGGTGAGAGCTGGACATGCTCCAACTCAAAACCCCCCTGGCTGCACCCAGAGCCCCAGGGCAGCAGAGGAGGGTGATTCTGCCCCTCTGCCCGGCTCTGCTGAGCCCCCCCTGCAGGGCTGCATCCAGCCCTGGGCCCAGCACAGGAAGGATAGGGAGCTGCTGCAGCCAGGCCAGAGCAGGGACACCAAGGGCATCAGAGGGATGGAGCAGCTCTGCTGGGAGGAAAGGCTGAGGGAACAATTGGGATTGTTCAGCCTGGGGAAGAGAAGGCTTTGGGGTGACCTCATTGTGGCCTTGCAGTGCCTGAAGGGAACCCACAGGAAAGATGGAGAGAGACTCTTGGCAAGGGCCTGGAGTGACAGGACAAGGGGCAATGGCTTCACACTGACAGAGAGCAGGTTGAGATTGGATCCTGTGAGGGTGGTGAGGCCCTGGCACAGGTTGCCTAGAGAAGCTGTGGCTGCCCCAACCCTGGCAATGTCCAAGGCAGATGGGGCTCTGAGCAAGCTGGGACAGTGGAAGGCGTCCCTGCCCATGGTGGGGGGGTTGGAACTGGACAATCTTTAAGGTCCCTTCCAACCCCAACCATACCATGGTTCTGTGATATTCCTTGTCAATGCCATTCCTTCAGTCACAAGTAATACAGGGAGAAATGGACCTGCTGCCATCCATTGTAATCAATAGGCTTAGATAGGAAATTACTGACACTGTGGATTAGTAAAAGCTCAGTTTCATTAATCAGTAACAATCACTTCACTGCTTTACAAAACTCCCTACCTTATCATGGTATCATGCTCCTCAGTGAAGCCCCAGGAGCTCCAAGGAAGTTCTTCATTGTCTGAGCCTGACTAATGCTGCTGACTTCCAGTAAGAGCACACACAGGCAAAAATATTTGCCAGACTGCAACCAACATTTAAAGTGACCTTCAAAATTAATAAATTCAAGGAATACAGTTAGATATTATAAAGTATTTTATTTTACACTTTTTTTTAAAAATACAAAATTCTAAAAAACATTTGCCCATCATTCATGCTGCCATAGTGTTGTCTAGACTATGCTAATGCCAGGAGTTTAGGTATTAAAGAATTAAGATTATCACAAACCAACATCTCTGAATATAATATATCAAAAAGCTGGTGGCCCAGATTAATCACTTTGATTAAATAATGTTATTATTCAGTAGCACTTAAAGATACCTAGTAATTTGCAGAATAAAAACTCATCCTAACATCAGACACATCTGTTAACACGTCCTCCAAAATGGGTGATTCCAGGATGCTGCCCACCCTCTGTTTATCGGCAAAACCCTTTCCACAGTCTTTTCCTCTGTGTGGCACTTTTTCACTGGCCATTTGTGCTGGTAGCACTGGGATGGAGAGGTTTGACTCTTGCCAGTCTGGAGAGGCCAAGTCTAAGGCAGTGAGTAGGTGACTTAACAGGAACACATTTCACATTACTGCTTCCTGATGGAGCTGGAGATGATTTTAAAACAGAAATAAGGTATTAGAAGTTAAAAGGGGAAATAATATCATATGACTGTTGTCTTGTAATACTTTCCCTAGCAGAACAAAAGAAGCATTCTGAAGAGAGTGCAAAAAGGTCCAAACTACAGAGGCACATGGAAATCACTCACCAGGGATTCCTCCCTCTGGGAGCCAATGCAGCAGGAATGGTGCACAGGTTAATTACCCAGCCACACACTGCAGCTACACTGGGAAACTGTTCCCAGTGTCCTGGGCACTTTCAGGCACACCACAGAGAAACACTGAGCCCAACTCCCATGGGGAAAGGAGGACTTGACAGAAAGGAGCCAAACAGAAAGAATGATGTACAGAAAATAAGAGTAAATATAAAGAAAAATCAAAGAATCAGATGTCAGCAGCAGGATGCTCAAACACCTTGAGAAAATAAAACTTTTAAGCATTTGCTTTATTAGAGCAGCTAAAATACTCCAACATTTTTAATTTTTTGTTTTTGTTTAGAACAGAAAATAATGTAGCTCATACCAGAGATAAAGAAAGCTCTAAATAAGAGTTAAATAGACATGAAAGGATCTTTTGATTAAGGTCTGATCCACAGTTTGGAAAACACTCTATAAGCCTCAGGCAGATAAAGGAGTTAATGATAATGCTGTAAAAGAAGCATAGATACAGCTTTTCTTCCTTTCTCTCTTTTTTGTTTTAAATCTGTCCAAAGAAAAATCTCTATAAAATATACATTAAGGGTAGGCATTTTCCAGGAATAGTTTATTTTTTGTTTGCTTTTAGGAGAGATTGCTAAAAGCTTAAGTCAACTCATGCCTGTGTCTATAGCTGCACCCATACCTGGTGGTGTCCATTTAGGCTTTTTGTCTGTGACAGGACTTGATGCATGTAGAGGTCTCCCAGCTGCTTCTGAGGGACTGGACATCACCTTCTGCCTTGGCTCAGAGTTCTGTTCTGTTATCCAGGAAGGAGAAACTATAGGTGATGCTGGGATGGAAAAAAAATTGCTTTAGAAAGATGCTCTTTAGAAGAGAAATCATCACTTCAGATGACAGACCACTGCACAGCAGAAATAATGAGGATGTACTAGACTGTTCCATCCTGAAGCAGTAAATATTTACACAGACACCTTACCTGTTAGGGAGTAACAGAGACATGGATGCAGCTTGCTCTTCCAAAAGATGACAGTCACAGGAAGAAAAGAAGGGAGGGTACTTGCTTTTTAAAATAAGCTTAAACAAAGCCAACAGTGAAAGCTCCAACACTGATAATACTCCAGAGTCACTGTTTTGACACAAACCCCAGAAAACTAGAAAAATCTAGAGGATCTTTAAAGAGATGAAACTTCCCTGGGCAAGGAGGGCAGAAGGAATTTCTCCTGACATACAAATGCAGAGAAGAAGTGACATTTTGCTGGTTTGGAAGTGAATAAGATCCAGTGTGTAAATTTAGTGTGAAAGTGCAAATGAGATGTCACAAGTATAAGGGGATAATGCTTCATTAAGGGGGGGAGTAAGTGAAAATGTAGTCAAAGCAGCCTGAATTTCACTAAAAATCCAAACTAAATCCACAACCAAAGCACATCTGAGGAGAGGGTTTTGGTGGAGAAGAACTTACTGGGTACAGACTCTGGCTCAGAGTCAAGATCATGGGCTCTGTCATCACTGTCAACTACCAATGACTTGTGACGTACTGGAACTTTGTCTGCTGCTATCCTTTGCCTCCCATCACTGTCAGGTGTGTCACCATCCATAACCTGATTGAGACCTACAAAACAGAAAGTGTTCAATCAGCTCAAATTCACAGTAAATCTGTTCTCTTCCTCTAAAATAAGTTGGTATTTGAGTCCCCAGAATTCATTTTGGTGATATGAAGCTATACTATTCAGAAACATATCACTGACACTGGTTTTCATGTGCTTCTCATTTTATTTTCTCATTGTCAAATTTATTAACATTTATCCATAATCAGGCTAACAAAAAGAAGATCAAAAATTCACCAATCCACAGGTTTGCTTATTTTAAGACTGGGACCAAATTTTCAATGAAAGAATTGACACCTCCTTCAACCTTAAATATATTTAAGATAAAGACTCTTTATTCCACACCAATAAAAAAAAAAAAGAAACCAATGGAAACAAAGAAGAGATAAGCTACTTAAATGCTTTTTGTGAAAGGAGTGTAAAAACAACTTACCTAAAAGTTCACTGTCTACACTGCAGTTGGAAAAAGGGGATCTCGCCTGTGTATTTTCTGATTCAATAGTCTTACCTGTTTTAAGACCCAGGAAAAAAAAAATATAAAATATTACTATACAAAAAAACATTAAAAAAAGTAAAAATATGAAGAAATTAAAATAGCTGAAATTTTTATCTGTCTCTAATCCAAGCATATATTTGGAAGATCTTATAGAAGAGTTACTTCTCTCATAGAAAAAAACCCCAAGAACATAAGAAAAGAAGCAACACCTAGAAACCCTCTCTTGTCATGACATCTTGAAATAAAATACAATTTTCAATCTATTTCAGCGTAAAATAAATTGCCATGTTCAAATTCACTGCATATAAATAAAGAGTGTTGCATGGAACTGTAAAGTAACCTTGTTCTTCTGAATTTTTCACCTCCTGGGGATTTGTAGATTTTTCTTTCACAGATAAGGCTAAGGCAACTTCCAAATCTCTTTTATAAAGTTTGTCATCCAAGGATAACCTGTGGAAAAAATGCCAACATGTTAAACAATAAAGCAATTATATGAATGATACAGAACTATTTCTGGCTCAGTGAGCTGTTTAAAATTTAGATACTTGTGAAGAGATTAATATTTCAATACATATTTATAGCATATTCTGTTACAAATATTATATTTTGAAATTACTTAGACAAAACACACTAATTTTTAAAGCACTCTATACTTTAAAGCATTATGACTGCAAAACAGTATATGTGTGCATATATATAGATATATATATCTATATATATGAACTATTAACAGGCATTACTGCAGGAAAAAAAATAAATTATTGCTTTTGCTTGAAATTCCACACCAGAATGTAATTAAACACAACTCTACTAATAAAAATTAGATTTCTCTTTTTCATTTACATTGACTTTTTCTCCTCCTTTACATATGTTCTTTTAGAAGGAATGAAACTTGTCTTTATATTTCTCTGGCTTAGGAGCCCCTAAGAAACTCAGAATTTTTAGTTATATGAATGTGCATCAATAAGACTCAAAATCTTTATTATGGTCATGTATTAGCTGTTTGTTCTCAGTTCCTTAAAACTCTAGGGAGAAAGAAACTAAACCCAAATATTCTTATCGAAATCCAGTTTTACACAGAGTTGACCACAACATTTCTTACCTCTTATTAAGTGTCTGTGATGGAGTCACTTCTCTGGGCTTTTTTGGCTTCTCTTTTTTCTCCTTCTTTGACTCCTTGAGCTGTGTTCTAGATTTTTTGCTTGAAGGTGCAAAGTCTTCATCTGTTGGAAAACAGCAACAAGCTCTCATGAGTTTTTCTATATTCTTAAACTTCATAATTTTCATTGCATGCTGAAAATATATTGAGATAACCTTTTCTGGAAACTAATCCTACTTTAAAAGAACACAATTCTAAATGCACAATCCTTAAACGTATTTAAAAGGAAAATTCAACATAGCCTCTTTTACATGTGCTTTTATGTAAGAGGCAATGGTTTCAAATTCTTGATGTACGAGAACATCCCACTTACCATCATCTTCCAAATCCCCAAACTGAGAATAATCAACAACTTTCTTGTTCCTGTGGCCAAAAAAAATATAAAATATACACTATTAATCCTTTCCAACCGACCATCTTGATTTGGTAACACTTTTGGATAAATCATGTTTTACAGGAAAAAAAAGCAGTATGTGCTCAGGTGGACAGAATCTCAGAATCATGGATTATCCATGAGTTGGAAGGGGCTCACAAAGATCATCCAGTCCAGCTCCTGGCCCTGTTCAGGACACCCCACCAGTCCTACCCTGGGCATCCCAGAGAGTGCTGTCCCAACACTCCTGGAGCTCTGGGAGCCTTGGGGCCATGCCCATTCCCTGTTCCAGTGCTCCACCACCCCCTGGGGCAAGAACCTTTTCCTCTTTTCCTGATATCCAACTTAACCCTCCCCTGGCAAAGCTCCAGCTGTTCCCTGGGTCCTGTCCCTAGGCACAGAGAGCAAAGATAAACCTATAACCAATGCAACTGTACACAATGGCTTATTAGGAATAGCTTGTTGTTTTTTTTTTAAAAGACTCTCCACCCTCTCTGGACAATCTGTTCAGGGCTCAGTCACTGCCCAGCACAGAAGTTCTGCCTCATGTCCAGGCGGAACTTCCTGGGATCAGTCCCTGCCCGTTCCTCTGGTGCCATTGCTGGGCCCCCCGGAGCAGAGCCTGGGCCCTGCTCTGAGCCCTCCCTGCTCACAGGGACACCCAGGGCTGAGGGCCCCTCTCAGCTGGGGCTCCTCTCGAGGCTGGACAGCCCCAGCTCCCTCAGCTTTTCCCTGTCAGAGATGCTCCAGGCCCTAAATCATCTCTGCAGCCTCTGCTGGACCTGCTCCAGGAGCTCCCTGTCCCTCCTGTGCTGAGGAGCCCAGGGCTGGACACAGCTCTCCAGATGTGCCTGGCAGGGCTGGGCAGAGGGGCAGGATCATTCCCTGATCTGCTGACACTGCTCTTCCCATTGCAGCCCAGGCCATCATTGCCCTTCTTGTCCCCCTGGGCACTGCTGGCTCATGGACAGCCTGCTGTCCACCAGGACCCCCAGGTCCTTCTCAGCAGAGCTGCTGGCCAGCAGGTCACCCCCAGCCTGTGCTGGTGCATGGGGCTATTCCTTCCCATGTGCAGAATACTGCACTTGCCTTTGTTGAATTTTAGACACTTCTTCTCTGCCCATCACTGCAACCTGTCCAGGTCCAGGTCCCTTTGAAGAGCTGCACAGCACTCCGTGGTATCAGCCACTCCTCCCATTTTTGTGTCATCTGTGAGCTGCTGAGGAGACATCAACCCCTTCATCCAAATCATAGATGAGCAATTTAAAGAACACGGGGCCCAATATTATCCCTCCTGCAGGGCTGCATCCAGCCTTGGGCCCTGCACAGGAAGGACAGGGAGCTGCTGGAGCCAGGCCAGAGCAGGGACACCAAGGGCATCAGAGGGATGGAGCAGCTCTGCTGGGAGGAAAGGCTGAGGGAACAATTGGGATTGTTCAGCCTGGGGAAGAGAAGGCTTTGGGGTGACCTCATTGTGGCCTTGCAGTGCCTGAAGGGAACCCACAGGAAAGATGGAGAGAGACTCTTGGCAAGGGCCTGGAGTGACAGGACAAGGGGCAATGGCTTCACACTGACAGAGAGCAGGTTTAGATTGGATATGAAGAAAACATTGTTCCCTTGAGGGTGCTGAGGCCCTGGCCCAGGTTGCCCAGAGAAGCTGTCACTGTCCCATCCCTGGCAGTGTCCAAGGCCAGGTTGGATGGGGCTCTGAGCAAGCTGGGATAGTGGAAGGTGTCCCTGCCCATGGCAGGGGGTTGGAACTGGATGGGTTTTAAGGTCCCTTCCAACCCAAACCATTCTACGACAGAATCCCGGGGAACACCACTAATGCCGGGCCTCCAACACGGCCCTGTCACTGATCACGACCGCTCTGCTGGAAGAGAAAGGGGCCACCCTGGAATGTCCCAGAGGCCCCGAGGGGATCGGGGGAGCCCCTCGTCCCCCAGCCCCGCACACGCACCTCCTGGCCGGCCGCGCCATTCCCGCCGCCGCCGCCGCGCGTCCTGCGGCCCCAGGAGCAGCGCCGAAAGTGCCGCTGCGGACGCGCAGCTGCGATGACGGGACGGGGTAGGCGGAACATCCCGGCTCCCCCTTCCCCGCGGCCCGCTTAACCCGCGGCTGCCCGCCTGGAGACAGGTGAGCCGGGCCGGGCCGGGCCGGGAGGCTCCCGGTGCCCGCGGGCGCTTCCGCTTCCAGCGGAGGGAATGCGGACAGCGGGAGCTCCCCGCGGCGGGGAGGGGGCGGATGGGGTCCCGCAGGCCGTGTGTCCTGCCGGCTTTGAGCCTGCGATTTCAGGAGCAGGAGGTCCTCTTTGGAACAGGGGGTTTGTCCCCCGCTCCCTCTCCATCAGCTTCCTCCCCACCTCCTCGCTGCATCGGGGAGCAGCAGAAAGAGCGTGGTCGGGCTTGTGTTCCCCAGGATTTCCCTTTGAATCCCACTCCCAGAGAGGCCGGGACACCGCCTAGCATCGATAATGGTTGTCCTGAGATGTTTGTCTTTGAAACGGACCTGTTTCCTTTGTGTCTAGCACGTACGTTTGTTCACAGAGAAACCCACCCAAACTCTAAGCCCTTGAATTCTGCTGTAGAATTTTTTACTTTTGTTGTTTTTTCTTCTCCTCGGGGCGTGGCTTTTAGTACTGGGGAAGCTTCGGCTGAAGCAATGTGTCCAGCTTTGCGGGTGATATTCAAAACAGAGGGATGAGAATGAGCATTTTAAGGAGGGCAAAAATACCAGCACAGTTATACCAGCCTGTATTTTCACACTGTACATAGCCCCTTTGCATCTCTATTGACTTATTTTTAATACAGGGTACAGAAAGACAAAATCAGCTCTATCTAAAAATCGTTGCAGACACCTGCTCCCCCACTCCCCAGGCCTTGCACCTGCAGAAAGGAGGAAATAAAATCTCTATGCACTCTGCAGGATTTCAGCTTTTGAGGCATCCATGACAGAGGTCAGGGCGTTTCAGTTAATTTTCTGTTGATCAGCATTCCCATCTGCCCTGGTTCTGCTTTTAAGTCAGGAGATCTATGCTGTAATTTTTAAGAGCAATTACCCAAATTTATATATTGACACACTCATATACTTTTTAGAAGCATTTGATATTTTGGAAACTAGAATTTATGCTTCAGTTCCAGATGCATGTATTTGGAAGTCAGATATAGATATACATATATTAGACATATAGATATATAATTCTATAGGTTATATTAGATAATATCTATTAGATAATAGATATTATCTAATATCTAATTATCTGATTATCTATGAGAATTTTCAGAGGTTAAGTAATTTTGACTGTTAATTATTAGCAAAGCCATGGCTTTTCGTTACCATTTTTTACTTCTGAGTTTACAAAAATATAATTCTTGTTACTTGCATTTCTACTGCAGGAAATAAACTCAAGAGGATGAAGCCCAATAAAGGAAAGACTTTAACTAGAGAGAGAGACTATGTGTACAAATTCAGTGCTGGAAATGAACATTTGGTGCTTACAGTGCCTCTCAAATTCCCTGTGCAAGAGAATATCAGTCATTTGCATGGACGTCTGATGGTTCTGCACAACCTGCCATGCTTTATAGAAAATGGTATGAATTGATTTCTTAAATTGATCTCATGTATCCTTGTCCACAAGTGTCTTACAGCTTGCTTTAACAAACCAAAACACTGGAACGGTGTTTACAAAATTGGTTTTTAAACAGCAAAACATCAGAGAAAATTACTGTCAGTGCTAGCAAGTGCTATCAAGAAAAAGGTGAAAAACTTTACTTACAGGTTTCCTGGGTGATTACTGATGTGTTCTGTTGATGGACCATTTTCTTCTTGTTGTAATAGACCTGAAGGATTCTCTCAGTAAATTTGTAGAAGAGGAAACTATAAAAGATTATGACAGAGAAGCTGAAGTGGCTCTGGAAGCAGTGAAATCGGGAAAAGTAGACATCAATCAGCTGGCAGAAACTTGGGCTAAAGCTTATAAAGAGGTAAGATTAAGGCTGGAAACTTAATATTCAAGGCTTGCTTTGTGAGAATATGTGTGTGTGTGCAATCACAATTGTGAGGTTGAAATATTACACTAAAATTCACTGCAATTCTTGCAGTTTTTTTCTTTTTATCTGAAAGTAAGCATCGAGTCTTCATCCTCGAAGTTCTTAGGTTTTTCTTGAGTTTAATAGAGTAAGATAGAAAATGGAAAGGCAAACAGTTTGTTCATTTAATAGTTGATACTCAAACAAAAAATAGGCATAAGGCTTGTAGTGGCTTAGAATTAAAGCAAGAGGTAATGAATCCTATACTAATCCTATCCTAAATATCAGTAACAGCAATTAAGGCTGGAAGGAGAAAGTGTACAGTTGAGAGAGACTTTTCAGTTCATATGACTATTTCCCATTATTTATGAAAGATAAGTCTTTAGTTGGAATATTGTCTCCAGTTTCACATGGGATCTTAAAAATAGTGGAGTGCAAAAGAGCTGGAGGAGTCCTAGTGAAGAGAAAAAAAGAATGACAAACCTGCAGTATTTGAGGAAAAATTTATAGGAATGAATTTGCTTCTCATGAAATACAGAAAAATGTGAAAAATTCCATAAAAAGCTTTCAAAATTTGTGTTCTTGGGCCATTCTTTGTTCAATAAAAATAGCTTTTCTTAAATCAGTGTTGTTGATCAAATTCTTAGTGACATCAGAGGTTAGTTATCCTTACTAGCAAAGCATTTTTGTTTGCACAGCTGATGTTTTGGGCCTTATTTAAAATTCATCAGGTGCAAATATTATTGTGGATATTGCTGTTCTTTCCAAGCTGGTGTTGTGTGAAAATTGGTAATTCCTCATTGTAGTCCAAGCCTTAATGATTCTGACTTTAGTTGCTTTGAAAGAGGAAAAATGGGAAAGGAGAAAATTGAAAGCTAAAGTAGAATGCAGAAAGCTTAAATGAGGGAAGATGCTTTATGTATGGTAAAGGCTGTGTGTGGACCCCATGGTTTTACCCCACCATTATGTCCTAAGAGGTATCTTATCCTTTAAAATCTCCTACATTTTCTTTAGACAACGTTAGAACATGCCAAACCTGAAGAAACCAGCTGGGATGAAGATTTTGCAGATGTTTATCATGATCTGATCCATTCTCCAGCTTCTGAAATGCTGTTAAACCTGGAACACAATTATTTTGTTAGCATCTCAGAATTAATAAGTGAAAGGGACGTGGAACTGAAAAAACTACGTGAAAGGTATTACTTTTTCTTATTATTTAGGTTTTCTTCTCTCTTATTAAATAGGGATGCCTGCCACTGGGTGTGTAAACTCATAGAACAACGTGTGTAGCTTGTATTTGTGTAAACCCAAAGTCATGCAACACTTGGCTGGCACAAGAGTATGTAGAGATTCAGCAAGGGGGAATGGCTTGAAGTGGAAATTTAGGTTGGATATTAGGAAAAAATGCTATACTCAGGGTGTGGTGAGGCCCTGGCACAGGTTGCCTGGCCACAGGTGGCTGCCTCATCCCTAGAAGTGTCCAAGGCCAGTTTGGATGGGGCTCTGAGCAATCTGGTCCGGTGGAAGGTGTCCTGGCCCATGGCAGGGAATTCTCATGGGTTGGAATGAAATGAACATTCATGTCCTCTCCAGCCCAAACAGTTCCGTAATTCTATGATGTCATTAGGGTCACCTACCTTATATTACTTTGGTGGCCTTCTATTATTTTCAGTGACTGAGGAGAATATAAGTTTTAATTTCCAGGAAGTGTTGAGTTTGAGTCCCAAGTTCTGGAATAAGCTTGCATAGCTGCAGGTGGCTCTTTTATCCACAAGAGGGAACATGCTGAATGTGGATTTTTCTTTCTGTGTCTGAGTAATTTCAGTAGCTCTGGTTTAGCATTCTGGATGGCAGTATTCCTCTTGAGCTGTGTGTGTTTAAGCTTAAGTTAGACAGTGCCTAATCAGTTCATACTATGGTTTCTTCTGGACTGAATTGTACATATTTCTAGTTTGGGGGGTCAATTTTGCCAGTAAGGTGTTAGCAAATCTTTTTGCTGCTCATTTCCTCTTCTCAAGCATGCATAAAGAAGCAAGAGCAGTATTGTTGTAGAGCTCAGGTGCGATGTAGTTGTGTATAGACTCTGCTGGAATTTACATCTCTATCACATTTATCTATTTATCACATCCCTGTGTTGGTGGCAGTTGAGACTGTCCCAAATGAGGGTAAGTGGTGTTCTGGTTAAACACAGGACCTGACTTGAATCCCTGACTTTTACCTTCAGTTTGTTTGGTGGATTTTTGTTGCTAAATCTGTGACTGTTCATTCTGTCAGTAACAAACAACCAAGTTTGTTGTTGTATCACAGCAAAGGGTGTTCTGCTATCAGTCTTCTGAAATCTGTGTTTTCTTCTCTTTCAGGCAAGGAGCTGAAATGGATAAGGTGATGCAGGAGCTTGGGAAGTCACTGACTGACCAGGATGTGAATTCCTTAGCAGCTCAGCATTTTGAGTCCCAGCAGGTAAATAAAATATGTCATGCATGTGCACATCACCTTATAAAGACCACCCACACCACTCAAATTATCACTCCTCTTCTGTCAGGATCTGGAGAACAAATGGACCAATGAATTAAAACAGACTACTGCTATCCAGAAGCAGGAATATCAGGAGTGGGTGATAAAGCTTCATCAGGACCTAAAGAATCCCAACAACAGCTCAGTCAGGTATTTAATTCCTCTGTGATGCTTAATTCCATCTGAAATAGTTCAAAGAATTTGAATTTACATAATCTTTTAAATATGATACTTTAGTCCTATTTACTATGATAATATCTATAAATAATTTACACTGGATAATCAAAGCATATCAAAGGCAAATAGACCATCATATATACACCAAATATGTATAATTTTAGGAGTTTCTTCATTGTGTGATGTTACAACCTCTGTGTACCAGAAGGTGTCGTAGTGCACTGAAGTACAGCTTGACATGAGTGGAATTTCCTCCTATTTTTCCTTTCTTTCCTATGTCTGTCTTTAACACTGTTTCACAAGGCTTTCTATTTCTGTTACCACCTAAGTATGTTCAGGAAAATAATGGTACTCTGAAAAATGGTAACAATGGTTTGAATTAACAAGCCTCTTTTCTTTTTCTATGTGTATGTCACCGGATGGCTAAAAAATTGAATTTTTTTAAGTGTGAATGCTTGTGGAGAGAGCTGAATGAGAAGCTTTCCTCTGTTTGAGGAAATGGCAGGGAAATTAGAATTTGTAAATTGGTTTGGATCCTTATTCTTTATCACTAGTACATTGCTACTTGGCAGTTGAAATCAGTAGAATTGCTTGCAAGTTTATAAGATTTTTGGAGGTGAGGTACTTTGAAAACAGGTAAACTTCTCACTAATGCTGAAACAATTTGGAGAAATGCTGGTGTTCTTTCATGTATTAGGAACAGTATTTGCTGTATCAACCAGACAGTTGAATTTAGGGAAGAAAAGTAAAACTGATACCTGAAATGTTTCCTGGTAGTTTGAACACTGTGGAACATTTGATAAGGTGGTTTTTAATCTCCCATTTTGTGTGGGAAGAAGAAAATAAATGCTTATCTAATGACTTCATAAATAAGGTTTTGGCTGCTATAAATAGGCTGAGGAGAATTATTTTTGTTTTCTTTTTATTCCTACATTCTTACTATATTATAACTAGGTGTTGTGAGTTGTTTTTATTCCTCAGTCTTGGAATGCTTTACAAATGGGCCAAGTAATGTAAATCTAACGGTGGAGTTTCTTCTTCCTGCTGCCAGGAAGGTAAAGGTGGAACCTCACAAGTGGAGCTCGTGCTCATAGGTTTGGTCTCCTGTTTTCCACAGATCAGCTGAGAAAACTTGGGATAACTTTCCCAAAGTTGTTGGTCTTGAATAAAAGTTAGGATTAACTTTTTGGTACTTTTCTCATTATTTCAGTGATGAAATTAAAGTTCAGCCGAGCCAGCTGAGGGAATCTGTGGAAGGAAATGGAAGAATCTATGAAGAGCAAAGGCTATTAGAAGAAAGCTTTACTATTCACTTAGGTAAGTGGAGTAAACCAAATAACAGCTGATAATAAGTAATGTATCCAAGGCATGTATTATTTACAGTATTTAACTCTCAGTGTGTATAATCCATAGTTTGGAATTGTTTTGTGTTTGTTCTTTACATGTGTAAGAGAACAGCATAAACGGTATCAAGCAATATCTGAAATAGGTGGAAATCTTAATGGTAACCATTCTGGAAACAAATTTCTATCCATTTTGATTGGGTGACTCATATGAAAAAGCACAGCAACAGCAAAACATGTTGCCTAAAAATGATGCTTCAACTTTTCTTACATTTGGTAGAAAAATGTGTTCATGAAATTTTCTTCATTGATCAGTTGAAAGCAGAATAGATACTTGCAATTTGTATTTTTTGTTTGTGCAGTAGAGTCTTCTTGTGCTGTTTTGACCGTGTTATGTTGTGCAGGAGTGGTTTAGGTTACTTAAAAAATTACCAGCAAAGGCATTAGCCAAAGCAGGTTTGATACAAATTTGGAAAAGGGCAGAAAAATTCAAAGGCAATGTTCACTCTAGGTAGATAAAACACAGAGGAAAATTGGATTTTAACCAGATCTGAAATGATTTAGGCAGAGATGAGCAGGCAGCAACAATCCTCCCAGTATCACAAGCTTGGGAGTTTGCAAGCTCTGAGAGGCATCTCTGTCAGAGGGAGATGCTGGTGCAGCCTGCTGTGGCACAGGAAAGCTCCAAGGACATCTCTTAGGACCACTGTCCATAGGGTCATTAGATGGTTGCCTTGAGTCATTTGGAAAATGTTCATCCTCAGGTTGAACTGCTGGAGTTTCTAAAACTCCAAAACCCTCGGGCCATGGGTCAGGTAGGGGATGTTTCCAGGCTGTCAGGATCTGACTGATGATCCCTTCCCCTCCATGCAGCTCCCACTTCAGCCGTGCAGCAGTTCCTGGGATGGCCAAGGGATTCCTCAGTATTCCTCAGATTCCTCAGCTCATTGCACAAATGCTAAGGCTTAGCAGGAGTTCCTGAGCTTGTGGAGTGGTTCTGGGGAGGGTGGAGAAGGATATATCACCACACATCAATATTTGATCCCTAGCCCTGCAATATTCCTCAGGAAGAATTTCTTCACAGAAAGGGTTGGAAGGGGCTGCCCAGGGAGGTTTGGAGTCCCCATCCCTGGAGAGGTCCAAGGAATGCTCTGGACTGGTGACAAGATGGGGATTGGGCACAGGTTGAACTTGATTTTGGAAGTCTTTTCCAGCCTTAATAATTCTGTGATTCTGCAACGGGAACAAGACTCATTTCAGGCATGGACAAGCATCACTTTGTGAAAACACCGCGTTTTTATTGCTACTTTTCAAATTGCTGATGTGTCTGTAAAACTGAATGTGTGGCTAGGAACTTCCTCTGGGTGTTACACCCTTACAGACCTTTAGGGAAGCACTTTGTGCCCTTGCATTTCAATCCCAGTCCTGAGTTTAGTCTTCCACTGGGATTAAGCCACGTGTGCTCTGTGCAGGAGCTCAGCTGAAGACCATGCACAACCTGAGGCTGCTGAGAGCTGATATGTTGGATTTCTGCAAACACAAGCGCAATCACCGCAGTGGGGTGAAGCTGCATAGGCTTCAGACTGCAATGTCCCTCTACTCAACTTCCCTCTGTGGCCTGGTGTTACTGGTGGATAACAGGATCAGCTCATACAGCGGAATCAAAAGAGGTGAGCCTTCTAATGGGAGGTATCATGTCAGGGAAAATGAATAAAATAATAAATTAGAATAAAATCTTGCTGTTTTCTCTCACAAAAAAAATACGTCCAGTTAAAATTCAGTGGAGGCACTCATGCTTTGGATATGGTATTGCAAAAGGGTAACAAATGCAAAAATATATTATCAGTGAGGATGGGGGATAGTGTTGTGCTGTTATCTCTCAACTCTTCCCTACATTTTGTGTCTGTGTAGCAAACAATATTGAAGAGGACCCCTGAATACTCATTTAGACAAATTTATTATAGGAGTTTCTAACTCTTTAATACCAGATTATCACACTGAAACCTATACCTATTTGCAAAAATGAATAAGAAATATGTCTAGATTTTAAAGTTATAGTAAGTATATAAAAATACCGTGTGCTTTTGATACTCTGAATTCCATTAAAAATAAGCAATAGGAATATGACTTCCCTACTCCTGGAAAGTTTGATTAATTGCCATTTTAAGTGCACGTCTTTTGAGTAAGTGGGCACTGTGATGGTGTTTTCTATCAAGGTTAACCGATGAAAATTCTGTTTATTCCTGTTTGACTTTCCCACCTCCATCTTGAAGTTTAATACCAAAATACTCACACTTGCAATGTTGGGGTTTTTTTTGACTATTACTTGTCATTATTCTTGCATGCCATAAAAAAAAATGTACTGTGGTTGGTTGATATTTCCTGGAAACAGTTGGAATCAGGCTTGTAGCAAGGAGAGGGAAATGTACCGGGAAAAACTGCAGTTGAATTTGTGCTGTTGATGGTTTCCAATATGTTTAATTGAAATAGTATTATTCTGTACTTGTACTTATCTTGCAGGTACTTTTTCAACTGTTTAAATATTTAAATGAATAACAAAAGGAGAAGATCTGGTTTTATGCTAAATTTTATGTGATGAGAGAAGGCAGACATTTAAATAATGCTGTTAAACACAAAATTGCATCTTCTAGCCACCAACTAGATCCTGCAGCCACAGTAGAGGGGAAAGTATGGGACCATGTCACAGTCTGTCAAATATAATCCTCAAGAAAATAAAATAAATTTTGGAAGAGGAGTCCCGTAGGGCTTTATCTGCTTTTGGAGAGTTTGCCTTTATAGCTGGATTTACTTGATCGGTAGAGTAGAATTACATAATGTTACTGAACACAACCTCAGGACATGCATTTCAATCTTATTTTTTTCCTAGATTTCGCAACCATTTGCCAAGAATGCACGGATTTCCATTTTCCTGGAATCCAAGAACAACTTGAAATTGTCCAGAAGGTTGTACTTAAGGCCAGAGCACAGCGTAGCAGCAAGACAAAAAGACACCACGGTCAGTGACAACCAAAATTACCTTCCTTGAAATAGAACAGTGGTCAGCTGGATGTTTGTGGGCAGGGCAGAGTTGATGCCACTCTTCTGCAGTTATTTCATCTGTTAAATGGAATGTTTGCATTCATCAAGAAACTCTGCATGAAATTCACAGAGAGAATGTGATGTTCGGGTGGTGTCTTTGCTGCTCCTTTAAAAGAAATCAACATATAAAAATCACATTTTAACAGCATGGGAAGTACATCAGGCCATTCTGCTTTCCTAAACTGCCTGTAGCAGCACAAACTTTATCTGTCTTTAACTTTTTATTGCCGTTTACATTTAAATCTTTAACAATTGCAGAAAAGGAGTTTACGACTTTTCCCCCTTCCTTTAAATTGAATGCTGGAAACCAAATAGCAAATTGCCTAAACGTGTATTTAGCTTTTTAGTGCTGACCAAAGCTTTGGGAATGGTTTTCCTTGCCAGTTGTGTTTGCAAATGGCTGGGCAATGCTCTGACCACATGGTGTTTAGGCAGTGCAGTTGTACATCTTGAAACTTTGTTTTCCCTGCAAAGAGCTACTTACGTCATTTAAATGCATCAGGAGTATGAACAAATATGAGTACCCAGAAAAACAAGTTCCTGCATATTGCTGCATCTCAAGGGAAATGGTGAAAGCTGGTTTTTTGCCACTGATATATGTAAATCTCTTTGGAACAAATTCATTTTAATTTATTACATTATTAAAAAAGTAAGAGCAAGATACTGTGTGGCTGTGGGGGCAATTTCCAAAGTTTCATTTTATGTCTGAGAATATCGTGCTTGTTTTTGTCCAAACGAAGAAATAGCAGAGAATGGTATGTAAGAAGGGCAGTAATTTGAGGTAGGATTCAGTTTGGGGTGTGTTGAAGACAGCAAAAACACTTCTACCGATCCCCCTTGCATTTTGGGGATTTTATGGTAAGTTCAGTGCAAAATTCAAGCCAAATATCAGTACATGAACCTTTTTATGCCCAAGTGTAATTAATAGAGGATATGATTAATACTTGTTCCTTGTGTTGATATACAGAAAACAAAATCAGTGGGAATGAAGATAAATTAAAGAATATCGAACGAAACCAGTCAAACATTTTGCCGGGTGAGTTGTGTGGCATTGACCCCCTGTTCCTGAAGCAAATTGTGTTTCATACATCCATATTTTTAGCTCTAAAGTCAGAATATAAATTATAAACTGAACCCAAGCTGACCTCAATCAGAGGAGAAGGATGTTTCTGTGGCTGAGGCAGAGAACTGGGTGTCAGGACATCTGGTTTCTATTCCCAGCTTTGCCACTCCATCATATGGCATGGGGCAAATCACTTCTCTTTGCCTAAAATTTCCTTTTGGAATTTGAGGGTGAAAAAAAAAATCTCAGATCATCTTGGGGAAAAGGTGAAACTACAGTACTAGCAGCTAATTTTATTTTTGAAAATGGCTCTATGTATATCACTGCTGTGGTACATAAAAGCATTTTTGGGTGGACTTTTTAGCTTTGAGAAGTCCCTCTCTCAGGGAAAGTATCTTCTATGTACATTGTGATGTTTAGTAAGGAAAGCTGCTGTGAAATTTGAAGATTAATATGCAGTTGGAAGGGGGAGAAATTAAGTCCATACAACCCATGGTTGAGTGAGGGCTTATTAAAATTGATTTCATGACTGTCTTAAATATTGTTAGTGGGAGTGGATTAGAAATCAACTTGGACCACATAAATCCAGGTGTGTCTTGCAGCAGTGGCCTGTCTGTTACTGCTCGTAGATGGTCACTGCTGGGGATTCCTGCCTCCTTGGCAGTCATCCAGAAGGAGTACAGACCCATTCTGCAGCTGTTCCAGTTCAAAGAAAGGATCTTAACTTCAGTGGCCAGTGGGAATAGGTGTGACAGAATTTGTTGACTGAAATTTATTCGTTGACTGAAACAGTAGGGGCATTGCACACCTGCTCTTCCCTTGACTGTAGACTTTAGATCTCCAGTGCAAAGGAATGATAGAAAGACCTGGATTTCACTGCCTCTCACCTTTGCTAAATGAATATCAAGTCTAAAAAGACACTCAACAAGATGTCTTGGTTAATTTTTTCAAGCAACTCTGTAACTCACCTTCTCAGTACTCTGAATTATTTTAAATTCTAATGGTCACTGATCCCTTTGTGTTCCAGTGCCATATCTCAGTTGTTACATAACCCACTATCTTTTTCCACAGGCTCTGTGCATCCTTTATTTGAACCCATCCTTTTTTTGGCCTTTCCGCCTCCCACATCTGTCTGCAATTCCGTGCTTGCATTGTGTATTTTGAGTATTTTACCTCCTCTGGGTTTGTTTTTCTGTTTCGTGCTATATAGAGATCATATCCTGTACTGGCACTGTTATGGTTTATTACACACATGTGGCCATGATGCCAGTGGAACCCATCAAAGCAGTGGAGAGATGGAGTGTGGGATGGATGAAAAACAGTGACAGTCCAAGAGACTTTAGATCTCCTGTGTTTGTTCTCATCTCTGCTCTCCTCATCTCTGTATACTTGTATTTGCCTTTTATCTTTCTTACATTGCCAAACAATTGGATTTCAGTGCAGATCACTACCATGATTTCTTGCCTTCCTCATTTGCCTTATTGTGCAGGAGAGTTCTACATCACACGGCACTCAAACCTGTCAGAAATCCACGTTGCCTTTCACCTGTGCGTGGATGACAACGTCAGGTCTGTGAACGTGACCGCTCGGGACCCGGCCATCATGGGGCTCAGGAACATCCTCAAGGTCTGCTGCACACACGACATCACCACCATCAGC
The DNA here is from genome assembly GCF_049639895.1 of Pseudopodoces humilis. Taxonomy (NCBI): domain Eukaryota; kingdom Metazoa; phylum Chordata; class Aves; order Passeriformes; family Paridae; genus Pseudopodoces; species Pseudopodoces humilis. The sequence goes on from NC_142204.1 coordinate 14,561,464, forward strand.
ATTCCCCTCCTGCTGGTGCATGAAATGTCAGAAGTAAGTAAATGGAAACATTTAGGCTGATTTTATATCCTTGGATTTTTTGCAAAGGATGTGTTTCATGCTGATTAAGGCCAAATGGGATGGTTTTTCTTACTCACAGGCTTCGGCCATACCACATGGCACTTGTATCTACATGGTGACCCAAATTAAGGAGCTGGACCAATTAAAAACATCTCAGCCAGCTGAATCACTTGAAGTTTTTACTCCCACCCCTCCTTTTGGACAATTCCTGGATCCAGCTCACTGCAGTTGTACAAGTATTAATAAAAGATGGGGCTACACAGCTGGAAGCTCTTGCTTAGAAACTCTGCCTTCAGAGTTGCTGATGCAGTAGTGATACTTGATCCCCACTTTTAATTATCGTTAGCTGTAAAACATTAAGTTTTGGGAGCAACAGCACTGGCAAAGCTTGGCTTAGAGTTCTGTAAATCTAAGCGTCACCTTTACCTTCTGTAAATCTCCTACCACTTCAGCCCTACACAGGAGCAACCAAATTTCACCTTCACTTTGAACTGTCTCCTCCTTCAATGCCTAATTTCTGTCCGTTTCCTCTCTTAAGTCCCCTCAAATACTGGCTGGGCAAGAGGCAGCATATTGCTGATGCTCTTTGTGTTCTTCCTTAGTGTGCTGAGTTTTGTATTTTCTTCTGTAGTGGGACTCTGATGTAGGGCTTGTCTCTCAATCAGTTGTAACATTCCTCAGTGCACAGAAATTTAAAACAATTGGCAGCCTCTTCTCTCTGTCACACCTGGATCACAGAGAAGGGGTGGGAAGGCAGGGAAAGAAGCAATGGGCAGGGAGTACAGCCATATGCCTCATATTCTGAAGAGCTGGAAGGTCTGTAAACCTAAAGAAATGAGAAAAAGAAGGTAATTCTGTCATTCCTGCAAGGATATCAGTAATAATTACAGTCTGTTTGAGGTTTTTTGTTTTTAAATAACCCTTTGATTTTTCACTTGTAAATTCAGTATTGCCTTTCCTTCATGGAAAGTGGCTGACTCACAGGAAGATAAATGCTCACCAGTGGATTACCTTTAACAGTGACTGGTTTTATAACAGAATTTGACTGGAACACAGAGTAGAAGTGATCCATTTTTGCAGGATCAGGGTCTATTATCATGAAAAGCAAGCAATTATAAAGGTAAAAACACCCAATAATAAAGCCTCTAAATGATGTATTTCCATACATAAAAGCAGACTTTTAGGAACAGATGAGATTATTTCTCAAATTTTTCATCTCTTGTACTGGGACCTCTTTTTGAGCAATGCAAATACAAATGCAAGTAACCAACATGCAGGACAGCAGCCTGGGTCACTCATGGGACCCAGTTACTGTGTTCCAGAAACTTGTTGAATATATTGACCTTTTTCTTAATCAGGGTGCCACCTGATTATATTCTTCTGGTTCTTGTTTCCTTTAAACCTGGTTAGTTTTAGCTTCTTTTTGCACATCTGTTTACTACAAATAAAGCACTTGACCAGGTGTTCAACATGCCTTGAGATGTGTGAAACTGAAGAATTATCTTCTTGTCTAGTGCTGGATTCTTAAAAAGTCCTGGTAGAACAATTTACCTTTTCCAGTAAGCTGCAAGTCTTTGCAGAATAAGCAGAAGGTGAGCTGGATGATAAGTGTGTGTTTAGGCACAGCTGCTTTGTGTGACTTGCATTAGCAGCTTGCTTATTACAGTGCTTGGCAGCTGGCTGACCTGATTTGAAACACACAAATCTGTAACTCCTTGTTGAGGGAGAAGTGAATAATGACAGATTTCTGAAAGTTACCCTGAACTCTGTGCCTTTGGCAGCCACAGTTCTGACTCTGCATTTACCACCTACAGAAGAACATTTTTGTGAGGTGGTTAACCAGGAGCCCAGCTGCAGAGATGTTTCCATGCTTCCTGAGACAGGCATTCATTAGCAGTGTTCTCTGTGCTTTTCCCAAAGGTTTTCTCCTAATGCAGATGGAAGAGTGTTTATAACCTCACAAAAGTAATCACAGTATTACAGACTGCTTTGGGTTGGAAGGGACACATAAAGCTCATCCTGTCCCATCACCTGCCATGGGCAGGGACACCTTCCACTATTCCAGCTTGCTCAGAGCCCCATCCAGCCTTTCCTGGAATATTTCCAAGGATGGAGCAGCCAGAGCTTCTCTGGGCAACCTGTGCCAGGGCCTCACCACCCTCACAGGGAACAATTTCTTCCTCATATCCAATCTAAACCCACTCTTTGTCAGTTTGACTGTATTGATATCAATGAAGACATTAGATTGCATTATTATTTCTATGATGAGAAAAAAAAAATCAAGAATTCTGTTTTCCTTTGTTTTATATGGCAAGAACAACCAAAACAGATTTCTCTGGTCTGATCATTAAGTTAAATGAAGCAAAGAAACTGGATTTGATACCTGAGAAGGGCAAAAGCAGGCAAGTTTGATTTCAGGACAAGTGAGGTGTTACTGTGTGATCTCTGGAATCTGCTGTAAACTGGGGAATGAAATGGCTCTAACAGCATGGCATTGCTAAAAATGCCAGAGCTGGCACTCTCCCTTGGTAGTTTCAACATTGTTGTTGTCCACACAGCAACAGTGACAAAAATGTGAGTCTTCAGTGATCTCAGTCCAGTTATTTTTATTACCATAACTTAAGAAAAAATTGTTTTTATAAAAAATAGAGATGAAAAGAGTGTAAGCTGGGTAACAAATATTTATGAACATATTTTATGTCCATAGAGAGGTTACTGATGGGTGTATTGACCTCAAATGTTTCTCATCTGAGTTTCCTGCCTTTAAATTTATATCTGCTCATCCAATGTTTAGGATTTGCACAGATGCACTGTGAGTTAAAGACCTTGCTAATTCTTACTGAAATTACCCATTGAAATTTGGTTTGAAATATTTTTCCCACGTGATGTATGTGAACTTTACTGTCTTAATTACCTGATTATGACATGGTTCTGCAAAGGCCTAAGCCCTAAGCAGCCCCATGTAGTAAGCCTGTCACAAATTAAATGAAAATAAAATCAAAAGGATTGCAGCATATCTTTCTAATCAGTGAAGCTAGTCTCCCCTCCCTCCCCTTTTTTTCTAAATGGGTAGAAGAAATCTTAATTTGACTAAACAATTGCATCCTAAAAAGGGTTGAAGTATCTCTGCTAGTGAAAAACACCCAAAGTTCCAGGTGGGAGTTTTTTTTAACTTTCTTGAATGCTATTACCCAAAACTCCCTCTAGGAGGTTGGCTATTTGCTTTTTTGCTTTCTTACGTCCTTCTCTGTATTTGAATTGGTTCTTAGCTGATCCGCCATCATTTCCACATCAGAGAAAATTGTTAACATGGTGTGAATTCATGAGAACTTACATTTGAAAAGCTAGATTAGAATTGTATCATTACTATGTCATTTTCAGATCTTGTGGTTTGCATGGAGCAACGTTCTGTTATTTCCCTGAGTGCCCAAAAAATCTAACCTCTCTGTTCCTCTAAAATAGTCCAAGGAATGGTGTCATATCCTGCTGTGTTGATCAGTCCTTGTATGGCTCAGTTCCCATCACTGATTGCTCAAGGTGCTCCTGAGAGAGAACTTCCCAGTCACTTGTTTTTTACTAAGCCAAAGCAGTAACCAAAATCAACAATAAACCTTACTTGTGACACAAAGCACACATGGGCAGACAAGTTATAATAAACACCAAGTGTTGCTTCCAGAATGCTTAAAATTTAAAAAGTCAAAAAGCAACCACCAAAAAAAAGTACAAACCCAGACTTGTCCAGCACTGTTCTGTCTGATTAATGTGGTGTATACCCTAAAAGCAGCACATAGGGATGCAGTGATTTACATAATGAAAGCTTTATGAAAAGATACTTCAAACTTACCCTGTTTTTAACATACAGTGTATTTTGGGGGGATGGCAGGACATCCTCCCACCTAGGGAGAAACTTTGGCTTTCAGTGGTTGTTTAATGAAGCCAGACATTTAGTTTATCAGTTGTGTTATCAATTGGCATTCTTAGATCACCTTGCCTCTCAAATGTCTTTTTCTAATCCTGAAATAAAGCTTTTTGATAAGAACAGATTGCACTGTGTGTTTGACATTGCAAAACAGAGACTGGCTGTAGTGAATAGAAAACTATGTCAAGCTTAAGTTTGATAAGGTACTTAGAATGATAAATTGGTTTCCACATCTATATTCCTGTATTCAGAGTAGAAAGTGCTCATCTTCATGATGAGGAGTACAGCAAAAACAGACACTGTTTTCTTCTTTCTGAGAAGTGTTTGCAGTGAGTCATTTTGTCTCTGAGAGAATTACACCATTATGGTGTAATTCTAAATCAATCAAAAGATATTTCATGAACTTTAAACTTAAATTATTTAGCTCAGTGGTTGTAGCCATATCTTAAACCACTATGGTTTTCATGTCATGTTTTGCTATTTAACTTTAGTTACGGATTTTCTGGCTGTTGCTATCTGAAACACCCTCATCACATGAAAATTAATTTTGCTTGTTCTCGCTTTTACTATAAATGCATCTTGAGGAAGAAGGGCTTCTTCCAGTTCCAGTATTAGAGAGGTTTTCCTGAAGGTTGTGGGTATGCCAAGAAACTTTAAACAAAACCAAGAACAGGTAAGAGTCATCATTGTGCTCCACGATGCACATAAGATGTGGTCAGGAGCCTGCCTTTGATTTGCTGATGCATGAACCTGACAATTACCAGTTGAATATTAGATGTTTTCTGGAGCTCCACCAGGGAATTCAACAGCCCAGTTTCCAGTGACATTGACAGCATTTTTGTTTAACATCTCTACTTAAAAATGTATAATATTGTTCTGACACTGGCTCTCCTAGCAATTAGGAGTGGTGGTGCTTTTATGGTCACTTGTAAGGTGTGTACACCTTCCTAGAATGTTATGAAAACCAGGTCCCAAATGCTGCTTGAAAATCATGTACTAGGGCAAAAAATATATTGCTTTTAATAATTTCCCTGCTATTATTGCTGGTTAGATCTGTGGGGCATTGAGGCTTTTTATTTCTTCCTTTTAGGAAATGACCATTCCATGGTGCCTGAAGAGGGCAGAGCTCGTGTTCAAGTGTGTCAAAGGTATGGGAGTGGAGCTCCAGTGGGATCTGGGGAGCCAAGCCAGAGCAGGGACACCAAGGGCATCAGAGGGATGGAGCAGCTCTGCTGGGAGGAAAGGCTGAGGGAACAATTGGGATTGTTCAGCCTGGGGAAGAGAAGGCTTTGGGGTGACCTCATTGTGGCCTTGCAGTGCCTGAAGGGAACCCACAGGAAAGATGGAGAGAGACTCTTGGCAAGGGCCTGGAGTGACAGGACAAGGGGCAATGGCTTCACACTGACAGCAGGTTTAGGCTGTCATGACTCAACATGGTTTTCTGTCTTTCCGAGTGGTGTTTTTACTTTCTGCATTTTTGTGTGCTGCACTTAAATAGTTGGACCAGTCACTTTCAACCACCTGCTTGAGGAATCTCTTCCTATAGCAATTGACTTTCAGCAGTTCACAATGGATATGTCATCTACCTCATCCACTTCTAGTAAACAGTTATTTTTCTGAGTGTCCTTATATGCCGTAAGAGGATTCCTGTGGCCTTTGGTAGTTCATCACTTGAGCAATAAGTGAGTGCTGAGGTTTATCCCTATAGAATCATCATAGAATCATAACATTGTGTGGGTTAGAAGGCACCTTAAAGATTCCAACCCCCTGCCATGGGTAGAGACACATTCCACTGCTTGCTCACTTACAGGTATGGGGCAGCCACAGCTTCTCTAAGCAACCCATTTCAGGGCCTCACCACCCTCACAGGGAACAATTTCTTCCTTATATCCCAATCTAAACCTGTTCTCTGTCAGTGTGAAGCCATTCCCCCCATGTCCTGTCACTCCAGGCCCTTATCAAGAGTCTCTCCATCTTTCCTGTGGGTTCCCTTCAGGCACTGGAAGGCCACAATGAGGTCACTCCTGTTTCTCAGTGAAAGGAAGCCATGGAAAGAACTCCTGACACATTATTTACCTCCTGACACACTTCTGCTGTGTATCACTCTGCTGCACAGTAGGACTAACTGTTCTGCAGAACTCCTCATAAGACTTTTCTGTGTTTCATTCAGATTGCCCAAGTCTGATTTAAATGCAGTTGAGGACATCCCTCATTAAGGCAGTTCAAACCCTACTTGTGTATGAAAACTCCCTCACTGCCTGCTCATGCTTTAACTGCTGGGGAGTACAGGTAATCCAGACAGTGTCAATGCTGGTTTTTTAGGTTTCATGATGGAAATGGCTTCGTGGGATGGAGGAATTTCTCGGACTGTACAATTCCTGGTACCACAGGTAGGTGAAACCAAAGTGATATCCAGCCTAGGAGACTGCTGGTAAAAAGTCACATGTCAGCAGATCTGGTGATGGTTTTTCTGCTATTGCCTGCCCCTTTTGAGTGAGTTTAAATTAATCAATTCGGTTTTGTTTCCTTTCCTATAAAAAAGGAGTAAGAATGGATTTATAATTTTTGAATACCCAGTGGCATTTTCTGAGAGGATGCTAAAATTTCAAACTGGGAAGTTCACCTTTACAAATGGTGAATGCCATTTTCAAAGGTGAAAACCTTTGAAAGAGAGACTTTTTTGATGTTAATTACTCTGGTGGGCTAACCTTGCGTTACATAACTTGAGTTGTTTTTTAGTCACATTGTCTTTAGTCATATTGTCTAACAACATGGGAAGCTGGAGTGCAGCAAGTTCAGTCATGCTTCCACAAAAACATTAATTACTTCAGGTATTTGAAGTTAGTTCTAACTTAGACTCTGAAATTATTTAATTTGGAGTTCTAGCTGATCTTCAGAAACAGGAAGATATCCAAAGATGGCCAGAACAAAGTTTGTTCTAAAAAGCAGTAGAGTTATGTTAGGAAAGGAGTAACATGTATTTCTTGACAAAGTAGAAAGCTGCTGAGCAGGGAGGAAGACAAAAATTCCTAAGCTGAATCTAGTCCTGAAATGCAAGAGAGCAGGAGTCCTGTAGATAACAAGCAGCACTGTCCTGCTTATGTTTGGCAGAAATAATCAATCCCTGGAACAAGAAATCTTCTGGAAATGGATATGTGGGTATGTCACATAAATACACAGCCAGTATTTTTAGGTCAATCAAAAGATTGACTGGATTCAGTAGAATTGTAACACACAGTTTGAAAATTATTTTTGTTGTCTTCTGAACAGCAGCAATTCTCTTAAATACCAAGAAATAAAGTTCAGAGAGACTTAATTCTTCCAAACTACAAAAAGCCAAAGCTTACCTGGTGTTGGGTTTTTCTTCCAGACAATTTCTGAGGAGATGTTTTACCAGCTGAGTAACATGCTGCCACAGATCTTCAGAGTATCCTCCACACTGACTCTGACCTCCAAGCACTGATTTCTGTGGGGCACTAACCTGTATCCTGTTGGCAGAGGATGAGATTAAGGAGATTCTGGACTAGAATGTCTCTTTCCTGTGGACTGATGACCCCAAAGTGGCATTTGTTTCAATTTCAAGAATTGTGTTGTAATAAAAGATAAATGTTGTCTGTACTTGGCTGGTAGCAGCTGATTTTTGCCTCTTGCTCTGTTTCAGCACAGGATTGATAATCAATTCCTCACCTTTATCTGAAAGACATTCAATATAACTTGTATGAAATTGACAGAAATATATATGGTTAATTCTCATACATTGGTAGTAGCAATAAGAGCTTATGCTAGGAATGGGGTCTTCTGGCTTCTACAAACATTTCCTGAATTTTCTCAGTGGCTTTTAAAATAATATGGAACACATCAGGTGTTTCCTTAGAATAAACAATGGAATTTGTCATAGTGACCATAGAATAAAATGTATTAGTGCCTTGTTTTACTGCTACAAAATGAAAGACCTGAATCAAACATTTACCCTGTTGCATTTTGTAGATTGTGGAAGTGTTTTTTTAAAAAAAATCTAAATAAGATACACTTGTGACAAAAATTAGAAATTTTAAAGAAGTATTTCTTCCTTTTTTTTTTTAATGTTTGGGTTTTGCTTTTTTTCCAGACTTCACATTGACAAGCTTATAATATGAACAACTTCATAGGAAAACTTGAACACTGAAAATGTTGAACTAGTGTTCAACTAAAAGGTGAACACTAAAACGCTCTGGACCCTGTTATGCAGATAAAATTTGCTGCTTATTAATTATTAACATTTTATGACTAATCAGAAATGCCAGGGAGACAGCTCAAGATGCAGCTATGAAATTTTTTGGGACAATCTTGAATCCAGTCCAAAAAAACCCAACCAAACCACCTCTGCATCCCAGTGATGGGGGATAAAGGGGACACTGGGAACTGCTTTTCCCCCATCATGGGCAATCTTGGAACTCAGCTGTGGACCCAGGAGCTGGAAGCAGCCCTTCCATGGCCACAGGGAAAGTCCTGTCTGGAACTGGGATTGCAATCTTGGGATTGCCAGAATCACTGGGCTCACAGCAAAGCAGCTGTGGGGGATGAGGGATCCAGTGATGGGATTTCCAAACCCACAGTTCTGCTGTGTGGGAATCTTGGGGATCCTGGCAGACCTGGCTTTGAATCAGAAACCTCTTCCTATGTGCTACTGAAATTCTGCACTGGAAACTGGAGAACCTGGAAGCCAGTTAAAACTCAAATTATTTTTTGTCTTCATAGTGATTTTTAAAAATGTTATTTAGCTTAATAAATGCAAAGATTGAAAAGCTCTGTTATGGGAAAGCTCTATAATTTAAAATTCTCATGGCGAACCAAAGGAATATTCACCATTTAATGATGATTATAAAGTCACAGTGTAATTGGCAGACTCAGCTTAGTATTTTTATCAAGTCTTGCATGCTGCAGGAAGCCATGTAAGTGACCCAGCAAACATCTCTTGCTGAACTGTCAAATACTTTCTTTTCCTCTGCCAGCAGCTTCTAAAGAAGAATCATGTAAGTAACGTGACCTAATTTGGTGTTCTAGAAAAGAAGGATGTAAATTCCTCTAGAAGGAGCTGGATTAATCCTGTTACTCAGCTCATTTTACATTGCTGGCCTTAAACTGAAATCAAACTCTGGTCCCAGAAAAGCAAGTGCTCTAACATTATTCTGTCTGGGAAAGGTCTGGTGGCAGAACTAATCCTTTTTAGAAGTTATAAGGTTTATTTGTGTGAGAAAGATCTGTGTTATCTACTTACATTAGTTTTATACTTTCCTTCAGTCAGTAAATCTACCAACAAGGAGCACCAACAATTCTTGAGCAAATATCTTGCTTATACTTCTTGATTCTTTGGTAATAAAAATTATGCCTGGTATTTTTGATAAAGCATGAAAACTAATTTAGTAGCACTTGGATGAAACTGCCACTAATTTATAGGAAAATAACTCAGCTTTTCCCTTTTATTTTTGAAATGTTTATTTTCAGTCCTCAGCAGATTGCACCTAAAGTTGTCATCAGAAGAACCAGCTGGTCTTTGATACTGAAATGAACAAACAAGCTCTAGTGATGAGGGTTTGGAAAATCAAAGTGGAAGGACTGTTACGGGAAAACTATTAATTCTGCTTGCTGAAGTGTGACCCTTGTGAATGCTGAATAAGCCTGCCAAAGGGAATCTTTGTCTGGAGGATCCGTGACAGAGCATTTAATATTCCCATTTTTCATACCTGTTCTCAAGGAAGTGGTGCTAACAGCAGATTTTTAGCTGTCTTTGGAGAAAAGCAGAATATGGAGATGGGCTGACCTAAACTGTACTTTCTGTTTGGTCTGTGCCTGGCAGCTGTAGAATACAAGGTGTGGTTTATGGTGTAAAGCTACCTTAGAAATTCTGCTTCAGTCATGAAAAGCTATTCAAGATTAAGAGGAAAATGACTTAATGGGCATGAGGTTTTCTATTTGTATATGCAGTGCAGATTGCTTGGAAGGGTGACAGTATTTAATGCCTTGAATATGTCATGTAAAATTATATGTGTGGCTTGAATCGAATTTAAAAAAACCCTGCCATGGGGAAAGGTGAGGAGTAAATACCATTGTTTAGCTTTTTTAACTGGCTCATGGTGACCACTGTAAACTGCAGGTGCCCTTTACAGAGTCTGAACTGAGGTTATTGCAAGGGAAAAAAAAAAGCCAAGAGACTGGATTTGTCAAGGATATAACTTAGTGCCCTTCGCCTCTTGTCACTGGTTCTGCAACCTGTGCCTGTTTTCTTCTGTGGGAACTGGTGACAAAGAGGAGGGGAAGAATGCAGACAGTTAAACACAGGTACAGACCTTGTCCTGGCCAGGTGCCTCTACCCTGCTGCAATGTCTGAAATGTCACTGTTAGAAGGTGGCACTGCCCAGTCAGGTGGCAGTCGTACCCGAGGTCCTTTCTTCTGCAATAGTTCACTCTGGACAGCAAAGTCTTAGTGATGAAAGAGTTATTTTATAACTTCCTGTTGTATGAGAGGTGAATGAAGCCACAGAAGGTGGTTATGGAGAGAGCATATAATGTAAGGGAGGAAATTACCTTACATTATGGAATGCTTTGGGTTGGAAGGGGCTTTAAAGGACATCCAGTTCCATCTGAGACGATTGAGATTGCATGTTCTAACCCAGTTCTGGTATTTCTGTGAGCTTAAAAGTTGATCAGATTATTGCATCTGTACCTCATTTTCCCCCCATTAGAGGAAAGTTTAATTTATGCTTGTGTAGTGTTTTGAGCATTAGTCTTTCATGCCTCATTTACTGTTATTTTTCGCCAGTGCTCTACCCAAAAATACAGAGCTATTCCCTGGTATTCACACCAGGTCAGCTGTGTAAAGGGATGCCTGTCCTCTTCTTGTATCCTCATGGAGCTCTCAGGACAGACCATCAGTGCCGCATAAAAATAAATTTATTACTTCATACTATATACTAGATGGGGTAGAAGTCAGTAGCAACCACAGGACTGTTGTCCTATGGGACCACAGAATTAGAAGACTATGTTATTATTATGTATAAGGACAAACAGTTTTATTTCTGGTTGCATAAGTTGAAGGGCTTGATTTTATGATATAATAGGATTTAAACACTAAGGTGTAATCATACCCCAACATCTAGAAGCAAGTTCTTTTGAAGATTATTCCTTGGAGGTTAGGCCAGATTCTGGGCAAAGAATGGTGGTTCATAGTTCTTTATTTCCTTCCCCACTTCTGTCAGAATAACCTGCAAAGGGAGAAAAACAACGTTCACCCTTTATAATAAAGGCTCCAAAAGAGAAAAGCCATGGAAATGAGTCAACTTAGGATGTGAAGTCAGTGTTGCAAGCTCTGCCAAGTGCAGCCTGGAAAGATGAGAGATCTTGAGCAAGCAAAACTTCCTCTGGGCACACACTTTCCACATGTTTTTTTCAGTTGGGAAATGGACTGTGGACTTCAGTTTTTGATGCTCAGCTCTGGTCTCATTGGCCTTTTTCTCTGCTTTCAGGACAGACATAGAGCAGTATTTTCAACCAGCCCTGTGAAGGGCTGAGAAAAGGTGGAGAAATGTTCTCTGCTGGAGTAATTATCAATACCCATAGGAAAAAAAAGTTACTGAACAAAACAAGGTTATTGTGTCATGTTTGTAACACACACAGAAATATGAAGTATCTAGTATCAAATATTCCGTGTAACATAGAAAAACCTCTTAAAATCAGTGTTAAATCATGCAAGCATTCTGCATGGACCTGCACACAATGATGTGCTGTATCTCACTTCTCAGAGGAGCCATGGTAAGTACTGACAACTTCCTGATGGCTGTTGCAGTTCACAGCTTCTTCTAAATCTTCTTTCTAGTCACTGAGAATGCAGCAAAAAATACTAGGATAGAAAAGGCACCAATCTTGTGCAGTCTGTGGCCCACAGGATGTGATGTTAGTTTTGACTGTCATCCTGTTTTTTATTTTGGCATTCACCTTCTGCTCTGTGTTTTGCTCTTGTGAATTCAATGTCTATCAAGTTTTCTGAGTTACTCCAAAATTACAGAGATGTAACTGAGAGCAGAATTTGGCCTTGTGTGCCCTTCCAAGGGTGCTAAGTTTGAAGAGATACACACAGGGCGGCACTGGCTAAATAGCAACTGAAGGGGAATATGAAAACCATCTGTAAATATTTAAAGGATGCAAAGGCTAAAGAGGAGGCGGGTTTGGACTGCATGTTCCATTAAGAATTTCCATTTAACTAACAGGGATAAAACTAACAAAGGAAAATAGGGAAGATTTAGAGAAGCAATATTTCTGAAAACTTAGAAATCAGTCTCAGAGTGTACAAATATCTATCTGAGAACGGAGTGATAGCCACTGTGTCATTTTCAAGATAACAACAGAATACAGCTATGCCTTTGTGGTATAAAGCACTCTTAAGCTGCCTGGGAGATGTTACAAGAGGGCTTCCTGTCTGCCTTTCTGTTTGGTCAGCAGAAATGGATTGATTTCTCCCTCCTTCTGTTCCATTTTTGGGAAGCATGTAGATGACCAAGTCAGTCCAGACAGATGTACTTCATCCACAATTGGCTTAATAAGTTTATTGATTTTATATCTGCAGAAAGGAGGATCTCATGGAGAAAAACTCTACATTCCTTCAAGAGATACCTTCCATGAAAGACAAAGCCTTGGGGGAAGAAATCCCTAAATTAATTCAGGTTTAGATGAAGGGTAAAGAGAATCATACGCTCCAAGGCACTTTCAGCTCTTTCCTAATGGGCATTGGCTCACTCTTAGCAGTGGCAAATATCATCAGAGCATCTTTAAGATCTAGTGGTTTCAACAGGAGTTCAAGGACCTTGGCCCCAGGCAGGAACAGATCCTGTACATAACAATTTAGGAGTATCTTGAACTGGGGAGTTACCAGAGTTGAAGCTGGTTTGGTTGTCTCCCAAAAGTCTTATTTTAAGCTCCTTAAACTGAACCATAACAGCTCCTGCCTGGCATAAATTATAATCCTCCAAAGTGCTCTGTACTCTCTCATGCAAGTCATTTATAGTGACTGTTTCAACTCTGTTCCAAAGAGCAGTTTTAAACCCCAGCAGAAATAGCCTGACCCCACAAACAGGGGCTGCTTCCTTCCGCCACTCCTCGTGTGTGCAGCACCCAAGTTATCAGAGTGCTCCATGCCTATTCCCATAGCGGAAATCCTACCAGCACAGGCCAGCCAAGCCTCCCTTTTTGAGAAATGAATCTCTCTCCCCGCTCACCAATCAAAGATGGAAATTGCAGCAGGTCATAGGCAGGAGCTTGGCCCCAAGCTTGACCAGCTACACAAGAGGATGTGAGTGCTTCTGTTGAGTAGTTGTTTGGAAACCACTGCCTGACCACCAGTTGTTATCTTGGATGTGTTTTTAGCCATTTTGGGCACATGTTCCTGCCCATTGGAAGTGGTTCTTTCTTTCAAACAGTCCATAAATTCTAAGTAAGTCATGCAAACTGATGTTGCTACATGCAAAATGGCACACACCACATTTTTATCCTACTTTTGCTTACAGTGGGAAACGTTTTGCTGCAAGAGGACAATATTTTCTAGTTTTTCTTCTCCAAATGATTATCTTATGGCAGGTAGGTATTTATGGATGAGGAACAATCAGCCCCTTTGCCTGGGTGTGAGACCCAGCAGGTCAGTCAGCACCTCCTGATGGCCAAGAAGTGGTGTCCCCCAGGGGTCCATAATGGGGCCAAGTCATTTTTGTTGTCTTCATCAATGACATAGACAGTGGGATCAGTTGCACACAGCAAGTTTGCAGATGACACCAAACTGAGGGTGCAGTGACACACCTCAAGGACAGAATGCCATCCAGAGGGACCTGGACAAGCTTGAGATGTGGCCCAGCTCTGGGGGCCCAGCACAGGAAGGACATGAAGCTTCTGAAGCCAGTGCAGAGGAGGGACACCAAGGTGATTGGAGGTTGCCCAGAGATGCACAGGTTGCCCAGAGAGGTGGAGGATGCCCCATCTCTGGAAACTCTCAAGGTCAGGCTGGGCAGGGCTCTGAGCAACCTGATCTGTTGAAGTTCTCCCTGCTTATTGCACGGGGGTTGGGCTACGTGGCCTTTAAAGGTCACTTCCAGCCCAAATGATTTCATGATTCCATGAAAAAGGCATCAAGAATTTGGAAGGGCAGGCTCTGTACAATATATGGTGGAGCCATTCTTTTTTGTATTTTCTTCTTTTTACTCATGATGCTGTCACAAGTAGCTCTTTGGAGAAGCAGTGTGCCCACTAATAGCTGGCCTGCTGGATCAGCTACTTCTGCCTAATCCATCTTAATTTTTATAGTGGTGTCATACACAGCCAGACCTGCCAGACACTCAGACAAACAAAGGATGGAAAACATAAAGCAGTCAAGGAGAAGTAAGGGTGGGCCAAGCTGGAGTGGCATAAGAGCCTTTAACTTCCTGTTTTTGTCAAGAAGACTTTAATATAAAGTACAGCAACCCAGGACATATTAATGTGCACTCCTGTGGCCAGTCCTTAAACTGGCTTCTCGAAATGTAGATTGTGTCATGAGCACCATTAATTTTCAGTACATTATTTCCATGAGAGGTTATTACACATTAAATTACAACATTCCCATGCATCCAGGCTTCTTGTAACAGTAGGAGAAATGGTGGGCTGGAGAAGACAGCTGGGTTTGCACGTGGTCTATGTCAGTTTACTTAAGCAGAACCATTTTACTGCTGCTGGAGGAATGCATCAAAAGGTCAGTGCTGAAACTCCACTAAAGTAAGCTGAGCACACATTCCATCTGCCAACATATGCTCACTCCTTGCTTGATCAAAAAGGAAATTTCAGAGCTCTGCTGCATGCTTGCCTTGACCCTGCTCCACACCGCCTGTCCAGTGGGCATCAGACAAACCATTCTCTAATCCTGCGTGGAATACGCATTCTGCTGAAAGGATGCTTGGAATAGCTGCCCAGCAGCAGCAGCAGCAGCAGCAGCAGCAGCAACAGCAGCAACAGCAGCAGCAGTGTAATCCTAAACTGGGCCCGTGCACAGGGAGAAGTGCAGGACAGCATGGAGAGGGATGTCAGGAAAAGTGTTATATGAATGCATCAAATGTATGAGTTTATTTCCTAGTCCTGTGCACCCATCACAACCAGATGCTGTCCAAATGAGACTCATCTTTACAGGGGAAAAATAAACTTGACATTGTCATTCAGCTCTTGCATTTACTTTGCCTGTCTTCTTCAAATGTTTCATCTTCTGGAGTCTGCCTGATCTGGTCAGTGTCAGAGGAGGAATTCTGTACTAACAACATGCACAAGGAGCTGCAGCAACTTAATTGGGCTATTAAAAATTGCAGAAGTGAAGCTCTTGTAGCTAGAAGAGCTTTTGGCTGATTTAGAACATACCCTCATAACATCACTTGATAAAAATAAGACTTGGGCTTTTTAATAGAACAAATTACTTAGCCTTTATATTTAACCACAGTCACTGTTAAAGCTATAACTGGTTTTCAGAATATTTTAGGAATCTGATCTTGGTCTTCCATATGTTAAAAACCATCACAATAAATACCTTACACTGTGGTTCCTGACAAAGAAATAATAAGGTGGCTGCAGTCTTCAACTCAAAAAGTTTGCTTTGGACTCAGATTTGCTACTGTTCAGAGTGACTACTGGAAATTATCATTTCAAGGCAAAAAAGGAGACAGCCTTAAACCAGAGAAACTCGCAAACCTGCATGATTTTTGTAGAGAGGGTACTGATGTTCTAGCTACTCACATCCAGCTCTTCAACAGATCCCAGACTCTGGTGGGAAAAGAGGCACAGATATTGAGGTCTCCTTGATGCACTGAAATGAGAGGATACTTTTCCACAGAGAGATGGGCTCCTTTCTGAAAAAAGGACTGGCAGTCCTTAAAAATAATATAGAATAAATCATTGTAATCAACCAAATTAGAACTGCATTTACTCATCTCACATTGTTTTTGGGCTGTGCTTTGGGGGAAGATTCAAGTCCATTTAAGTGTATTGTATAGTCATAGATTGTGAGGAAAACATCTAAAATCACACACAGAAAAACATGAGTGTGAAAAGATGAGGCTGTAAGAATGAGATCTTTGCTGGCAGAAACCAAATCCTTTTTTTAAAATATTGTATTTTACTATGTATGATGACCACATAGAACCAAATCACAATGAACAATAATTTAGAGAGTGGAAACAACATCCTGCATGAATGTGGCAGGCATTTGAAGAAGAATCCATCACTACCCCCAAATTAGTTTGTTTTCCCTAACCTGCAAGTCTGCAGTTGACAACAATAAATTGTAGGAAATGTTGATACAATGAGGATGGGGCTGGCATCCAGCTGGCCCCTGAAAAGCTGGAATAACAGATTGACAGGATTCTTGTGCAGCTTGGCATTAAGAAATGCAGAGCCTTGACTCTGGGAGTACATTATTTCTGGCAATAGTCCAGACTGGACAGTGATTGACTGGGGAGCAGCTTTGCTTTGAGAAGAGGCTGGGGATCATGGTGCAGAAAACTGAACCCAAATTTGTAGTTGTGGTGAGGCAGGACAGCCACAGACTGGGCTGTATTAGACCAAAGGTGGCCAGGAGGTCAAGGGGTGAGGGAAGGGATTATTTCCCATCACTGGCACATCTGGTGTGCTATGGTCAGTTTAGGGCATCCTAGCACAGGAGAGAAGGAAACATCTTGGAGGAAGTCCAGTAGAGAGAGCCCCAAGGATGCAGAGAGAGCATGCTGAAGGTGTTCAAGGAGAGGCTGAAGGTGTTCTCAGCAGCTTCTAAAGGATCAAGAGACTGCTAAGCTCTTTGGAGCATTTTTGACCAAAGGGAAAAAAGCTTCTGTTTGCCTTGGAAAGATGCCTTGTGAATAAAGTCCTGGCTATCATCAGGGAAGTAATTCTGTCATCCTTCTGTGGAGAATTCAGAACATTGTGTTGTAAATGGATCCCTTCTTTAAGCACAGAAGATACCAACAGGATGCAACCCTAACAGCTCTCTGCAGGAACTGTGCAGGTCTTGTAGAATGAACAGAGTGCAGTGGGAATGGGGAGAGAGCGGCAGAAGAGGAAAGATGTCAAAACCATGATCCTTTCTATGGAAATTAAACAACAAATCACAACTGCTTGAATGATGAATTACGTGTTTTAGACCTTCAAGTGTTGCCTGACATGAAGGGAAAAAAAACCAAAAAAAAACCAAAAAAACCACCACTTGAAAAACCCAGGAAAAAGTTAAGATGACTGCACAAAAGGTCTCAGAATTCTTCTTTGAAATATGAGAGAGAACCCAGACCAATGAATGAAGAATTGACATGGAAGAGAAAGTCCTCAAATGAGCTAATGGTGCACAACACAAGGAAGACACAATTACCTGGGAAATGACAGAAACTGCCTTTAACTTTCTATGGTGATTACATCATTTAATCTGAATAGTTCTATGGTCAGGAATCACAGAGGTCAGCTGGGCCACTGGACAGAATCTCATCACCAACAACAATAAAAACAAGGGAATTTTTGGTTTCCTACTCAAAACGTTAGTTAAATGTGGCACTTAGCATCCCTGTTCCTGCAGTGTCCCTGTTTCTGCTGTAATGAGAAAACTGTGCACGAAACAAACAAATAAATTAAACATGTCCCCTTGTCATTCATCTCTTCTAATAAATAACATGAGGCAGATCCCTGTGGGGGTGGTGGCTGTCACTTCTGTTTTCTTCAGCTTGGCCTTTTACCCTTGGACTGCCTGTCCTTGTAGAGTGGGAACAGCTGAGGAGGTGATGAGAGAAGCAGTGTGGGCTGGTGGGCACAGTACCAGGTGGGAAGGCACAGGTTCACTGTGGAGTCACCACTCTGTTTTCTGACAGTCACTCCCATTTCTGTGGGACATAGAGAGGGAGACCTGGCCAGCTTAGGAGACAAAGATGGGCATATTTGACTGTCTCTGTGCTTGACATACGCTCTGCAGAGAATGAGTTCAGCATGAATAAGCAGTAAACCAAAAGATTGTTTTTCCAAGCAAGCTACATCTACCTAGTCCTAAATCCTCCAGAGTTTCTTGTGGGAGCAGATCCTTTCTCCCACTTCCCTCCAAAAAGAAAATAGCAGGAAGCTGTTCTGTGATTTGTGCTTGCCTGTAAGAAACTGGCATGTGAAAACTCAGTGAGAGATTTCCCTGTAGAGAAATGGGAAGATACTTATTTGAGATGACTCTAAGTTGTTAAATTTATACACTCTCCTGCCCAGGTGTGTCTGAGTGGCCTAACTAAGACCTTTGTGTGTGTGACAAAGTAGAGGTTCCCTGTTAATATCTTGGCTTCCTCATTACTGGTGGTGACAAACTATGTTTAAGCAAGTCTTGTACATTCTTTATGAGTCAGCAGCTGCAATGAGGGGATAGTTTTGGGTCAGAAGTTTGCTTGCTTCAGCCTCCCAGAGCTCATCAGCTACCAAGGCTCTTAGGCAAGGTTGCTGTCTCTTGTCCTGTTTACTCATTTTGGGGATCAGTGTGACAACAAATCTGCCTCTCTGTTGGGTAATGGGAAGAGAAATAACAAATACAGTGTACTACAACCCTTTTTGTCATCCTCCTGCTACCAGAGCTCAGGTCTTCTGCTGATTAATCAGCTCTTCTGTGGTCCTATTCAAATAAATTAGCCTTGATGCCAACAACACCCTCTTCAGTGTTACCAGTTCTACAGTTTGGTGGGGTCCTTGGGTGTAAATACCTTGCTCTGTTATTTTTTTCTGCTGCTTTCAGATTGTAATTTATATTTCATTCAAAATAGTCCTGGTATCTGTGTTATGAATCTCTCCACACTGGCCAGCAAACCCCATTAACCTAAAGATGATCAGATGGGGCTCCGTGGTCATACTTTGGATTACAGATTTTTATGCAACTTGTCCAGAGTCTGCAACACATGCCCTGCCACAAGAGGCAGATTTATCATCTGGAAATCTCCCTTCTCCACTGTCCACCATCAGCTTGGGTCTTCACAGGCAAGGTGAACAATTTTAGTCTGTCCTTCTGTGTTTGAATGAGGGATTGCTCTTTCCAAGCCTTAAAATAGGGAGAGACTTTTAACAGGTTTGAAAATGGAACTTAGGGCCCTAAGTCATCACACATTTTTTGAAAGACGTGCTCTACATCCGTATCATGTTACTGCTCAGCTGCAGGACTTTTCTTAGACTATCTGAAAGTGGATCTGAACTGCTGTGCTCCAAAGAGGTGTTATTTTAATATTGTGCTGAAATACTGACAGTAAAAACTTGTTGTTTTAGTTAGGCAGTGAGCACTGTCACCCCAGGTCTTAAGAGTTTGAGTAAGCAGGGTTTGATTGCTGAAGTAAATTGTTACCATTTTGGAGTTCACAGGGTTTATTTTACTGCAAATGCTGTTGGTATCTCCCTTCCAAATTTCACTGGGTACATGAAGCTGGGACAACATGCTACCTGAAAATCAGAAGGTTACAGTGTGTTTTCTGGAAACAGTCACTTCATGGGCCAAAAGGACAAGTTTAAGCAGAATAAGACATATTTTAGAGCAAACAAGGCTTGCTTAATTGAATCAGAAGCTCAAGAATGTACATGGCAGTTCAGATGCTAATACACAGAAACTCAGCAACCTGCTGGCCACAGATCCAGTTGGAGAATGGTTCAAGACTCATTTCAACTCTGATGCAGAACTGCTGAGCAGTACAAGACTGCAGAATGCACTTCATCTCCCAGCTGCAACACATTTGGTCTGGGGCCAGACAGCAGGTCTTAAGAGGACCAGGTGTCCTGATGAAATAAAAAATTTTAGCTATTTGGTTTGGTTTACAGATCAGACAAGTCCTGATTTTTTGCGAGCAAACAATCTGTGCACCCTTTCCATACAGAACACTGTCAGATGGACTTGCTCAGCAGGAAAATGCTGGAGCAAGGCTGTCCCCTGGGTCACCACAGCCCTCAGCAGTCACTTTCCAGCTGGACTGACTAAAAGACAGAGCAATGTATCCCATAGACTTGCCATAGACTTTTTTTTCTTTGTTTGTCTGTTTTGTGTCTGACCATTTGGTTTTACTTCTAGAATAAGGGGTAGTGGGATGAGACACGGTGCATCCCACAAAGTGTTCTTTTAATATGTTCCATCAGGACACCTTCTGGGGAATCTGCAGTGGCAGATGTGCCAGCAAAAGTTAGAGGAGCTCATTTAGTCCATAGTTTGTCTTTGCTCTGAGAAGCCTGATGAATGACACAAAAAGATGCAAAGGTGAGTAAAGTTGAGGATGGAAAACCCTAATGCACCCATTACACTTGGAAAGTTGTCTAGGGGGAAAAAATAAACAGGACAGAAAATATTACAATGCATGATTTTAAAGACAGTGATGGCTCTGAGATCAGGCGGTGTTGCCAGGAGCATTGGGAATGGGCAGGTTTCAGAATGCAGCATAAGCAAAAGTGGGAAATCAGTGCTCCATTCTTGTAACAGGGACCCCAGGCTTTGTTTCCCAGTGATGCTGTCCTTCTCATGAAGACTGCAGCTATGAAGAGGGTGTAAAATACTAGTATTATTCCTTCCTAAAATATATATATATGTGCTTTGCATAGATGAAAAACCACCAGATAAAGCAGAAAACAGGAGAGAAAAGGATCTGAGGATTTTTTTTGTCAGCAAAAGATATCATTCTTTTGGCCACCACCCCAAGCCTGCCAGAGTTCAGGGAGTGTTTGGACAAGGCTCTCAGGCACAGGGTGGGATTGCTGAGGTGTCCTGTGCAGAGCTAGGCATTGGACTTGCATGATCCCAGTGGGTCCATTCTAGCTCAGGTTATTCTGTGATTCTGTGATAGTCCAAGTTCAGCTTCAGCAAAGGCACAGAGACCTTGAAATGTCACCTGGCACAAGCCAGGGCCTAGCCCTGTGGTTCCCAATTATTTTATAGCTGACCCTGTCTCCTGAGAGCAATCAATATTCACATACAGCACTGACTCTGACTGTTCACCTGCCTCAGGGCTGCCAGGGGCTCCCCTTCACCTCATGGGGCACATGCTGGGGAGTCTGCAGTGTCTCAGGCCCTGTATTACACCTCTGCTAATATCAAACTCTCTCACACTGGGTGTGCTCAGTTTAATTATGCTTCCAGGTACTCCTCAAATGACACAGAAGATGCAAGGCCTATGCTATGAGAAGCTGACAGACATATTGACAAAAGTATTTATATAAATCTAATCCATTTTCCTCTGACTTATGTCTTGGTAAGTTCTGCTAAACTAATTGAGATAAAAGTCTAATGTGTCAAACTCCAAAGAAGCTGAAGCAGCATCAGTGGAAAATGAGGGGAAACAAGACAGTCAGAGCAAACAGATGGGGAGGCAAATTAAGCTGGTCATAAGTTATGAAAACAGTGAATATTTGGGCCAGAGGAAAGGAGACAGTGAAACACCAGTAAGCTGTGGCCATTTATCTTTTTCCTCATCTTTAACATATCACCTAAGTCCTTGTCTTGCTTCTACAAATACGATTGCCCCCCTGCAGGAGGCACACACCCTCCTCAGGTAAATGTGATCATTTGCAAGTCACCTCAGTGAAAAACAGGGAGGTCTAATGTTCCCAGCTATGTGTCACTGCAAGATCAATGCTCCAGCCTATGTGCCCTGCTCAGCAGAATTCCCGCTGGGATAAAACCAGTAGGAGCTGGGGCTTCTGTCCCTGCAGCATGGCTTACCTCTCCTTCAGCCAGCCAGGAGCACTCCCTGCAGAGGTACAGACAGAGGTTAACAGGTGGGTCTCTCAGTAACAGGTGCCTTGGATTTGCAGGATGTGCACAAAAAGAGCTGTGGTCACCTCAAGCCGATTGTCCCTGAGTATCGAGGTGCCCCGACAAGCACCCGCCGAGCGTGCCACCAAGGAAGTGGCTGCAAACCTCTCATTGCTCACTGATGAGGTCCAGAACTGTTTTTACACCTTCTTCTCTAAATAAGGAAGCTGCCTGAGAGGCTTCTGACTCCCCGACCAATTTGACTCCTTTGCTTCCCACAGCCAATGAAATCCCACTCCTGCCTCCAGTCTTGGGTGACAGCACTCCAACCTCAGCAGACAGGGAGGACGGCAGGTTTGTGTTACAGCCCTGGCAGCCTCACCTTAGGCAGGCTGTTGATGTCAGAGTGATGATGTGGGCAGGGTCAGCCCATGCACTATAAAGATGGCTCAATCAAATATAACGGAGGCTGCCCAGCGGGAAGCATGATCTACAAACCATGGTCCCCACCAGTTGGAGTCCTGCTGGCCTGTCTCTGCTCCCAACCCAACTGCTATCAAGCTTTAGTTTCAGGTCAGCAAGCTCTATTTGCTTTCCAAAAATAAGCCTCTGCCACCATGCTGAAGGGAGAAAAACAAGAAGGGCGGTATTTTTAGGGCCATTAATTCTGACCACGTGCCCAGGAGGTGAACCGGATGGCCACGGCACAAAGACTTCTCATCACTATGTCCTGCGACGCCAGCGCTCACCGGACGCTGCCTGCCTTCCTTCTCCTGGGTTTGCTAGCCCGGATTGCTGCCACACACCCAGTTGTAAGCAGAACTAATGGCACATTGCTGGAGAGAGGATGGCAATCTCTGCTGTCCAGGTCCATGGCTGGGATGTCAGGGGAGAAGGCAGATGTGAACTGGGAGAGTGACTATTTGCTAGGAATCAAGAGGCAGCGGAGGCTTTACTGCAACGTGGGCATCGGGTTTCACCTTCAAATCCTCCCAGACGGAAGGATAAGCGGAGTTCACAATGAAAACCAATACAGTGAGTTGCATCCAGAAATGAAATAGAATAGATGTCAATTGCTGTGAACTCTAGTAATTACCCTTCACAGAGTGCAAATGTTATGACGTGGTATTATTAATCTGTACTACATCTGTTGCCTTTTAAAAGTCTCTGGGATCAATAAACATGAGAACCCTTTGGGCTGAAACATGGCACAAAATGCTTAGACAAATTTAGATAGAATTTATTTTTACCTGCTTTGCTGCACAGATGAGAAAAGACAAAGCAGGTCCAAAACTGACTCTGCTGCATTTTCTTGCTCCTCACCTTCTCATTTGCCTTTTGAATCCGGGAGGTTTTTGCTGAGTCCAGAGTGCCAAAGCATGATTCTTGAATCCTGGCTGACCAGTATTTTTGGGACACTCAGTGTGTCCCATGGAAGGGGCTTGCTGGTCCTGGTTTGCTCATTCTTGTGGGTGCTACGGCTGATACCCTAAGAATTAAGCAAAGTATTAGTCATGTGGATTTTAATTTTCTGTAGAGGGCACTTGCTAAAATCTTTTGCAGCAGATGTCATGTGGGACTTCAAAATGCAAGACACACTTCTTTAAGGCTCAGTAAAAAATCTTTTGTAAGTATAACATATCACATACAAATAATTCTCTTATTGAAAAGGTCCAGAGCTTGACAAATCAAAAGAGTTTGATAGAACAAAAGTCTTATACATAATGTGATTACAATTCTAGAATAATTATTTTCAACTCCTGTGACATTTAGGAAAACCCAAGATCTACTCTGTGTGTATTTATTTTGCTGTATTAGGGAGATAATTCTTATAAAGAATATATAACAAGTTTGTTCATGTTTAAAAAAAAAATATATATCTGAATTGCCTGCCATTAGCTCTAGACTCTGTGATAACATTCCTATTAAACTTTGCGTTTTTCAGGTCTCTTTGAAATATCCACTGTAGAAAGAGGAGTTGTAAGTCTGCTTGGTGTGAAAAGTGCTCTCTTCATTGCAATGAACAGCAAGGGCAGGTTGTATGGGACGGTAAGTACATGTGCAAGTAGGTTTTCACAGTTTAAACAAAAAGGTTTTGAAGTGGTTTGTTTTGGTTTAGTGTTTTGCTTTGTTTGTTTTGGTTTAGTTTGTTTTGGTTTTGTTTGTTTCAGTCTTTTCCTTATGGAAATCTCTGATTACAAGCAGAGAAAATAGCCCTCGTGTTACAGGGAGCCTGCCCAGCCTGCTGTCATCAGTGCTATTTAATGTAACAAGCAGCGTGGCTGCTACAGGGCTGGGATTTTAAAGCTTTCCTGTAAGAATGTACAGGGAACACCTTAGGAAAATGAACATATTCTGCAAATCATACTGATTAATTAGATGGCTTCTTCTAAGGTCACAGCGCTGCAAACACATTGTAGCAAAGCTCAGCCCTGTTGATTCGATCCTGCATTGCATTGTGTGTAGGAGAGGCACAATTATAGCTATTTCCAACAGTTACCCTTAGTAAAATAATGATCACATGCTCCCTCCTACCAAAAACAACCACACCATCAAGAATAAATAGGAAGTCTACCCTACAAGGTCAACGTGTGGCTGGGGTTATTTTAATGATCAATTTTGTGAGATCAGTTGCAAAGGGTGAGAAAATAATAATAGCTATTAACAATGGTATGCAAATCATACTGAAATACCATCATCCTCATCTAGATTATTTGATATCTAAATGCAGTTTAACCTCTGAGATGTGAGCCACACATCTCCACATCTCCCCTCCCAACACCCAGGAGAAAAAGTGCTTGTTAGGAGATGCATTTGAAAGAGGCTGGCTCTGGGCAATGGGAAAAATCAGGCCATCTCAAAGTAATGAATGGCACTGGTTGTATCAATCTCTGTCAAGGAACAGCGGAGTCTTTCCTTTTGAACAGCTGTAATTTCAACAAAGCATTGCAGTCGTTTTAAATAATGCCAAATGTTGTGAGTGGTTATTGCTAACCTGACTTATTCCTTCTCACACTCACAATGACAGTAGGTCACTTTAAGGTCCCATTTCAGCAATATTTTAGCAATATTCTTTCAATCACAAGTGATCACAAGCACTTAAAAAGTGCCACAAGTCCAACTACTTTACTTAGCTGAGTTTTCCTAAAGAAGTGCAGGGTCTGGCTTCAGAAATCCCTTTGATTTTTTCCCCCACTTTCAATACAGTTTTGTTTATCTTCAAAGACACTTGCAAAAACTGTAAGAGATGTGCATTTTCCATTGCACAGTACGATGCCTTAAGTTAAACTCTTACAGGCTTTGTGGGGTGTTATCGCAGAGATGCCCGAATAGAAATGCATTGATGGCATCTTATGTGCCAGACATTGGAAGTCAGAGAATTATTCTTCTTTCTCTTTTAATTTCCTCTGAATTCCTGCTTGTCCTTGCACCTTCTCTCCCAAATAACTCCCTCTCCTTGGATTTTCAAGTTTTGACATAGAGGAAATTAAAACTATTTTCTCAGCTTAGAACCGGCTGCATAGTTAAATATTACTAAAGGTTTAAAAGAGAAAAGATTTATTGCTAATCAAATCTCTTATTCAAGCAAGTAGTTGACCCTGGACACTGCTGTTTGGAAAAGCTTTGAAGGTTTTGACAACCAGCATATAATTTTTTTTTATAAATGACAGAACTTCTCGCAGAGGGGAGGTCTTAAAGCTATCGTTTGGGTGAGGGGGTGTGATGCTGACAGAAATCATTACTTGCGAATACAATGAAGAAAACCATGATTTATAATGAATTAACTCGATCTGCCACAGGAAATACACAGTCAATTATCTGGACAGTTGGCATCTGAGTTCATCTGACACCAAATTAGCACCGAGGAGGGAGATTTATTGTTGGCCACAGTGGCTGCGGCACCACCTGTCGCACACTGCAATGAGCCCTGGTGTAAAAACGCGAGGAAGAAAAATGACCTGGGCCTTGGTGGAATATTGATTGTACCTGATTTGTATCCCCACCCCTTCCCCTTGCTGTTCCTTAGGCTGTTTTCCAAGATGAGTGCAAATTCAAGGAGACCTTGCTGCCCAATAACTACAACGCTTATGAATCCAACGTTCACCGCGGAGCTTACATAGCCCTGAGCAAACACGGCAGGGTGAAGAGAGGGAACAAGGTTTCTCCTGCCATGACAGTGACCCACTTCTTACCAAGAATATGAGCACCAGTAAAACAGAAGATTAAATCCCAGGACACACTGTGTTGTTTTGCACATGGGGAATAACCTCCCAGGTAAAGTATTTATACTGGTCATTATGAAAAAAAAAAAAAATCTCTATATGTATGTGTATATTTGGATAAAAATATTTGTACTAGATTCATCACATTGCATATGTAATACAATGCTGCTTCTTTTCTACTCTGTACAATTTTTACATGGCTGTGTGCCTCCTTTGGTGCTGTACAGAGAACAATGCAAGCTGGAGTGCAAAGGAAGTTTTTGGAAGACGTGGAATGGCTGTGGGCAACCATCTAATCAATCATAGGTGATTTACTAAATATTATGTACCTCAGATAATAACCTTTTGTAGTGAGCAGTTTACATATCATGGGCCAAATCAGCAGATGATTTTGTTTCACCAGAGCTTCAGGCAGTTCACTCAATCTGAATATCTGCCTGCACCCCCTTTTACAGACTGTGTCTTGTCCTGTAAAGTCCTCAACCTGTTTTGAGCATTAAGGTGCCAATTCCACAACTGTTTCTACACAAGCAAACTGTCTGTTCCCGGAGCCCCTCTGTCTCTGAAGGGATTCTCCAGGGTTTCCTCGCAGGGACTGGTTGGCAGGATGAAGACCTACAATCAATTTCCTGTGGGAAGGGCCACAGGATAAATCACAGACGGGTCCCAAATGCAAAACTGATTTGGAGCTCAGGATTTTGAATGGCATTTTGTGAGCTTAGTTTAGATTTACCTCCAATACAGATGCGTACATCTTTAATATTAATATTTGTATATATTTAGACATGGGATGTGTGAGTGTGCATCTATGTAATTACACACATTTAATGAATTGATCATCCCAGTCTCCTGATGCCCAGATGTCTTTATATAAAAGAAAAGAAATATTTTAAGTCACTCTATTTCATTTAACCTGAATGTTGTTAATCTCTAAGAACTAGAACTGGTCTGTGGGATGCATTTTATAAAATATAAGAAATTCATGGGAGCTTACAGCAAAGGGTTATTTTAGAAAACTCTGTGTTGAATTGTCACCGTCTTAAGTATATTTGGTTCTTCTCTATCATACCTCCCTGAGGTATGAAGGACAGAGAAAGAAGGAGGCTACACAAGCATACCTTCCCATGTTGGGACAGAGGAATTCGTGCCATAATTCCAATTTCTGTCACTTGCAAAGCATCAGTTTCAAAGACAACACAGCAAGCTGGATGAAACACTCCTCAAAGCTCTCCTAGAAGCTGTACAAATGGCACATAACCTTGCCTTGCTATTTTGACAACCCTTTTCCAGATCTCCAATGAAGCTGCATTCTCTGTGCCTTTGAAAGAGTATTTTAAGAGGCCCTAAGTCAATAGTCACTATAAATGTCAGCTACCAGAAGCCTTGGGATTCCTGCATTGGTGGCGTGCTCCTAAATTTGAAACTAGATTCAATGCAATGTCAGAGCATGAGCATTTTCAGCATAGATGGACCATGCTGCTGCAGAAGTGAATATCTGAGTGCAAGATTATCTCCCACGTCCAGCCAAAATGAGGCTATGTCCAGCCTTGACATGCCATTCTATTTGCAGGGGCTGTCTATTCGTGATGAATTTGAGCCTTCTGACATGCAGGAGAGACACTGTCAGGGCCAGATCCTCAGCTGGAGTAAATCAGCCCAGGAAAACTACCAGTTTATAGCTGCAGAAGATTTGGCCCAAAAGACATACCACAAGGATGTACCCACCACTGCCATTCCCGAGAAACTGTCAAGGCAATTGTTTTCTGAACAAGATACCGTTTTCCAGTATCTCTAGTGTGACTTATACTTGAATTTATCTGGTTCAAATGTAAGTGATGATCACAGTGTAAATGAAGAGAAAAAAAAAGAGTGGAATGCTGCTCACAGTACAGGAATGGGATGCTTTGGAAGGAAAGGAGTGAAAATAACTGCTCTTAATTTTCTGGTCTTGCAGTGTTTCAGAGAGAAGCCAGAATGACACACTTTGTTCACCCACAACGTGTGCAGCAGTTTGCTTTGGGAAAATGTGCATTTGAAGTGAAAAATCAGGATGTTTTCAGTGGGGAGAGAGTGGGTCAAAGAAAAGTTTGGAAAGTATCAGGCAGTACATTGACCTAGAGTCCCTAGAGGTACAGAGAGCTGTGCCAAAATACATTAGCTACATTAGGCAAACTGTATCCTGGTGTTATATTCCTAATTGTCTTTGAAATGAAGTTTGAAGAAGTATGGAAGAGTTCAGGGATGTAGAAGAAAAGAGAGGTCAAATACCAGCACACAA
Source organism: Pseudopodoces humilis (assembly GCF_049639895.1). Taxonomy (NCBI): domain Eukaryota; kingdom Metazoa; phylum Chordata; class Aves; order Passeriformes; family Paridae; genus Pseudopodoces; species Pseudopodoces humilis. The sequence goes on from NC_142204.1 coordinate 14,589,702, forward strand.
GTTTGTTTCTGATCACAGCTTAATCTAGCATCCTTATGACAGGATAACGTCTGTTCTCTCTTAAAGCAGGGCAGCCTAGAGAAAGTGATTGTTGGCAGGACTGGTAAGTGTTAGGACAGCTGGCACAAAAGGTGGGAATCAGACTCACTGGCTCCATTTTGCACACACTGGTCAAGCGATGACAACCCGTAGACCAGGTCACAAGAAGTCAGGACAAGAGGAAATGGCCTCAAGCTGTGCCAGGGGAGGTTCAGGTTGGACATCAGGAAGAATTTCTTCACTGAAGGGGTGGTCAGGCATTGGAACAGGCTGCCCAGAGAGGTGGTGGAGTCACCATCCCGGGAAGTGCTCAGGAAATGACTGGATGTAGTTCTGGTTGACAAGGTGGGGATTTGTCAAAGGTTGGACTTGATGATCTTGGAGGTGTTTTCCAACCTCAGTCATTCTGTGATTCTATAAGTCTGTTTAGTCACAGCCTGCTAGGCTGAGACTGTTCTTACAAACTGCAGACCCTTTTGGATGCAGTTTTGGTGGGCATGGAAAGCCCCATCAGTCACTCTGCTGAGTTATTCTTTATATCACTGTTTTTTTCCTCATTACACCTCAATGCCAGCCAGATCAACATGGAAATCACAGCTGAAATCAAAGAAGGGTATGTGACTACATAAAGAAAACTCATGAAACTAAAGGGAGTTCCCAAATCAGGGCAAAATAAGGAACTTCAAAACATATCTCAACTGTGCATTAACAGGGGTCATGCCATGGGCTATGAGCTTTGAAAGCATAGCTGTGAATGCTCCACAGGAGCCTGTCATGCCCACATTTTGCACATGGGATTCTCCTGTGGAGTCGATGCCTATTTTTACAGTTTTTCCTTCCTCAGGCAAACCCCATAACATTCTATGATTTAATCCACTCCTCTTAGAAAGCAGATTTGGCTGGAACTGAATCATGTTCTAAATAAATGTCTTTTTCCCAGACATGCAGAGACTCAGACACACACACAGTGGAAAAGCAGAGTAATATTTGTATACCTCACTAATTATTTCAATTCCAAGATTTTATTTTGCACAGTAAAATGGTGCCAAAGTTCTCAGATTACTTTTTTTTTTCACTAAAATATACCTCAAGTTCTGACTCAATATGGACTCACAATTGAGACTGTAAATTTGCAAGAAACACAAAACTGTTCAATCAATTGTTTGTGAAATTGCTTCTATTTTTATATGTATGTGCTGCGCACAATAGTTTAATGTATTCATAAAATAAAATTTTATACATTTTTGGTAGTGTTTTGACTCTAAATCCCTCTTAACATTTGGTTTTTTTCTTGATTCATAAATGCTGTGTTAACTCCTCCTCCAAAACTAGTTTTTATTCACCTCTAGAACCAGAGTATGTATTGGTACACATGTATTGAATGTATTGAATTTGTGTAATTCAGATTTCTTGCCTGGGCAGTGTCCAGGTGTCCTGGGAGGCATGGGCACTTCCCATGTTCCCTTCCCACTCTGTGTTCTCAGCTTGGGGGATGAAAAATCTCCCAGGAATTTTGGGGACAAGAGATGGTGGGTAAGTCTCACATCGCTTTGAAGAATAGGAAACATTTTGATGAGTTTACTCCATTTTCTGCTCCCTCATCGGTAATTTGAAACTTAATAATGTCTCTGTTTCTGTGGAGATATTTAGATGGAGAAGGACTGTGGGAGGGCTTGAATCCAAACTCTTAGATGAGTGCAGGATCAACTTCAAAGCTAGGGGAAGATGCATCAGGAAGAATTCCATCTACCCATCTCCTGCAACAGCCCCTGCAACAGCTTCATGATTCATTAAGCTCTGGTTGAACTCTGAAAAGCAGCTCAAAGGGGATCAAACACAGACAGACGTCTCAAAGGGGTCATGAGAGCAGACCATGCTTTGCTGAAAGAGTCTAAGAGAGGTTGACATCTTCTGTAGGGTCGTGACACAAGACATATTAGTCCTGTGCATTAACAAAAAGCATCCCTCCTCCTCTTACCTACACAAATGGCTGCAGAAATCATCTGAAGGATTCAGTACCATGAGAGGAAAGGCAAAAAAATGGAAAAAAGAAGGCTTTCTGATAACTCACATGTACAAGATAAACTCAGCTGCAGGTACACAAAGCTCGGTGGGAGACACAGGTCCATGAACTGTGTGACTTCAGTGCAGCCTGAGACCACATTCAGAGCAAGGAGCAGCACCAGTGCCGGTTCTGGGATCCAGAACCCCTCCCTGTGCTGGGCTGAGCCCCCAGTGTGGGCAGTAGGGAAGGGAGATTCTGCCCCTCTGCCCGGCTCTGCTGAGCCCCCCCTGCAGGGCTGCATCCAGCCCTGGGCCCTGCACAGGAAGGACAGGGAGCTGCTGCAGCCAGGCCAGAGCAGGGACACCAAGGGCATCAGAGGGATGGAGCAGCTCTGCTGGGAGGAAAGGCTGAGGGAACAATTGGGATTGTTCAGCCTGGGGAAGAGAAGGCTTTGGGGTGACCTCATTGTGGCCTTGCAGTGCCTGAAGGGAACCCACAGGAAAGATGGAGAGAGACTCTTGGCAAGGGCCTGGAGTGACAGGACAAGGGGCAATGGCTTCACACTGACAGAGAGTGGGTTTAGATTGGATATGAGGAAGAAAATGTCCCCTGTGAGGGTGTTAGGCCCTGGCCCAGGTTTCCCACAGAAGCTGTGGTTTCCCCATCCCTGCAAGTGTCCAAGGCCGGGTTGGATGGGCTCTGAGCAACCTGGGGTAAGTATTGGCCATCTAATTAAAGATATGCTTATAAAAGGAAATAAACAGTCCCATATCTCTTTTGCAATGTTTTTTTGGGGTTTGGGGTTTTTTTTTGTTTTACTTTTGATACTTGCTGAAGCCACCCTGCATCAATTTGAGCAATGGAGGAGACAATTAGGTCCCAGGTATTTAACTACAGGTGACTGTTCCTTCAAAAAATGGCCCAACTGCAAACTCTTGTGCTCCATGTTTGGATTCACAATGACTTGGAGAAGCTAAGGGGACATTTGGTTTCTTTGTCAGAACCCAAGATTAAAGTAGGAAGTAAGAATCTCTTCTAGCTGCTGGACAACTGAGGAGGAGACTCAGGCTAAGTAAAACACCGGGAATCTCTAGGTTTAATATATGTGATACAAACTGGAATTGCAGTGAATTGCAGTGAGCAATCCTGGCTAAGGAAATAGCTGTCATTGGAGGAAAAAATTATAAAAACAAACAACCAAGTATGCAGCCACAAGCAGAGATTTCTTTTTTCTCTCCAGCCAAGTTCTGCATCCAGCTCAGTCCAAAAGCATGTTTGTTTTGGAACCCATAGGCTGCTGAAAAGTGTTTGGCCAAAATCCAAGGGGCCAATAAGTCCAGATGAGCTGAACAAGCTGTGTCCTTGGACCATGAGATTTGAACATATTATTCAATCCTGGATCTCATGAGCACATATAATTGTTGGTTATTTTTTTCACAGGGTGTGGACCAAAATGTCTTGATTAGGACTAATTTTTTTCCCATCACAATTAACTGTTTACAACTCACAATTTTATTGTATGCTTTCATGAACCATAGCTGAGAGCTCTGGAATAGCTTCTCCAAGGACAATGAGACCAGACCAACTTACGTCAAACAAGAAATTATTAGTGATGATATCTAAAACAACAGTGTTTATAATTATGTTTGTTTCAGGGCACTCTGGAGAAGAGCTTCCTCTCCTTTTTATTTTTTTAATGAGAAATGATCCATCCTGACTCATTCCAGGTAGCTGGAGCTCCACTTTTTTCCTGGAGTTACATCGCCTATGCATGAGCCCAGGACTCACTAGTCCAACACAAATCTTTCAGCTTATTGAACAGTCAATAAAACAATGCAAAAACCCAAAGAAGGGAATTATGCTAATCAGCATAGGTGTCACTCAGTGAGCTTTAACTACCTCAGTTATCCAGTGAGGAACAAGCCAGTTTACATTTAACCCAGGGTCAAAACACAGGTGGAATCGCTTCAAAATCACAAATAGGAGGTTTAGATTGGATATGAGGAAGAAATTCTTCCCTGTGTGGGTGGTGAGGCCCTGGCACAGGGAAGCTGTGGTTGCCTCATCCTTGCTTGACAGTGTCCAAGGCCAGGTTGGAGGGGGCTCTGAGCAGCCTTGGATAGGGGAAGGTGTCCCTGCCCATGGCAGTGGGCTTGGAATGAGATGGGCTATGAGGTCCCTTCCAACCCAAACCACTCGATGATGATGATGATGAAGATGATGATGATGATTTTGCAAAGGCAATGACTACAGAAATAGAAACAGTAGGAAAGTGGATATGTATGGGGCATGCCTGGGTGTCTTCACAGATTTACACTTTCTGTAAATCTTGAGCAAATCTGCAGATATGTTTGTACATTTTAAAGAGAAACTTGCAGATTTCAAAAGAAAAAGCTAATCTCCAATGGAATTTTTTTCCTACATCCCCTGTAACCATCAACATGCAGGTTCACAGGCCTCCTGGGTGACTGGAATTTCTTGTATATGACATTTCTTACGTATGTTTGCATTCTCCACAACCTCAGTTCGTGCTGAGTTGGTCATCAGCTGGTCATCAAAGTGGTACCTTGAATTAATTTCCATTCTTCCACCAGAAGTGGAGACTGCAGGAGGAATCAGCCATGGAGCAAAGGGTCAAGAAGTGACACCAGTGTCAAAGAGACATAGTCATGTTCAGGGCATGCAGATGGGCTAACTAGACTCTTGCATGTAAGAAAGTTCATTTGGCATAGTGGAAAGGATTATAAAGAAGATTTTTTAAAATTAAAAACAACAAGAAAAAAAGTTAAGTTATATTTCTAAGTTTGAAAAAAATGGTCAGTGAAGAAATCTTGCTTTTGGAGAGCTGAGCAGTTTGATTAGAGTCCAGAACTTGATAAAGATGACAATAACAGCCTGATTGACTTATTTGAATGAGAATGCATTTCCCGACCAGCCCTGGCATGGTATCAGCTTGTGACAACTGTGAAAATGGCCAAAGATCAGTAGGGCCCAGGTGCAGGATCAGTGTCCCAGCAGCTGATGAACCTTTGCACAATGTGACTCACAAGTTCCTCCTTGCCAGCAATGTTGCAGGCTGAGAAAGCAACATGAAGAACTATTGTGTCTACGCTACAATGAAAAAAAAATAAAAAATTGTAGCTCCACATCTACTTGAAAAGTCATTTTGTGAAGGAAAACCTGAATCAGGGACAGAGTTCAAGGCATATTTTTGCCAGATTTCTGTTCAGTCTCATAAATCTTCCTCTATGTGCTCCTTGTCACAGAAATACCTCAGAAAACAGGACCCAGCTTCTGAGCAAAGATGAGCTAACAGAGTTTAGCTGAAAAATTTAAGCCACTGTTACTTGTCTTGCCCTGCTCCTTACAAACTTTGATCTCTGTATTTCTTTAAAGACTCCAGAATCATGGACTGGTCTTGCAGTGGCTTAGGGAATCTTTCTATTTTCCTTGCATTAGAAACACTGAGTACAAGGACAATGTTCAGGCATGACTTTCTTCATTTATTATTTAGGCTTTTGTGTTAAAAAATTACGCTTAAAACTTATGGAGAGCAAAGATTTTTCCAATGAAGTTTTAGTTTCTAAGAGATCCCAGAAAAAAATAAGTCTCAGAGCTAAAGTGCAACATTTGCAATTGCACTGAGGCAGCTCTAACCGTATCACTCACATTGTCTGTTATTACTGTCCCACAGAAAAAGTGCCCTTGGCTGATGATGACGTCTGCATATTTTGTCTTCTTGTTTCACTGCATTCCCCTCTCCCTCTTTTCATTTTCCATTCCTAATTTCTTTAACCTAAACCTTTTTTATCTCTTCTTCAAGGAGGCAAATCTGAGTGAAACATATGAATCCAAGAGATTGGAGTAAATTTAAAATTAGGTTACAGCAAAGTTTATTATCAATCCTTGTCTTCTGCCTAACAAAGAGAAAATATCCATTATTATTGGAAACTGTCAATTAACGTAGTGGCAGATGTTGTTGAATCCTAAAAATACTTGGATCAGAAGGGGCTCCTGGATGTTTCTAGTCCAAGCTGAGATAATAATGTTGGGAAATAGGAAACTTTACATAAACCAAAGAGTTTTCCCAAAATAAAACCATCAGCCTGCTTTTAGGGCCCTTGCAGCATAATACAATAGGAGATGGATGACTGCAGTGACTTTCTTGTTGAGGCTGTGTGTCGGTGTCCCCAGGATTTCTTAGCACCTGGAAGCAAGCACACCAGGAGAAAGAAGACACTTTCTCAGACAAGACACACTGCCTGGGTAGGCAGGTCAGCAGGACTGGGTGTGCACAGGGCAGATTCCAGAATCCAGACAAACTTCAGGCCTTACAAGCCTCAACAGCAAACCAGAACATTTTTAGCCTTCCAGACCTGAGGGAAGCCTACAAGAAGGATGGAGAGAGACTCTTGACATGGACCTGGAGTAACATTACAAGGAGGAATGGCTTCACACTGACAAAAATGCAGGGTAATTAGAAGAAATTGTGGGGTATTAGAAAAAGTTGTTCCCTGTGAGGGTGGTGAGGCCCTGGCACAGGATGCCCAGAGAAGCGGTGGCTGCCCCATCCCTGCAAGTGTCCAAGGCCAGGTTGGATGGGGCTCTGAGCAAGCTGGGATAGTGGAAAATGTCCACATTTCAATAGGGGCTTGAAATGAAATTAAGAGCCCTTCCAATCAGGCCATTCTGTGATTCTATGATTTTTTTTTTTTTTAAATTGTGGGTATCAGCAGCTCTCACCACAAATTACACCCATCCTCTCTCCCACAACACCTAAGAAAACTCAGACCCCCTTAAAATGACAGGAACACTCTCTGTTCAGAAAACAAAACCTTTTAGGGACTGGTTCTGCTTTGCCTGGGAGCTGTGCCAAGGTTTTCAGCTGGAGGAGGAATGAGGCCCTTCATTTCAGTTCATTAGAGCAGGCACACTGCAGAAACTGCTGGTATATGCTGCGGTCCCAAACCCAGTGGGCTGTGCTTACCTCATCTTTTTCACGTAGGTGAGCTGAGCCAGGATGTTTTCTTTAGTCGTGGGCAGTGTGACAAGAATGGGGCCTCCAAATAAGGTCACTCAGGATGTGTTTAACAACACTGGGTGAAGTCTGTGGCAAAGGCATCTGCACACACACACACACACACACACACACACAGAGCATCCACTGTACATTCCCTCAGCTCAGTGCGTCAGTATTCCTAGAATAACTGCTGGAGAGGCACTCCACCCTTGTGCTTCCAACACTGGGGTGTGATCATCCCAGAGCCACTTGTAACAGTGATTTTAAGGAAGGGGAAGCAGAGGGACAGGCCCCTGATTTCCGTGATCTCTTTTGAGGAAATTATTAAGAGCAGAGGTAGTTTTGAATCTGTCAGCCCTGACTCCCGAGTGAGCTGAGAAGCAGAGAGCAAGAGGCTTCCTGAGGCCAGCACAGGCACTCAGATGGCACAGAATGCTGCAAAAGGGCACGCCACCCACCTGTTTAAATATGAGTCAATATGCTTTATTAGGCAAGAGTGCTACAGGTGATCCTACGTGATGAAAGGAACTCCAGCACTGAGAGGGGACGTGTAGTTTTACTCATAGGAGAATCCTGTAGGGCAAGTCCATTTGATTGAATAGAAAACTTTTTTTTTTCAACCCGCAAATTTCTGATGGTCCACAAAGGCCTTCCAAAATAAAACTGCAAGTCACTTGTAGTAACTTAAATCTGTTGTAAAAAAAAGCTTGCCTTTGCCTTACGAGTCCTCTCCAGAGCTGAGGGGATAAGCAGTAAAAGAAAGCAGCACAAGGGATGATATTTAGCTTCTGAGCGTTTTACACAGTTGAGGTGGCAAGTCTGGATTGCAAAAGGACCTAAAGCTGAAACTCAAAGCAGCCAAAATGGGGGAAAGTCAGACCCTGATCTGCTCCTGTGACCCTCAGCACCTTCTTTGTACACTCTTGCAGTTAAATGATGATACCTGGGAGGCCTGAATGTCATCCATGTTCCAGCTGAGGCACCTGGCCCAGGTGAGTGCCCAGAATACCTGTCTACACCTGAGCTGTCTAAACCTTGCCTCTGGAGCAAGGAGCAGGAGGCAGATGGAGCAGGCCTGGTACAAAGGCACGGCAGGGAGGGAGGGGAGACTCACTAAGGGCTGGAGCATCAATCATAGAATCACAGAATGATTTGAGTTGAAAGGGACCACAAAAATCATCTTGTTTCAACCCCCTGCTATGGGCAGAGAAACTTTCCCCCTAGACCAGGTTGCTCAATGATTATCTCAAATAAATTTCATCCTGTAAGCTGGGGTCTGTCTTATCCATCTTTTCCTTTCATCTTTTGCTCTGGAGTGAGGATTTCCTCACTTTACCTTGGTTCCTGACATTCACACTAGGTGGTAGTTTCTCCAGGCTGTCTCCCAGCAGCCTTTCCAGGAAACGTCTAAGGAGCACCCTGCACCGCTGTGGCACCTGACACTGGCTGTGTAGCACCCCTGCAGTACGAAGTGGAAAATGTGGCAATGTGAAATGGTTGTCATCTTTCAATTCAGTCCCATTTTTTTTCATTTTATTTCTCTCTACAACAAACAATTTCTATTAATTATCAGCAATTTCTTAGCTGAGAACTGAGAAAAGCCATGTCAAATCATCAAACACCACAGAGCAATATAGAAATCTGTAAAATCTATACCAACTCCTGCAGAAAAAAAATTGCAGAAATATTGTTATTACTGATGCATCAGCATACCATGCAAGACAAGAAAGGTTGTCATCACTTCTATTATAACAGACTTGGCTGAGGGTAAAGCAGCTTTCATACACCTGGCTACCCCATCAACATCTGAATGGGTAGAGGATAAGTGAAATGCTCACAGAAGGAATAAATGGATCAGCCTGAAATAAAAAAGACATGAACTGTAAAAAAAAAAAAACAAAAACCCACAACAAACCACATGTAGTGGGCATTTATAGGTTTAAAGAAAAAAAAAGTCTATGAAAAAGCAGAGTTCGTATTATCATTCTCACAAGCAGGGGCTTAATAAATCCTTAAATTCTGTTCAGCCCAGCAAATTAAACAGAACTTAGTAAAATCTGGAGTTTTCCTGATGTGGGAAACTTCAGAAGATGCCAAACAATTTAAGCTTGTAGAAGTAATCTTTGCTTGTCTGACTAACATAGAAAAAGAAAGAGATTCTCGCAACTGGCATATGCTTAAATGAGGTTGAATAAATTTTTCAAACATCTGAGAACATTTTCTGTGCCACTGAGGCACTGGAGAAAGATCAGATCAGTGCATGCTGCCAAGCACAGCAAAATGTTATGGTGAATATGAAACATCAAACCAGAAAAACTGCAGTCACAAAAGAATGACAGAATATTCCAAGAGGTAGAGTGCCTCTGTGAGATACTTCTGCAACCGAGGTATCAATATCCACATTTCCATGGGAGTCTTATCAAGGGGGGAAAGAACAAAACAGAGCAACCAACCAACCAACCAACCAAAAAATCCAAACATTTGTTCTAAGACCAGAGTGAAAAATATTGGTGGATAATTTCAACAGTAAATAGGGATTTTCTTTAAAATAAAATAAAATTTTAAAAAGTGAAGAAAAATTAACTCTCCTTTCCTTCTAATTTAATTTAAAGCATTTCAGATGTTATAACCAGTAAAACATCTGAGGCCTGGATTGTCTTTCAGTGCAGCCAGCTATGTTAGCCTGCTTAGTTTACGATCTGACGCTTATACACTTTGGCTAAAAAGTGCAGTCATTTACACAGGTGAATATACTCTGACGCAAGTCTCTGGATTTACACAGGTGTGGCAGTAGAATTTGGCAGGGTTTTACTAATTTTAAACAATAAAAAAAACAAAATCAGATCCACTTTTGCAGTGGGTTACAGCTGTATCAATCTATTAATGTTATCAATCCATTATATGCTGATGGTATAGCTCCACAGCTTGTTAATGAAACTAAGAATTTTTCATGCTGTGTCCAGCTAGAGACTGAAACTGAAGCTAACACTGCTACAGTTAAAATCTTCAGGTGCCATTAAAGAAATATTCATTTATTGCTTGGTACTTTTGTCAAGTTTATATTAAATTGTGAGAGAAACCTTAGCAAAGACTAGTTTTGGAACCTGTCGCTCCTGTCATTGATTCACCCATATACAGTGTCCCATCAGTTCAGAATTTTCATGTAATAAATGGAACCATCTTTATTTTAAATCAGAAAATTTGTCTGTAAAGACCCACAACACTGGCAGAACACCTGAGAAGCAGGTCTTGTATCTTGGAACATATTTTACAAACTCCCAGCCAGATGTGCAAGGCAAGAGCAAAACATCCAGTTTTTAAGTGTTTTACATATTATTTTCAGCTGGTTTTGGCCAACTTTAGATTATTTACGTGGCTCAGAAGGAAACAGGAGAAATCAAAGGGACAGTTTATTTGAAGCAGGTTCTGCTCATATCAAGTTCCCTTCACTTTAGTGACACAAATATCAGCCCAACAGGCTTGGTGTGGAACTTAGACAATAATGAAGGGAGAATAAGGCTCAGGACAACTTAATATTAACTTTTGGTACATTTGCAACAAAATTTTAGCTGTATGTGATGTTTCCACTAAATCAGAATGCAGCTTGGAAACGGTGAGGGGAGGTGGGAGTCTGAATAAACACATCTGGCAAAAAAGAAAGATAATTCAGGTCCGAAGGGTCATTCCCTTCAGTTCAAGTGCAGTGGATTGCCCTTTCTGGATCCAACAGTAGGGGCGTGGGAAGCTTTCAGATGTCATAGGGTTGTAGATAACATTTGAACATATGATTAGCTTTCGTGAGCTGTCTTTAGAAACCTTACATTTTTCCCCCACACACCTTAGCCAGAGATCCTTCCCTTGAGGTTTTGGGACACTTAAAATGTTGCTTTGCCAAAAATCAAGGATGTGGAGAAGGTTTTCCTGTGTGATGTCATGTTGCTGCCCTTTATAAGCCTCTGCAGAGAAGAAGGGATCCTGAGGATTCACACTCCAGGCACAAGGGGAGGTGAGGAGCAGACGCTGACGCACCATGGAGCGGCGAACCATTCCCCAGGGCATTCCCTGCAGCTCCCTGCTCCTGCTGCTCTGCAGCCTGAAAGCTTCCCTCGCCTTTCCCAACTCCTCTCCACTGCTGAGTTCCAGCTGGGGCAATGGAGACCACCTGATGCACCTCTACACCGACACAGAGAGGAGCAGCTTCCACCTCCAAATCAATGCTGATGGCTACATTGATGGTGCTCCTCACCAAACCATCTACAGTAAGTGGCTTCCTACAGACCTCCATGGGAGCAGGGGAGGGACAATGACATTTTTTGTTTCCTCACCACCTATAGACAATCCCCTCTTCTCATTAGGCAGGCAGGCAGAGGAGTACAGCCATGGGATGGAAAATACACATCATTATAATTCTTCTTTTGTTTAACAAATAAAATTGGTCCAAAGAAATCTAATGGATAGGGAATTTCATTCCTTGCCTAGGACAACTAAAGTGCTATGGTTCCTGTAATGCCCTGAAATGAAAAACCACCTGAATTATCCTTCACTTGATGATTTTGCCCCCAGTTTCTAGTGGAAGTTCCTATTAGAAGTTATGATCTTCTAATGATATGCCCCAAATAGCTGCTTCCCACTGATGGTGCTACCAAAGGAACTGCACTGAGGGAACTTGCCAGAGCAGTGCTGGAAAACTGATGACATCTATAAAATCTGTATTTTGGGGTGGAGGGCTGAAAACTACTAAAACTTAAGTTTCAGTGTGCACAGAACATAGGCATGCAAAGGTCAGTTGAAAAGGGTAAATCTATGAAGGACCAGACTGGCATAAAAGAAGTGTTGAGCCTTTGGGGCTCATGAGAAGAAACTATGCCCTAGTATCACTAAAAGGTTCTCAAACTGTGTCTTCATGGTTTATTTTATTATATATTTCATTATTCCTTCCTTTTTAACAGAGAATAATTTATTCTTCCTTTGCTTGGTCCAAACTCTTTAGTTACAAGACAAATTTGGGGGGCGGTGTGTGTGTTAAGACTTAGGGTTTTTTATAGCATTTCAAAAATACTTCTCTCTTAGCAGCATTCAAATCACAAGTAGCTTTGTATCATAAAATCAGGTTATTGTTATTATTGTTATTATTATTATTAGTAGTAGTAGTAGTAGTAGTAGATCTATTTTTTACACTCAATTAAAAATCTAAGCTTAGATAAAGAAGCTCTTACATAAGTAAATAAAGATGTTTTTTAAAGTTATAATTTAATTAATGAGGAAAAAGGATCACATTCTACAATTTTTTTAAGGAATTGATAATGAAACACAGAAATGCTGGCACTGTCTTGCTATTTTTCCTACATATTTAAAGATTTTATAAAATTAATTTTAGATATGTTGGCCAAGAACCAGTGTGGGGTTTTATAGAACAACAAACAGCAAAATACCACATTTTCCCATATCTGCCATGAAACAAGCATAGCAGGATTTGGAATGGTGGAGCAGAAAAGATGGACTCAGACAACAAAAGGGATATTGAGAGGGAGGGTGACTGATTTTCTGCCACTGAGCCACCAGACAATGGGAAGTACCAAGTTCTGCACCAGGGTGGCATGACCTGGGTGTGCACAGATCTCATGGGTGGGACAATGCAACAGGCACTGAGTCAAATGCAAGGAGCAGGTAAAGGAAAGTTGTTATTCCCACTTTACCTGGCACCTGTGACATCACTCTTGGAGCACTACAGCAACCCCAATTCAAGTTGGATGAGTTGAAGGTGGAGCTGGTCTGGCACAGGGTTTTCAGGGGGCCTTGATCATGATTTGTTGTGGTTTTAGCCAGCAAAAAGGATGTTAAGGGCAATGTAATCACAGAATCACAGTCTGGCTGAGGTTGGAAGGCACCACAGGGGGTCACCTGGTCCCACCTCCCTGCTCCAGCAAGGCCATCCCACAGCACAGGATTGTGTCCAGATAGTTCTGGAATATTCCCACTGAGGAGACTCCACACCCTCTCTGGACAATCTGTTCAGGGCTCAGTCACTGCCCAGGACAGAATTTCTGCCTCATGTCCAGGCGGAACTTCCTGGGATCAGTCCCTGCCCGTTCCTCTGGTGCCACTGCTGGGCACCACTGAAAAATACCACAGAGCAGTCACAAAGGTGAGGGGGACAAACTCCCCCTGGATGTGAGCAATGGCAGAGCTGAGGGCAATTTGGGACTTCAGAGGGAAAAAAAGTTGTCTTTGGGAAGTTACTGCCACATTGGAACGTGGCACCCAGAGAGGTGCCCTCCATCCTTGGAGTTTTCCAAAGCCACAGGAAACCATTTAGGGTGGATTTAGAGTGGGCAACAGTTCCAGGTCATGTGGGAGGTTGGTTTGGACTCCCAGAGGTCATGTCCAGCCAGAGCATCCACAGATCTGTAAATGCAGTGTTGAAATGGATCTCAGATTTGATGTTTTGTTGTTCTGAACAGGTGCCTTAATGATCAAGTCTGAGGGTGCTGGCTCAGTAATAATCACAGGTGTGAAGAGTGGACGCTACCTGTGTATGGACATGAAAGGAAACATATTTGGCTCGGTGAGTGACCTATCCTAAGCCTTGAGGCTGAATGGACAGTGCATTCTGCTGCTGTGGTGCACAGAACATAGGCATGCAAATGTCAGTTGAAAAGGGGACTTTTCACTGGCCCACTTCCCCAGCCAGGGCAAGCCTGGTTAGCTGCAGGTGGGGGGGGAAGTAGTAGGGAAACTCTGACACTTAGGTCAAACTTTGCTCTCTCCTTTGATTGTATTAAGTTGTACAGCTGACAAAAATCATCTGAGGTCCTGCCTGGGTAAGTGAGGATGAAATGAGATCCAGTGAGGGACCAATCTGTAGCACAGAGCCATGGGTGGGGACCCTCTGGGAGAAAACAGGGTTTATCATTAAAATTCCTTTGCTGAAAGCATGGACTTGCAACTCTGATCTACATTTGGGTCAGACACAGACCTAAGAGATTAGAAAAACACCTGCTGCACAATCTCATCCCTCTTTCCCTCTTTAACCAGTGTTTGTAATTCACCAGACTCCTCTGCTCACAGGTGTCATATTTTTTCCCCTCAGCATTACTTCAGCCAAGAGGACTGTGTGTTCACCCACAGGACGCTGGAAAACGGGTACGATGTGTACCAATCCCCCAAACACCACTTTTTGGTGAGCTTAGGCAGAGTTAAACAAGCCTTCTCCCCTGGTATGAATCTACCACCATACTCCCAGTTTTTGTCCAGGAGGAACGAGATCCCTCTGTTCCGATTCAACACCCCCGAGCCCCACAGACATACCAGGAGTGCAGATGTTGATCCGGTAGATCCTCACCAGATCCTGGTTCCGCAGAGGAAGGCCCCGGTGTTTGGCTCCCTGCAGCAGCAGCCAGCAGACTTTCCCCACATGCCCAGGGAGCCCATGAGGATCAACCAGAATGACGTGGTGAACCCCGATGATCCCCATGCTATGATGGAGGCCCGGAGGTACCCCAGCCCCCGCTTCTACATCACAAGATAACCGTGGCCCCCGTGCTCACCAGGTGAAGACAGGCAAAAGGAACAGTCTGTCACACTCAGCCTGAATGCCAAAGTGGCTCTTAGAAACCTGGGAGACATTGGGAGAAGTTCCTTAGCTTCAGATCTTGTTTTGTCAGTAAACTGCCATCTGTAAGTACAAGTCGGATTTTTCCAGCTTGGGCTCTACCAGAAAGAAGATCCATTTTTGAAAAGAGTAACACAAATCAAACCTTTTGGGGTCTGAATCACCTTACATTTGCTTCAATGAGGAAAACAAAAAAAGAAATCCCTTGTATGAAATGGGAAACTGATGTTATGTTACTGATGTAGAGACCTGGAGCATCTGTTATTCCAGCAGAGACAGGGAATCCTCTTAACTAGCACCATCCTGTCCAAGCACAGCAGACAAACTGCCAGGTGGTGTGTTACTTTATTATATCAAAATTACCATGTCATATATCCAGTATCTGAAGGGGCTACAAGGAAGCTGGAGAGGGGCTCTTTATCAGAAATTGCAGAGACAGGACAAGGGGGAATGGCTTCACACTGACAAGAGTAGGTTTAGATGGGATATTAGGAAAAAATTGTTCCTTGTGAGGGTGGGGAGGCTCTGGCACAGGTTGCCCAGAGAAGCTGTGGTTGCCCCAACCCTGGCAGTGTCCAAGGCCAGGCTGGATGAGGCTCTGAGCAAGCTGGGATAGTGGAAGGTGTCCCTGCCCATGGCAGGGGGTTGGAGTGGATGAGCCTTAAGGTCCCTTCGAACCCATTCTGTGATTTTTTGTTTTTAGCTTTTAAGTTAGAGCTTCATTCTCTCCTCACCCATATGAGTTAAAAAAAGGTCACTCTGCTGTCATAGGAGCAGTAGACATGGAGTACTGGAGGAACTGACAGGACAACAGGACAGGATTAAAGGGAAAAAGAGCAATTTCTGACACTGAACCCAAGCTGAGGTTTTGAAAAAAAGAGGAGAGCCTCACTCTCTCTCAAGTGGCTCTTTATTACAGTTCTACATATACTAAATTCTAACATCCCAATATGGGAATAAAGATCATTAGTTTTGCATATTTCCAACACAGAGAGAAGTACTAGGATTAACAATAATAAATTCTGTGTTAAACAGGATGTTTTGTTTTGCATAATACTGAACTCTACAGGGGGAAAAAAAATGTTTGATAAAGATCGAAGGATTAATATTTAGACTATAATGAAGACTCTCATCTAATGAGTGAAAATTAGGTTTATATTTAGAAAAGGAATGTTCAATTAGCATCCATGTTTGTATTCTGTTCTGAGCAGATATCAGATGCTTTATACTTGTAGGAGTGAAATTAGTATTTATTAGGAGATCTCTAATGGTGACAAAACCTTTTCCCTAGATTGTTTTATGCTTTGGGTAAGTTCACTTTGAAAAAGCTATTCTTGATGAACTCTTCAGAAATCAGGTGCAAGGCACTGATGAGCAGCACAAAATCCAGTGCGGCAGAGATTTGAGGTTTTTATTTTGTGGGGTTTTTTCTCATGCTGAAACACAGATTCTTCTGTTCTGTTTATTTAGAGTAGTTATCAGCTTGACAACAATTTGAAGTGGTACACTGCTCCTCAGAGTGCTCATGGCAGCAAAGAATTGGATGCTGTTCTTTTTTTCTTTCTTATGAAGTAGTTCACTGAAGCCACTGGAGTTACATCAGTGCAACAAAATCAAAAGAACCCCCTGGGCTTCTTGCTTTCATTTATTTTTTTCTGGATTTAGCACAACAGCAGGACTGCTGACAGCTTTTAAAACAATCTATTTCCATCCCCCCCATATTTGTATATATACACAATATCTCTTTATCTACCACATCCAACTCATTATGCTGGAAAAGTCATAGGTCCTGATTCTGCTCTTAGAATGGTTTCCCTAGATGGAGAGATTCCTAATTAGTATAATTACTTAGGAACACAGGACAAGCCAAATGATCAGGATCAGTCCAGAATTTGTTTTTCTAAAGTTATTGTGGTTTTTGATTAATTTCTGAAGAAAAAGAGTGATTCAAAGAAACAAAGAGAATTGCAGGCAGGCAGACAGTCATGCAGTCGTGCTTTTTCTTGCTTATTCAAAATACAGCAAGACTTTTTAACTTGCTGACTATACAGTGGAGAGGTGTGATTTTATTTATGTTCTAGTTTGATATCTTTACTTGATTCCTATACTGTTATTCTTGGCTTTTGCTCCCTGAGAGCTCTGGACTTCAAGTACACCAGCAAAGTTTGCATTTTGCATTAATTGTTGGAAGCTCCACAGAGCTCTTCTCTAGGACTCTGAGGCAACTGCACCACAACAACTGGAACCACTAAAAAGCTCTGTCCACATTAAATTTTGATGGGAAATATTGGTGGGATTAAATCTATAGACCATCTCTATATTCCTGCACTAGAACAGAGTAAGAAGGGTTGCTCACTCTATCAGTAGCCAGGGGATAAGTAAGCTAAGACTGAATAGATGGTGGATTTTCCATCAAAATGAGTAATTTTAACTATAGGCAACCGTATCAAAACTTAAAATAATTTATTCTTCAATGGAGATGCTGGAAATCACCAGCTAGCAAGAAAGCATTACTTATTTATGTCACGGTATTTATTTATTTATTTGAGTGGGTCTTAAATCCCACAGAATATTTATATGTATTTATAATAATGTGTTATAGAGACTATAATTCCTTTTACAAAAGTATCAATAAACTTTTCTATTCTCTCCAATTTCCTTTTATAAAAGTACCAATAAACTTTTCCATTCTCTCCAAATGGTGGATTCTGCATTATCTGAATGCTTCCCCTTCCAGAAGTACTTGAGTGAACACATAAATGGTAGCAGCAGTGTCTGAAAATGTTTGTGTGCTGCTGTCCCCTGTGAATTCCAGCCTCACAGGTTGCAGCTTCCTAAGTGTTTCATGCACCCCAAATATAAAAGTTCTGCGAAAGATGATGAGAGAAAGAGTGTCTTTGTAGGTCTAGACTGACCATGAAGGGATTTTAACCTCTATTGGGAAACGTCTTTTACAAGCAATGGGAAACCACAGGTCTGTCAGTTCAGTTCTGCTGGGAATTATTTGTGATCCTGCCTCAAAGATCTTGGGATAAAATATACTTGGTAAATTAAAAGCCTCTGCAGGGAGGGCTCTGAGCAGGGCCCAGGCTCTGCTCTGGGGGACCCAGCAATGGCACCAGAGGAACGGGCAGGGACTGATCCCAGGAAGTTCCACCTGGACATGAGGCAGAACTTCTGTGCTGGGCAGTGACTGAGCCCTGAACAGATTGTCCAGAGAGGGTGGAGAGTCTCCCTTGCTGGGGATATTCCAGAGCTGTCTGGACACAATCCTGTGCCCTGTGCTTTGGGATGGCCCTGCTGGAGCAGGGAGGTGGCACCACATGAGCCACTGTCAGGGTCCAGCCATTCTCTGAAGACTCAAGCAGTTGTAAGACTGGAGGTTCATCATGTCCTCCTCTGCATGCCATTCTGCCCCACATAGTTATTGATGATGCCTTCCCACTAATATTTCCACATTCCTGTATTTTTATTTGAAGTCATTACCAAAAAAATTTCCCCTAAGGAACACAAATAGCAGCTTTACTCCAGCTCAGTACTTGACCTTGGACATTACCACTTCTATGCCCACTACTTCCTTGCATACCTTCTTCACCATGGTTTTTCTCCTAAGCAACATTTATGTTTCCCAGCTGAGCTGATGGTTTCCATTCTGGCATTAAGTATTCAATTAAGATTCACCTAGATAATATTTCATTTTTCCCTTGCCTATACATTAGTTAACTTCATCAAAAAACTACCTATTTAGTCTAGTGTGAACTACTTACGGTAAAAACTCATTTAATTAGATTCCAGGTTTCATTTACCTCTCTTGTCTGTAATTATTCTCTCCTTCAGACTTTGTTGCATTAACCATTATTTAAATTTCTCTGGAGAAGTAGAATGAAGCTGTGTGATTCTTGGGACTGTCCCATGCAGCACCAGGAGATGGACTCAATGATTCTTGTTGGTCCCTTCCAACTCAGGATATTCCACAATTCTGAAACTAATTTTATGATTCCTGCCCTTCTGAAACCAAACCCCCTTTTTTCACTTCAGCTTTTAAATTCAGTAAATTCACTTTTCAATGGCCAGCTCTTCCAAAATAGATTCAGGACTTACTACATTCAAGTCTGGTGCACCACCCTGCTCCCATTCAGCTGGATGACACAGCTGGGCATCAGAAGGAAAAAACATTACACTCAACAGAGTCTTGCCTGGCCCTCAGGTGCTTTCCTTTGGTGACCACTAACAGCCTGTTCAAGATTCCTGGGTTTTCCCATTCCAGTGGCTCTGCCATATCCATAGATACAAGAGAAGCAGCTCACAAATCACTGCACAGTTAATTTGTGCCCATGCAGCTGCCATTTGCCTGGGATTACAAAGATCCAAAAACCTCAGGCTCACAGCCCTCAAAAGCAGGACACATCTGGGGGAAATCTGACATTTTTAAGTCCAGGCATGTGGCCTGTGGATCTGAGGCAGCCAAAAGCTTGGATAGATAATGTATCTGATTTAAATTCTGTTCTAAATGAAAAAAAAGGGGGAAAACCCTCCTCCTATTGCAAGGCAGAGCTATGTCCAGAAAAAAAAAGACCTGTAGGAGTAGAGAAAATATCTTTGCTTTAGAGGAAGGAAACTGTTGTACTAGCAGAGCTCTCTGCCCACTGGCTGCTTGAGGAGAGGCAGACCTGTGAGATGGAGCCAGTATCCATTGGCACTATGTTCTGTTACTATTCCTAACAGACCTTTCTGTTGCTGCAGCTCTTCTTTCCCATGATCCCAATAAACTGCACAGATTTACTGCACACGTGCACAAGAGTCACCTGGCCAAAAAAAGCTTTAGTCTCAGTGTCAATATAAAAACTTAAAAAGAGGAGTACTATTCCCAGACCTAAATAAAACAGCTTTTAGAATTAGCTTCAGAAGCTTCCAAAATTAGTGACTTTTTTAATGCAGAGGGAACCTGACATAACAAAGGAGATCTAACAAGTGCAACTATTTTACGGCAGGCTATACCCCACCTAGACTGGTGCCCTGTCTCCAGCAATGTCAAGAGCAGATACTGAGGGAAAAAGCACACCTGGACAACTGCAGGACACTCTTGACTGCTCGTACTCCCCTGGCCACTGGCAGATGTGTTTGCAGCATTTTTGCATATTTTACAAAGCCTGAACTGGGAGATTCTGATGCATTTTCACTGAAAAATGTGACTTCATTAGGATAGGAGCTGTTTAGAAAACCTGAGTGGTTTCACCCTTTGGTATTTTTCTTGTTAGGCACCATGGTACCATCTGCTTGCCCTGTGTGAGAGTTACAAGAGGTATTTGGTAACAGTAAGATAAAGAAAACAATCACAGAGACAGGTTTCTTAGACTGGATTTAAATTTTAACGACCTATAAATACAAAAAAGAAGGTAAAGCATATTATAGAGGAAGAGTCAAAAATCCCTCTGGGAATAGTGTGACCCAAGCAGTGTCAAAGAATTTAACAAAGAAGTACACATTCTCCTAAGTTATGGCATCATCAACAACAAAACATGAATTACCTGCTTGAGAGCAGGCAAAAGAGAAAAAGAAACCTTCTAAAGTGAGAAGCACCCAGTCACTAGTGTGTTTTGAAACATTTGATGAAATGACAGACTTAGGGAGAAAAACGTGTCACATCTCCTCTCATCCTCTTGCATTTTCAACTCCGTTAGTCTGGCTCCAAGAATAGATGGAATGACTGACAAAATTCAGGACGTGGCAGTTCCAGTGGTTCAAAGCACTGTCAGGAGAATTCCCTGCTATGTAAGTGACCTGCCTGAAATAAACTGGCACTGCCAGGGACAAGCAAATTCAGAATGAACTCCTACCCCATGCTCCTACTATTAACCCTGTTAGAAATCATAATGAAACCTTTTCTATCTTCATTGGCCGTGACCATCACCTGAGTATTGGGGAGCGTTCTAGGAAGATGCATTTCACAAAGAGCTTGAGGAGTCCGTGCAAAAGTTGTATTCCCATTTTAGCTTCCTGTGAAGACTTATTTCCTTCAGTATATTGAGAAGGAATTATTTTATTACTGAAAAAGAGCTATGGACACTTTCAAACAACATCAGCCCTAAGAGTCTTTTTCACAGTAAAAGGTCAGGAAGGAAAGAAAGGAAGTTATGTGATCTGAGCAAAGCTTCACAGGGTAATATTAAGAAAGATTTTTACCTCAAAAGAAATACAGATGAAATGGGAATTCTATTCAGGAGCCTTTAATTTTTTATTTTTTTTTAAACAGGCTTAAAATATGCAAACAAAGAAAAAATATGTGAATCTTATAAATAACATAAACCAGATAAGCTCACACTGTAACACCACAAACACCCCAGTGGGGAAAGAATGCAGTATTAACACCAACAATCACCAAACAATCAAACTTGCCTCATTCTAGGCAAAAATAGAATCAAGTGCATGACCGCAGCTGACAGAAGGATTCCAGTCAGGTACAACTCACCCCAGAGAGAAAGTTCCTCCTCCACAAAAGAGACCATTACTACGTGCACACGAGGTTCCTCATCCTGCTCACAGTTAAAAATAAATACTCTGTGTTTGTGTACAGTGCTCTTCAACAGAGATCTCAACAACCTGAACAATTTCTTAGGAATTACTCCTGGCGAGGTAGGTTTATCATCATTCCCACTTTACAAACAGAAAGGAGACTTGCCCAGAGGCTCACAGATATTCAGTGTCAGAGTCACACCCACTGGCTCTGCACCAAACCTTTCCCACTGGGCAATGCTCCTTCCTAGGTTCTACTATTGCATTCAAAAATTTATTTTAAGACAACGTTATGTTTCATATTACAATATAATTTTTTGTAATAAAACAAGAATACAGTATAGCTCAACTTTGAGGTACCACTCCTCTCCCATCCCCAACTCCTTCACTTGGAGGTAACCAAAATAATTATGGAGTAATGCAAAGGAGTTGTTTGAAATATGTGCTGTAGGAGCAGATATGCAAGTGACTGCAAGTATTATGTTTCTGAGAACAGAGAATGTTTTATTTTGCAACTGCCAACTTATACTGGGCACTAGGACCATGCAAATTGTGGTTTTAAGATGGCAAGCAGTTGCATGTCTCCCTATTTGCAGTTTAGGGTCAGCAATTCCAATCCCAGTAATTATTACAGATACTTTTCCCAAGCTTAGCAAAATTGTGAACTAATCCCACTTTCCCCCCCACAGAGACTCTTAAAACACTTTTGAAGCTACACATTCACAGTTCCCACATCCACTAAGTGAGAGTCTTGGTTAAGACAGACACATGTGATTTTGGGTTTTAACAAATTCCCATTTTCAAGTTTTATAATGAAATGACTGATTCCAGTATTTGGACTGACAGAAGACAGCTGGGACTTCGTTAAATTTGCTGGTAAGGTACAGTTGAGATCTGAAACAAAATAGCCAATCCAGTTCCTCATGTAGGCTCCATGACTCACCACCAAAATATTGGCATCTAATACCATGGAAGATCCACTGCCCTCAGAGCTCGGCTCTGCCTCACTGCAGTCGTTTGTCCAAGGGAAAACAAACTGTTCTCCAGATGTTCCTGAGCTCCTGCCTGGTGCATCAGGCTTGCTGTGCTCCTTCTGCTCCAACTCAACAGCCAGCTGGCACAGGAACTCAAAAAAATCCCTTGCACGCTCTCTCACCTGCAGGGAAAGGCCGAAAGGGAACCTTGTGAAGAACGAAGAGTTTGTTGTGAAGCAAGCACAGATTTGGCCTTTCAGAAATCTGACATGTAACTACTTCAATTAAAAGACAAAGGTTTCCCACAGACAAGACTCAGAAGCCAATGTAAGTTACTGACTGCTGTTCAAACTCCTCTGCCCTCCAGAGAGCAATTGCTATCATCCTCCCGTGAGGCAGAGCTTCGTGAGGAGTCACTCTCAAAACCAATATTTTAGTTATAAAGAGATTCCCCACTTGGCAGCCACTGTTATGAGACCAAGCAGCATTTTTTAGCTTAGAGAATATCTCTAGTTGGGCTGAGCTCTCAGTGGGAAGCTCTCAATAGCTGCAATTGCACTGATAAAAAACCCTAGAAAGCAGGGCCTAAATAAATAAATAAATAAATAAATACCATACTTCATCCAGTGTTTCTCCTCCAGGAGGTGTGAATGAAGGACATTGCTCTCCAGCATCCTTTGCCATAGCCTTGAGGTCAGCCAAAGGCCTTCCTTCTGCAACTCCGTATTTCTGTAAGGGAAAAAGAGGGTTTGGCAGGATGTGTCAGGTCTCCTGTGCCCCTTCCAGAGGCTGCAAACAGCTCTTCACAGCTTTGTCTTCTTGGATTCTCAAGGCTTAGCTACCTTTTACATTTTATCCCAGTTTTGGGCAAGGAAATGTCTTTATACACATCCTTTTAAACTGCATATATGTAGATATATAGGTAAGTAGGTAGGTAGGTAGAAAGATGACAGAAAGAAAGAGAGATAGATAGAAAGATAGACAGAAAGACAGATAAACAAACTAAGAGCAGCATCTCATTTAAACCACGAACATTCAAAACATGACCCTCAGCCTAATCTTTGCATGGAGACTTTTTTCTTCCTCTGACAGTCATCCCCAGCATACAAAATTCAAGTATCTTTGTGACAGAGGTCACAAAGTGCAAGTGCTTCTGTACGTAGCCCTTCACTTGAGGATAAACTCCATTTTGTTTTTACTTGCAGGAGGCTACAGGAAATTATTTTTCACATGTAAGAAGCCAGTCTTTTCTCTAAAGACCTGTGAAGTCTTCACAACAGAGGATGGGTTCAATTCAGAATTTTTGAAAAAGACATTAAAAAAAAGGAAACAAAACCATGCAATTAAAAGTAAATAATAAGGCCTTGCTGATTTCAAGGGAAGAACTGGAATTTCTGAAAGAAAAAAAGATTCAAACAGGAAATGCTACAATCACATGCTGCTCCGTAAACACTATATCTTACTTTATTTAAATCATTAAGGCATAATAGCTACAAAGTTCATCACTTAATTTTGGCTCTGCTTCACCATTCTGCAAACAATTTATTGTCTCTGATGTGAATAGTATCCAGTGATTAAAAACACATCAAATAGTGGTCTCCACTGCTAAATCTACCATTTAATAAAGCAAGATACCCATCAGCAGGAATTTCCATTTTAAAATTGTTCAGTATTTGATAACAAATTCTTTTGGCACTTACTCTCTCTCGCAGTCTTGCATCGTACTTGATTTCCAAATCTTTGCAAAACCTGTTTTTCCCTAGAATGGCAGCAGCAGTCTAAAAAATGAACATACAGTCACATCATCTGGACAGAACATAGACACACCACCTTACACCACCACAGCCAAGGTGAATCCCATCAGCAGCATCTGACAACCCAAACCAACAAAATACAAAGTTTATCAGCTACCAGTCTGGCAGAATTGGATAGATGGCCCAGGCCAGGCCATACAAATAGAAAAGATGCAATCTTCTGGCAGTTCCTTCCCAATTCAAAGTCCAGAACAGCTGAAGACACAGTACCCATGAGAGGTAGGCAGCAGAGTTTACTGCGGTAAGAGCTACATCTTCTCTTGAGTAGAAAACAGAGCAATCATGTCCACACATTGTTTACATGTAGCACATGGGCCAGACTCACAGCTGTGTCCCCTGAAACTGCTCAGTTAATCCAACTGAAAAAACATCTGACACCTGTCTGGCTGCCACAGCCAATCCTTAGGGCTGGAAGGGACCTCTGGAGATCATCTTGCCCAGGCAGGTTCACCTGGAGCAGGTGGACACAGAAGCATGTCCAGGTGGGTTTGGAATGTCTCCAGAGAGGAAGACTCCAGGCCCTCCCCAGGCAGCTGTTCCAGGGCTCTGCCACCCTCAATGTACAGAAATTCTTCCTCTTGTTGAAGTGGAACTTTTTGTGTTTTGGTTTGTGTCCATTGCTCCTCATCCTGTCACTGGGCACCACTGGAAAGAGCCTGGCACCATCCTCTGACACCCCTTGGAGATTTTATTTGCATTAATAAGATCCCCTTTCAGTCCTCTCCAGACTAACCAGACCCAGCTCCCTCAGTCTCTCCGCATAAGAGAGATGCTCCAGACCCCTCATCATCTCTGTGGCCTCCACTGGGTCCTCTCTGGTAGCTCCTTGTCCTTCTTGGGAACCAGAGGATGGCTGACCTGCTGCTGGTTCTTACAGGCACCCAAGTGTGAAGGCTGCACTGGCTTCACAGACAGTTTGGGCCATTCAAACATCCACACCCAATCAATCTGACATTTAAAAAACTCATTTTGAAAATGCTCCTTGGATTCTGGCACAAGTAAGCAGCCTTGTACTACTGGCACATTTAACATAATGCTTAGGACAAATCTGGTCTTGGAAATTTAAGCTTCTGTCAAAAAGTAACGCAGACATAAAGATAGGGTTGAATACAGTTCCTTGTGTATATGCACAACACAGTTATTTGTATGATTATATGCAGGAATTTCCTCTTTTGCAGCAGAACTTGTACATTCCTCCCATACTTGAGCTGTGAAGTGACAGTGTAGTAACAGGCTCTTCACAGAACTGCAGCTGCCAAGAAAGGGAGTTCCGACCACATGGAAACTTCAGCTTTACACATCTTTGGGAAAGCTTTTCCAACATCTGGACAGCTTGGCAAACAAATGGCAAAACACATTTCCTGTATGTAAAGGAAAAATTCAGGTCCTTCACATTAGGAGAGTGAAATTCTGAAAGTGCTTCTCATGGAAAAGGCTGTCTCTAATATAAGACAAAAAATCCCAAACCAATTCCCATAAGGGAGGCATGCAGCACTGACAGTTTTATGAAAGTCAGAAAGCACTCTTAATGTTTTAAAATATCATCACTGCCATTCACACACGTAAAAGAAGTGACTCAGGCAGCTACTCTGCATTTTTAAAATACCCAACTATTGCACTCTTCCCTCCTTGTCTCTTTTGTTTTCTGCTTAAGCTATGCTGCTACAGCAGCTTCTGGAATTGTGCTGCAAAACCGATGAGCAATGTTGGTTGATGGTGTATGTTACAAGGAAATAAAAGGAGATTTATACTACATTTGGTTGATCTGGTTTACAACACAGTTTTGTAGACTTTCTGCAGGATAACACAGCAAAAAAGCAAGCAAACAAGAATGGCTTAGGAGTTTCAGCCCCCTACACGTCTCTTGAAAACACAGAATCAGTAACAGAAGAGACAGTTAAAGATAGGGCTGCCACAGGAGACATAACCTTCCTAGAACAGCTGATCTCAAGCTTTAAAAGTTTGGTTCCCTAATTTTGAGTATTTCGTAATCCTGCACACAAGGTCACATGTAATCCCATGTAGTATTTTTTCCTCTTTATTTAATCTATATTGCATATTTACTGCATTAAGGCAAGAGGTGTGACATGCCTCACAAAATCCAACATCTCTGCACATTTAATGATCCTTGTATTGATTTCACAGCAAAACTTGACCTTGCCTGCACTGGTCTGCATTCCTCAGAAGAACACAGCACACAGCCAAAGTACCTGGGACAGCACAATGTCACAGCCAATATGGTTTGCTTTTTCAGAGAAAAACTCACTTCTGTCTGTGATACCTCAAAGCCCCCATTACTCCTTCAGCAAGAACAATGCCCATATAAAATAATGGCAAATCATGGAATCATGGACTGGTACGGGTTGGAAGGGACCTTAGAGATCATCCAGTTCTAACCCCTTGCCACAGACAGGAACACCTTCTATCCCAGGCTGCTCACAGCCCCATCCAACCTGGCCTTGGACACTTCCAGGGATCCAGGGGCACCTTTTGGCTCTGTCACTGCATTATTTTTGCATCACCAACAGCAAATAAATGCCAGATTCAGAAGCCAGTTGTTGCCTCAAGAAGCACTTACCTGCTTTGCTCGAAGGAGGTCACTTGAAAAGACATGGGTAAACTTCACATTACTGAGAAATAAACCAGCAGCATCTGCTTGCCTGAAACCAGTTGCAGAGAGTGGCTCATCCACTCCTTGACCTACAAAATAAAAACCCCACAACATAAAGACATACAAATTTTAGACCAGCTGACCAGCGGCATGTCAGCAATAAAGAAACTGCCCAGTCATAAGAAAATCTTTCTCTTTTAGTAAAGCCAAGCATTAGGAAAAGTCACTGCTCTTCAGGTCTTCCCTAAACTCAGTCATGCTAACTTAATGATAAAAAAAAGTAAAGTCTAGGAAGACAGAAGGATCACTATCAATGATAATTACATTAATCTATACCTTTGACAAATTTAAACATAAAATAGAGACCTACATTTAACAGAGGTCACCGGTCAGATTCCTGCAAGAGGCATCTCACAGCTGAAACTTTATAAACAGATTTGTTAAATATAAGTAAGAAAGAGGACAATACCACTGAGAGAATGAGATGCAAACACAATCTGTTCCAATCTCTTCCTCTCCACCTCACACTCTGGCACTAATACTCATGCAAACCAGAGCAAACCTAGCTGGAAAGCAGCAAACCTCCCAGAAATTGTTTCCAGCCAGAAAGTCTGTGAGAATAACTGGTCTCAGAGCTCTAGGACAGTGTTGAAAGAAGCAGCTTTGGACATCCAACATAAGTTGAACAGGTGTGCTCCTGCCACAGCTCAGAGTCTGCAGGAGAACCCAGAACTGTGACAGAGGGACAAATATGTAACGGATTGCTACATCCACACCTTTTACCCATTCTAGTTCTGCAGGAAGCCAGAGCAGAGAGAATGAAATTCACATCAGATTCAGAACAAAGAAAATAAACTATTTTCACCCAGAAAACACACAATCCAACAGCAAAAGACAGGACACCAGAAGTCCAAGTTCCGAGCACCCCATCTGTAATTCAGACACATGAGGTGTCTGACTCCAGTGTGCTGGTAAAGGCCTTACACCTCTCTAAACATAAAAAGCTTGCCCAAAAACAGAAGCTATGTTGTCTCTACACTGGAGAGGAACCCACTACATGTCATTTGACCCAAGGTGCTAGGAATTCAAAAGACATCATCAATATTTTTAAGTAAGTAACACAGGAGAATATTCTTTACTCATCTTATTATGAGCACAAATCCATGTTGCAGGAACCGGAAATGGCAGTATCACAGAGGGAAGAAACTACAGAAGCACAATTCTCCTTCACAACATGAAGTATTGTAGGAAGTTCATTTATTCAGAGTACAACCCCAGCCTTGATTTTCCTACAGCACACATCCAGGCAGTTCAGTGTGTTCAGTTCTGGGTGTAGAAGCCAGCAGCCACTAAGACGAAGTCTAGTTTTAAATATGTCTAATCAAGACTGCCTTCCTAGGAAGAGCTGGGATTGAACAATTCAAGCATTTAAACAACCTTTACTGTACATTCTCCCTTGCCCTACTGCAGATTTTTACTGCAAGTAACAGATTCCCTTCTTGAGGCAACAGCCTCCCTCACATCACTTTATCTGGATCTTTATCCATCCTTCTGCAGCTCCATTTCCTGGAAGTCCTTTTCCCAAACTTCACATTACTGGGATTTAACACAGTGCTATGGAGTACTTCGTAAAGGTGCTGCTACCATTTCACTTGATTACATGCAACCTATTTTTTCCCTGCATAGAAAAAGGAATTTTTCTAATACTCCTGTTAAAACACAAAATACACCAGCATCTGTTGATATTCTATGGAGGGTGACTTAAAATCTTCTGTAACATTATGAAAGCCATGTCCTGGCTTACACATAAAGTCTCTAAAGGTTTACAGTATTACTGCTTAATAACATCTGAGCAGTTGGTGACAGGATTTCACCATGATTTTCCATCTCTAACCAGCTAACAGAATAACTCTTACTAACCTTGCAGTATCTTGTCTTTGTTGTATCTTGTTTCTCCACTGAAAGAGATTGTAAACAACAACAAAAAAATTAACTTCTCATCATTTTAGTGTATTTTAAAAACGTTGTTGTATTAAATACCAACAAGAGACAGCAGCACCCGAACGTAAAAAAAAAGAGACACAGTGCAGCACAAACTCTTTTCAAAACAATGCACACAAAGATTTTATAACAATAAAAAATCATTTTCAAAACAATTCCAATCATGCTGCCAGTTTTTAATGAGACAAAGCTATTTGGAATAAAAGTAAGAGAAGTGATTTCTTAAATTTATCATAAATACAGCACAATTTATCTGTAACAACTACACCTCTGTGCTGGAGAGAACAAAGCTGCAGGAAGACTCTGGAGCCCTCTTTTGACAAGCATGTGTTGGCAGCTGGTTCTCTGAACTTTATAGGGAACCAATTCCAGAGACTATGAAGGGTAGCAGCAGAGCTGCACACCTGGAAGAAACAGAGCCTAGGAAGTCAGAGCAGAAGAAATCATAGACTCATGGAATGATCTGAGTTGGAAAAGACCTTAAACATCATCCAGTGCCAACCCCTTGGCATGGGCATCTGCTGTCCCCAGGTTGCTCAGAGCCCATCCAACCCGGCCTTGGACACTTCCAGGGATGGGGCAACCACAGCTTCTCTGGGCAACCTGGGCCAGGGCCTAACACCCTCACAGGGGACAATGTTTTCCTAATATCCAATCTAAACCTGCTCTCTGTCAGTGTGAAGCCATTGCCCCTTGTCCTGTCACTCCAGGCCCTTGCCAAGAGTCTCTCTCCATCTTTCCTGTGGGTTCCCTTCAGGCACTGCAAGGCCACAATGAGGTCACCCCAAAGCCTTCTCTTCCCCAGGCTGAACAATCCCAATTGTTCCCTCAGCCTTTCCTCCCAGCAGAGCTGCTCCATCCCTCTGATGCCCTTGGTGTCCCTGCTCTGGCCTGGCTGCAGCAGCTCCCTGTCCTTCCTGTGCAGGGCCCAGGGCTGGATGCAGCCCTGCAGGGGGGGCTCAGCAGAGCCGGGCAGAGGGGCAGAATCTCCCTTCCCTACTGCCCACGGGGATTACAGTAAAGGAGAAAAAAAGCTTTCCTTCAAATTAAGGAGTTTTCTCCTGACAGTTGCAGGAAGCTGGAGCTACTTGATTCAGTCAGCTATAAACCTCTGTTAATAGAGTGGGAGAAAAAGTCTCCTTTGAAATTCCACCCAAGTCACAAGCACCAATTCTTTAACGTTTCAAGGGAAAAATGTTCACACCACCACTCCTACCCTTGCCGCGCCTGAGAGCTTTTGCTCAGCTTCCCCCACCCGCTGCCCGTGACCGAGAAGGGGACGCGGCCCCCGGGACGCCGCCACCGCCGGGGATGCGCGGGCGGTACTCACTGCCGCACGACGGTCAGCCCGAACCGAACCATGGCGCGCGGCAGCTCAGGTGAGCGCAGATGTGCGCAGGTATGGCCAGATGTGCGCGCAGGTGAGCGCAGATGTGCCCAAAACTGCGCGCAGGTGAGCGCAGGTCCCACAGCCCGCACTGCGGCGCCGCGCGCCTCGCCGTGACGTCATGGCCCCGCCCCGCGTCCCGCTCTGACGTCACCGGAGGCGGCTCCCAGCAGAAAAGGAGGATCCGGGAGGGTGTATGGCTGACTGCAGCTCCCTGAGGGTAGGGCACAGCGGGCCCTGCTCCCACGCCACATGCGACAGGACGAGAGGGAATGGCCTCACGGGAGGCTCGGGTTGGACATTGGGAAGAAATTCTCCCAGGCTGCAGGGCAGCGGTGGAGTCACCGGCCGCGGTGGTATTTAAGCGCCCCGTGGATGTGGCGCTTGGGGACAGGGTTCAGTGGTGGGCGTGGCAGTGTGAGGTTTACACCTGGACTTCTGCACCCTAAATGGTTCCGCATTCTCACTGTGCAATTGCAATCAGGAGGCTTTCACCTTAAAACTCTGGGTTTCGCAGCGTCTCGTGACGCTGGTGTTAAGGAAACTTCCTGGTCTAAGCACCCCGGATCCACTTGGACACTGGCAGTGCCTGAGCTGGGACTGACGCCCCCTCCCAGCTGCATCCCCCACACTAACGAAGTCGGATCAGGTTTCCTTACTGGCTCAATTCCAGGATTCCCTTACCAGAGTCTCAGATGTCCAAATCCTTAAAATACTTCAATCACGGTGCAATTGCTAAATAACTAAACAACAGCCCAAGCTGGTGGCCTCTCAGGAGGGACGCAGCACAAGGGAACCCCTGGGTTTTTACACCCTCATAGATTAAGGGTAGGAAAGTCTGGGTTTTCAGCTCCCTCCGTGTCTCTTGAGTGTCCATCCCCTGCCCGGTGCCACTATGCAGGGCGCTGTGCTGGGCAAAGGGCTGGCAGCTCCCAGCCACTTTCCTCAGCTGGGATGCTCCAGAGCTCAGCCTGCAGCTCCGCTGGAGCTGCACCTCGGGCTCCCTGCACTGAGTGTGTTCGTCCACACCGGGACCAGGGGACAGACCAAGTTTGCCCCTTTGGAGAACATGGAATACTTGATGATGTTCAGTCTGGTTACGTGAGCTCAGTTAACACTGATTGGCAGCAGCGCTTTGCTCAGAGTACATTGATACATTGATATTTACATATAGATGGAAGAAGGACATTATTCACAAGTCAGTTAGAAGTCTGGGCAACCAAATCACACCCGGAGTAACCATCAGCAAAGATGAGCTGATTCCAAGGAATAGTTTAAAGCAGCAGTTTCCAAGGCAGAGCAGTGTGAGGTGTCAGCATCCACATCCAGCTGGGACCACACATTCTTGTCCTGCAGAACCCTGAGAATCGCAGAATGTCCTGGCTTGGAAGGGGCCTTAAAGATCATCCAGTTCCAACCCTCTGCCGTGGGCGGGGACACCTTCCAATGTCCCGGATTGCTCCAAGCCCCATCCAACCCGGCCTTGGATACTGCCAGGGATCCAGGGGCAGCCACAGCTTCTCTGGGCAGCCTAGAAATTCCTGCTGGTAAAATGGACAAAGACCACAAGAACAAGAAGTAACTGGAACTTATCCTTTTCCCGTCAGAAAGCTGAAGTTTTATGGCGGACAGACAGTGTGATTAACCAAAATATTGGTTGGGCAGCTGAGTGTATTTCCTTCAGGATTTCCCAGCTGGATCAAATAAATGATATCTAAAAATCAGAGAAATTCTTCTGGATTGTCCAGAGGTCTGACCTCAGTTTGCAACTGGTTTGTGCTTTAACACCAAACATGTTCTAAATGAAGACTGAAACAATTTGTTTCATTTGATAGCTGTTTAAAGCAGATGCAAAATTAAATATTTAATGCAACAGTTGTGTCTGTTTCATTTCCTTTTTATCTTCTTTCGCAGTGTGGCATTAACCTCAAATTTCCTCAGGGCCTCTCCTCCACAGATTTCAGAACTGACATTTTCAAGGGGTGACACCAGTGACAGTCTTGCCTGTGCACAAGCCAGTGCCAACTGAATCAGCTCTGACCTATTTCTGTTGTATCACCATTAAAAACAACTGTGTTTTGCTGCGGTGATAAAACTCCAGTTGTGTCTCACATGTGGTTTAGAGGATCAAGTCTCAAACATCAGCCGATATTGTTAACATCTCTTATAAGTGAATGTTTTCACACAGATCTTTTGCAAAAGTGACAGCACTTCTGGCAAAGTTTGAGAGACTTTGTCTGAAGGCACCCAGTTTGGCTTTGTGAGTAAACAGCTTGGAAAGCCCATACCTTCTGACTTGGAGCTAGCTACTAGATTAGGTTTCCCTTTTCAATTGTCATTTGGGATCTAATCTTGCTCCTTGCGCTTACAAATACACCCAGAAGAAACCTTTGCTGAATTTCTTCAGTTCTGCTCCATTGCACTTCTCTGCCTGCGTAATGCTGCTCTGAAGGATATGCTGGCCTGAAAAGAGGCATAACCCTGGCAAATCCTACACAGGTTGTCCTGCAGACAGGCCTCAAATTGGGTCTGCTGGAGAACACAATTCTTAGAATTTCATTCATGGCAAAGTGATTTCAGGAATGTCTTTAATTGTTTTTAAGCTGGTTCTCAGTGCAGTATACGAGCTGTGAGCAGGGAGCAGAGCCAGCCCCTAGGCCGAACACCTTCCCTTCTGCTGGAGCTGTGAAGCAGAGGCGGGCACTGAGGTGAGCCGTGGGAGCCCCGGGATGTTCCTTTCCCAGCCCGGGATTCCCGGGATTGTCCCGGGGCCCTGAGGGCCGTGGGAGCCCCGTGATGTTCCTTTCCCAGCCCGTCATTCCCGCGATTGTCCCGGGGCCCTGAGGGCGGTGCGCGGTGCGCGGGCGCCCCCTCGCGGCCCTCCCGCGCTCTGCAGCGCCCGCCGCGGGCCCTTCCCATTGCACAGCCCTCGCCTTTCCCTGGATCACGGATCCCATCCTTCGCCCTGGCGCTGCTGCACGCCCAGGAAACACCCGCGGTTTAGACACTCCTGTTGCAAAGCTCTGTAGCTTTAGGTGAAACCCTAATACCTAAACCTGGGAGATTAAACATCACCATCACTGCACAGCAGAAAGGTCAATACTTTGTTGTGTATAAGAAGCAGATCCACAGTAACTGGAATAAAAAACTTCTCAGAGAAGCAAACGAGTTGAATTTACAATCACAGAATCATAGGATATCCTGACTTGGAAAAGACCCACAAGGATCATTCAGTCCAGCTCCTGGTCCTGCACAGACACCCCAACAATCCCACCCTGTGCCCGAGAGCTCTGTCCAAACTCTCCTGGAGCTCTGGCAGCCTTGGGGCTGTGACCATTCCCTGGGGAGCCTGTTCAGTGTCCCAGCACCCTCTGGGGGAAGAACTTTTTCCTGATACCCACCCTAACCCTCCCCTGACACAGCTCTCACCATTCCCTCAGGTCCTGTCTGTGGTCACACAGAGCAGAGATCAGGGCCCATCCCTACTCTTGCCCTCCTGAGGAAGCTGCAGACTGTGATGAGTTTCCCCCTCAGAGACAATGTGAGGAAGATGGAAAAATTAAGATAAAGTTTTGTTTTGAGTGTGCTGGATGACAATGCTGATTTCATCTCTCATCCTCCAGCTGGTTATGTCCCACTCACAGCTTTCCTCAAGTTCTGAAAACCCTCATCAAAAAGGTCAATCTATTGCTCTTGATGTATCTTTGTGAGTCCTCTGTCAGATGAACCAGAGCTTTTGCTCTAAGAAGGGTTCCTGAGTAATCTGAGGAGCCAAACACAGCCAGTCTGCTGACCTTTCCCTTTCTCCTTCACTGCTCTCACAATTCTTCTTGCAGTTTCTGCATGTTGCATTTTGGAAGAGCTCAAATAACAACCCAGTTTATTTTTAGAGAAAACTCAATAGCAAGACCAAGCACCACATCATTTCCACAGAAGGACAGGCATTTAAGGAGATATGTTCCCTTTTATTATTTCCTTCTTTGCATCAGCTCCTTTATCTCTCTCTCTCTAGCAGGCTGCAGCAAAACTCAATGTTTTTTCTTACCTCAATGTAAATACATCAGCTTTACTCACCTTAATTTGTAATCCTAACAGGTCTTGATTGAATGCCACTGCTGCTGAGGGATGCCCTTCCCCACAGTGCCCCTGGAGCCCAGCAGAGCACAGACTTGATGTTCTCCCTGGCAAGTGTCCTCATGAGACTCCCACAAGTTTCAGTGTTGTCTCCTGGCTGCATCAGCAGGAACATCAGCTGCCCAGGTGGAATGCAAATCACCTCTGAGAACCCTTTTAAATAGAATCACAATCCCAGAAGCACAGGATGGGTCAGGTTGAAAGGGATCACAGTGGCGCATCTGGGGCCACCTCCCTGCTCCAGCAGGGCCATCCCAGAGCACAGGGCACAGGATTGTGTCCAGACAGCTCTGGAATATCCCCAGTGAGGGAGACTCCACACGGTCTCCAGACAATCTGTTCAAGGCTCTGTCACTGCACAGCTCCAGTCCTTTACATGCTCCAAGCTGAGCCTACAAAATGCCAGAAATTGCTGGTCATGTTGTTCAGTGGTGGTCAGTGAAAACCCTGGACTTGTGATGTTTTACAATCTCTACCTCTGGTGCAGATAAGCTGGGAAATGTGACGCTCACAAGACATTTGGCAGGAAAGTCTTCAGAGACTTTTCCTAAAACCACAGGACCCAAGATTGTGTGACTATGGCCAGAAAGATCTGTATCTCCTGATCCCCAGCCTCCTGATTTAATCCCTATTTCCTATTTATTTTTAATTCATTCATATTTATTCCATAATTCATAATTAATTCCTATTTCCATCCATGATTATTTCTGTTTCTGTTTATTTTTGCTCGTATAGTTCTTCATTTTAGCAACATTTGTTTTTTTCCTTTCTATTTTTTTTCCTTCTCCCTGTTCATTTTATCTTGAAGCTTGTCTTTTGGGTTTTTTTCCTTTCATTTATCTTTGGGTTTGGCAGTATAATTCACTTTATGATGGTGTTTCCCCAGTATGTCTTCCCAAATGCCTCTTCTTCATTTTCAGGGCCTCTGAAAGAAAAAGGGCTGGAAATTCAGGAGAAAACTGCTACTGAATGGCAGTGGATGAGAGGTCAGGCCAAACACATCACACAGGAGCTTGGTCACTTCACGGCAGGCATCCACAGGCAGAAGTGGGAGAGGTTGAGCAACCTGCCTTCCTGGCCAC